>NC_069071.1:99532379-99889046 GCF_025698485.1 Gossypium arboreum | reverse complement strand
ACCTCTTTTCTTTCAATTCAATATTTTTATCACCACATACATACATGTTTATATATATATTCTACCATTCCATTCAGCATCATTACTTGGACATTACGACCCTTTAAATTAGTACAAAATAAGTGCTTAATGACTTACCTTATATCGGATGAAATGATTCCCAATCTACTACTCGATTATCTTTGCTTTGCCTTTGCTTGGTTCTCCCTCTTTGATGTCTTGATCTAAAATGAATACATTTAGTAGTTTAATCTTCTTGCTGGATTTTTATGTGTATAATTTAATGGTTTTCACCCCATTTCACAACTATCTTTGTTCAAAATATCAAAATCTCAACCAACATTTGTTTAATGCTTCAAGGCCGAATGCATGGTCACCATTAAGCTAATCTAGTCTCAAGTATTTTAATCCTAACATACAACATCATGAATCAACTCAACCTTATAAGCCAATATTACTCCTACAATCGATTGTAAGGAGTTAACAAAGAAAATATATTTTCACAAACATATACACCCATATGGCCGATTTTACCAAATCAAATTTAACCTTACTTATCTCAAATTTTCATTTCATACTATCATCCCATGACATAGCAAGGTTTTGAATCATGGACTAATTAGAACTAAAACTAACAACTAAGAACATGCATGAATCTCATGGCACCATATCAAACATACCTTAATCTAGATACAAGGATGGCCAACCTATTCCAAACCAACCATGAGCAAGGACCCTTTCTTCTCCCTTGAGATTTTCGGCCAAAAGGATGAAAAAAGATGAACAAAGCTTTTTTTTTGTTTTCTTTCTCACTTGCACGGCAATGGGGAGGGAGGAAAGCCTTCACACACACTTTTTTTTTTTTATTACTCATGCACCTTATTTTATTTATTTCAACATAAAACACTCACCCAACATGTTTCATGACATGTCTTGCCCATGCTTCCTTGTCATGGCGGCCACTAGCACTTGGGGGATTTTGACATGCAAGTCCTCCTTTTGACTACATGTACTATTAGGTCCTTATAGATTAGCCTATCATTTTTCAAAAGTGTCATACAAGTCCTACTAACTGAATTCACATGCTATCGGCTAAATCGAAGCCTGAAATTTTCACACATTCATAATTACATATTCTAGACAATAAATATTACGTTCAAACATTTCGGTGACTCGGTTTAGCGATCCGAAACCACTTCCGACTAGGGTCAATTTTGGCTGTCACAACTCTCCCCACTTAAGGAATTTTCGTCCCCGAAAATCTTACCGATAAACAGGTTTGGATATCGCTCTTTCATAGAGTTCTCGGTCTCCCAAGTAGCTTCTTCCATCCGTGCTTGAGCCATAACACTTTTACTAGCGGAACCGCTTGTTTATAACTCTTTCACTTCTCGTGATAGGATACGAATCGGTTCTTCCTCATAACTCAAATTAGGCTGAACCTCGACCTCAGATGGAGTAATTACGTGTGTTGGGTCAGACCTATATCGTCGAAGCATCGAGATATGGAAAACGTTGTGAATCTTTTCAAGCTCAGGGGGTAAAATTAATCGGTACGCTACTGGCCCAACTCGTTCAGATACTTCATACGGACCGATGAACCTCGGACTCAATTTGCCCTTACGGCCAAATCTAAGCACCTTCTTCCAGGGTGAGACTTTGAGAAATACCTTGTCTCCAACCTGATATTCAATGTCTTTCCTTTTCAAATCCGCATACGACTTTTGGCGATCCGAAGCAGCCTTTAAACTTTCACAAATTACTCGAACTTTTTGCTCTGCATCCCTAACCAAATCAACCCCAAAGATTTTTCCTTCACTAAGTTCAGTCCAGAATAATGGGGTACGGCATTTACGACCGTATAAAGCCTCGTAAGGCGCCATCTTGATACTTGATTGAAAGCTATTGTTGTAAGCGAATTCAACCAAAGGTAAATACCGTTCCCATGAACCACTAAACTCAAGGATGCAATATCTCAACATATCCTCGAGTATTTGAATTATCCGTTCGGATTGACCATCGGTTTGGGGGTGAAAAGCAGTGCTAAAATGCAGCTTGGTACCTAAAGCCTCTTGCAATTTCTTCCAAAATCGCGATGCAAATCTTGGGTCTCTATCCAAACACGATAGAAATAGGCACCCCATGCAATCGAATAATTTGGGAGACGTATAATTCGCCAATTTATCAGCGAAAAATCCGTGCGAGCAAGAATAAAATGAGCAGACTTGGTGGGTCTATCAACAATGACCGGATCGCATCCTTCTTACTTGTCGACAATGGCGGTCCGGATACAAAGTCCATGGTGACTCGATCCCATTTCCACTCGGGTATCGTGATCGGTGAAGTAATCCCTATGGCACTTGATGCTCGCTTTCACTTGTTGACATATTAAACATCTCAAACAAAGTCGAGATGTCTCGTTTCATACCATGCCACCAAAACCGAGCGTTTGGTCATTGTACATTTTAGTACTACCGGGTGGATTGACATTCGACTCTTGTGAGCCTCGTTCAAAATCATCGAAACAAGTTCCGAATTCCTTGGAATACATAATCGACCCTTGAACGTCAAGCAATCATGGTCGTCAATCTGAAATTCCGATTCCTCCTTCGAAACACATTCGGCTAACTTAGCGACCAATTCGGTGTCGACCTTCTGAGATTCAAGTACTTGATGAATCAATAACGGTTTGGTCTCTAATTCGACTACTAGCACCTCATCGGGTGAAACGGATAGATGAGCATCCATCGCTCTCAAAGCAAATAGTGTCTTGCGACTTAAAGCATCGGCCACCACGTTGGCCTTTCCCGGGTGATAATCAATGATGAGTTCATAGTCTTTCAACAACTCAAGCCAACGTCTTTGTCGCAGGTTTAAATCTCTTTGAGTCATCAAATATTTTAGACTCTTGTGGTCCGAATAAATGTGACACCTTTCTCCAAACAAGTAATGCCGCCATATCTTCAAGGCGAACACTATGGCTGCTAGTTCAAGGTCATGGGTCGGATAGTTTCTCTCATGCGGCTTTAGTTGTCTCGACAGCGTAAGCCACAACTCGACCTTCTTGCATCAACACACAACCTAACCCAAGCAAGGATGCGTCCATTGATATGACAAACTCTTTCTGGGACTCGGTTGTACTAGTACCGGGGCCTCGGTTAAGCAGGTTTTTAGTCGATCGAAACTTTCTTGTGCGTTCGACCACTCGAACTTAACATCTTTTGAAGTAGTTTTGTCATCGGTAGCGACTATCACCGAAAAACCTTTCACAAATCGTCGATAGTATCTAGCAAGCCCCAAAAGCTCCTAACCCGGTAACATTCCTCGGTGGTCTCCAATCGACTATGGCGAAATTTTGTTTGGGTCCACCCGACACCGATCACGGACACCACGTGCCCCAAAAGCTAACCTCTTTCAACCAAAATTCACATTCTTGAACTTTGCGTATAAGCGCTTATCTCGTAAGATTTGCAACACTAGCCTCGGTGTTCAAGATGTTCGATTTCATCTCTCGAATAGACCAAAATGTCATCGATAAATACAACTACGAACCGATCCAAGTATGGCCTGAAAATTCTATTCATTAAATCCATAAACACCGAGGGCATTAGTGAGCCCAAACGGCATCACCAAAAATTCGTAGTGACCGTACCTCGTTCTAAAAGCGGTTTTGGGTATGTCCGATTCTCGGACCCTCAACCGATAGTACCCGACCTCAAATCTATCTTTGAAAACACCGAGGCTCCTTTAATTGATCAAACAAATCGTCAATTCGTGGCAGCGGATATTTATTCTTTATCGTCACTTTATTGAGTTGACGATAGTCGATGCACAACCTCATGCTTCCGTCCTTCTTTTTCACAAATAATCTTGGTGCGCCCATGGAGAAAAACTTCGGTCGGCGAAACCTCTATCCGTCAATTCTTGCAATTGAACCTTCAATTTCTTTAACTCCGTTAATGCCATACGATCACGGAGCTATTGAGATCGGCGTAGTACCGGTACAACCGATCTTTGAATTCCACTTCTCGAACCGGTGGCAATCCAGTAACTCCTCCGAAAAACATCGAATACTCACAAACCACTGGTACCGATTCGAGTTTCTTTTCCGTCTCTTTACTTTCAAACACATACGCAAGGTATGTTTCACCCTTTTTTCACATATCTCGGCGGTCATAGAAGATATTATCGCGGCACTCCTTTTAAATCGATGAGACTCGACTCGGACTACCTCATTATTTGCACTCCTCAAATCAATGATTTTCCTTTTGCGATCCACCTTTGCATCATGTACGGTCACCAATCCATACCAAGAATAACATCGAATTCATCAAATGGTAGAAGCATCGGATCGGTGGAAAATAGGATTCTCGAATTATTAGGGGCATCTCTTGCACACTTTATCAACGAGTACGTATTGACCCAAAGGGTTTGACACTCGAATTATGAACTCGATGAGACTCAACGGTAGAGTCTTCTTGGATGCTAAGGTTTCACATACATATGAATGAGTAGAGTGGGGTCAATCAATGCAATCACACTAGTATCAAAGAGAGTAAAAGTACCAGTGATAACGTCAGGGGAGGATGCCTCCTCTCGTGCGCGGATGGCATATGCTCTAGCAGGAGCACGGGTCTCGGACCGAACAGCCGTATCAGTGGCTCCTCTCTGATTACCACCCCTACCTCCTAAAATCCTCGGGGGTCTACCTCTAGCCGTCGCCCCACTAGATCTTGCCCCTTGCATCTTATTCTTCTCATCTAGCTCCGTGCAATCTCTAATGAAGTGGTCCTTCAAACCACATCCGTAACAGGCCCGGTTAATAGACTTACCCCAACATTCACCTAGGTGTCGTCTTCCACATTGGGGGCATTCAGGTCACTCTTGACGATTATTGCCCACACTAGCTACCGATGTAGCTCGGGAGTCCGTCAATGGTCGGGCTCTGATGGAAATTCCCGCAGTCGCCCTCGACTTACTAGTGTCCTCTCTGAACTTCTTTACAGTCGAGAACGGAGCTTTACCCATCGATCTCTTACGATAGTCTTTAGCTTCAAATTCAGCCTTCTTCTTCTCCTTTCCAAGTTCTTCCGCCTTGCAGGCTCGTTCGACTAGCGTCACGAACTCCTTTATCTCCAAAATACCCACTAGTAGTTTTAAATCTTCATTCAATCCTTCTTCAAATCTTTCGCACATAGCAACCTCATCGCCACACACTCCAGAGCATCTTGACTAAGTCTTACGAACTCACGTTAGATTCAGAATCTTGTCATACGGCCTTGCTTGAGTTCCAAGAATTTCTTACGCTTTTGATCGATGAACCGTTGACTAATATACTTCTTTGAAATTCGTTTGAAAGAAATCCCAAGTAACTCGCTCGTTTGGGACTATGGAGATCAAAGTCCTCCACCAATAGTAAGTGAGTCTGCAACAAGGATATAGCACACTTTAGACATTCATCGGTGTGCATGCAGTTCATCAAACACCGAATGGTGTTATCAAGCGAACTTCGGCTCTTTCGGCATCATCGGTAACTATGGCCTTAAACTCCTCAGCCCCGTGCTTTCTAATCAAGTCTACAGGTGGCTTACTCGGCCTCATAGGATCAGTAACTGATGGCATTACGGGCTCTCGGGGTGGATTATTCAAATTCGGGGATTGTTGGATAGCCGGATTGGTTCGGGCGTATTGCGCTACCCACTCATTCATCATGGTAAAGAAGGCTTGTTTTGCCTCCTCACCTTGATTATTCGCAGATGACTGAGGTTCAACAGGCGGCGTCCCTTGTGCAGGAGCAGCCGCTACACTTTCAACGTCATCCGCCAAGGTTCTCTCTACACCGGGATCCCTTTACTAATCAAAACAAAAATTTTAATCGTCAGAAGTCATCACACATTTAAACATTAACATTAAGGCATGTATAGCTAGACTCATACGCGCTATGGTAGTCCTAGAACTGACTAAACCATAGCTTTGATACCAACAAAAATGTAACACCCCGAACCCGAGACCGTTGCCGGAGTCGAACACGAGGTGTTAACAGACTTCAACCCACTTATCGAGAGTTTCCAGACAAGCTGCCAATCTGTGTACTAGTCGCTCCAAAATTCATAACTTGAGTTTTGCAACTCGAAAATCAGTTTCACAATTTTTCCCTGAAACTAGACTCATATTTCCATCTACATATTTTTTTCTAGAAGTTTTGGTCGAGCCAATTAGTACAGTTTATTAGTTAAAGTCTCCCCTGTTGCAGGGATTGACTGCTCTGACCTTTGTGCGTTACGAATTGGATATCTCCCTGTACAGGGCTTCATTACTGATGCCGTTTGTTTCTATAGAAACTAGACTCATAGAGGAATCTACATATATATTGCATGACTCCTAATTATCTCTGGTTAATTTACAATGATTTTCCAAAGTCGGGACAGGGGATCTAGAAACCGTTCTGGCCCTGTTTCACAAGAACTTTAATATCTGTTAACTTATAACTCATATGACCATTTCGTTTCTTCCATATGAAAGTAGATTCATCAAGGTACATTTACATAATTTATTTACTATTTAATACCATTCCTACTATTTTTAGTTATTTTTCAATCTCACGTTACTGCTGCTGCCAGCACCTGTCACTAAAGCAACTATGCCTATTTCATGATTTCCCTTTGATCTAACTAGTGATTCATCATACATGTCACAAATCATGATCATGACTAGCCATACCAGAGGCTAATCATTGTCCAACATCTCCCTACTACACTATTGCCATAACATGCATTTTAACACCAAAATAATCAACCATGACATAAGGCATGGAAATCGAATTACCAAGACTTGTGACTTAACATTGGAGAACTAAATCCAACCGAGCATTTATGCCATTTTCGCATGGCTGAAAGTTACATACCAAAGTTCAACAAAGCATATTAGCCTATACATGCCAAAATGTTCTCCTAAACTGACTACACAAAAAAAATACCAAAAGTTGCTAGCCGGTGTGATGACTCCGATGACGATCACGAGCACGTAAAAGGACGAGTCCGAGAAACCTAAAATGGCGACAAGCAAACACGGGTGAGTATATAACTCAGTAAGCCATAAGCATTATATTGCCGTTCAGTAATAATATACCATAAAAGAAAATAATTAATGCGGATTAAAATCCTCCATCCACACCCAAAGCGGTACTATAATTCTTTAGGCATTTCGGTTTGGTCTCATACCAAGCCCTACTTGATATTTCATACATTACGCCATATGACATTGCATGCATTTATTTTCGAGCATAATCACCACATAGATCAAGACTTACCAAACCAAAACTCCAAATATAAATAAAATGTCCATTCCTCATGAGCTCAAGGTGTTTACTCGCATCGCTGTCCATGATTGACTCGGTAAGGCCGCACATAGAACATGTACGTTTATTAGAGGATGTGCAATAAGCCCGCACACTTAGTGCTTAATAGTCGAACTCGCACACTTAGTGCTATATAATCAAACTTGCACACTTAGTGCTGTATAATTTGAACCCGCACACTTAGTGCCAATTTGTGATTATAAATGTTTACACTCGCACACTTAGTGCCGAAACCGATCATTCAATACATCTCACCTCTTTTCTTTCAATTCAATATTTTTATCACCACATACATACATGTTTATATATATATTCTACCATTCCATTCAGCATCATTACTTGGACATTACGACCCTTTAAATTAGTACAAAATAAGTGCTTAATGACTTACCTTATATCGGATGAAATGATTCCCAATCTACTACTCGATTATCTTTGCTTTGCCTTTGCTTGGTTCTCCTCTTTGATGTCTTGATCTAAAATGAATACATTTAGTAGTTTAATCTTCTTGCTGGATTTTTATGTGTATAATTTAATGGTTTTCACCCCATTTCACAACTATCTTTGTTCAAAATATCAAAATCTCAACCAACATTTGTTTAATGCTTCAAGGCGAATGCATGGTCACCATTAAGCTAATCTAGTCTCAAGTATTTTAATCCTAACATACAACATCATGAATCAACCCAACCTTATAAGCCAATATTACTCCTACAATCGATTGTAAGGAGTTAACAAAGAAAATATATTTTCACAAACATATACACCCATATGGCCGATTTTACCAAATCAAATTTAACCTTACTTATCTCAAATTTTCATTTCATACTATCATCCCATGACATAGCAAGGTTTTGAATCATGGACTAATTAGAACTAAAACTAACAACTAAGAACATGCATGAATCTCATGGCACCATATCAAACATACCTTAATCTAGATACAAGGATGGCCAACCTATTCCAAACCAACCATGAGCAAGGACCCTTTCTTCTCCTTGAGATTTTCGGCCAAAAGGATGAAAAAAGATGAACAAAGCTTTTTTTTTGTTTTTCTTCGCACTTGCGGCAATGGGAGGGAGGGAAAGCCTTCACACACACTTTTTTTTTTTTATTACTCATGCACCTTATTTTATTTATTTCAACATAAAACACTCACCCAACATGTTTCATGACATGTCTTGCCCATGCTTCCTTGTCATGGCGGCCACTAGCACTTGGGGGATTTTGACATGCAAGTCCTCCCTTTTGACTACATGTACTATTAGGTCCTTATAGATTAGCCTATCATTTTTCAAAAGTGTCATACAAGTCCTACTAACTGAATTCACATGCTATCGGCTAAATCGAAGCCTGAAATTTTCACACATTCATAATTACATATTCTAGACAATAAATATTACGTTCAAACATTTCGGTGACTCGGTTTAGCAGTCCCGAAACCACTTCCCGACTAGGGTCAATTTTGGGCTGTCACATTATCCTTATTCTATTCTGGATTGTAATCTCTAATAAAAAATATAGCTCCGTGGGCAAAAGCTCCTGTCATGATGAATCCTGCGATGTATTGGTGATGGGTATATAAAGCATCTTGAGTAATAAAGTCTTGTGCTATGAACGCATAAGTAGGTAAATGTACATGTGTTGAGCTACCAAGGACGTAATAACCCCTAAAGAAGCTAGAGCAAAGCCTAATTGAAAATGAATCGAATTATTGATTATGTCATAAAGACCCTTATGCCCCGGCCCCAATCGTCATCCAGGAGGAATATGTGCTTCTAAAAGATCTTTTATACTGTGACCAATTCCGAAGTTAGTTCTATACATGTGACTCGCTATTAGGAAAAGAATTGCAATAGCTAAATGATGGTGTGCAATATCAGTCAACCAGTAAACTTTGCGTTTGTGGATGGAATCCCGAGAAGGGTTAGAATGGCGTTCTCGATCCTTGGGAGGTACCAAATAAATGACTACTTGAATCGGGTTTTGAGCATAAAGATTCCATCGACCTGAAAAAATAGGCCTAACCCTTGGGGATGCGGTAATACATCTAAGAAATTATTCCATCGAACATATTCCCCTAGGATCTAGGAATAGCGACATGGACTAAGTGCCTGTCCAAGCCAAGGAACTTACTCGAATAGTCCCGACAAATGATGATTGAGACGAGATTCGGCATTTTTGAACCATGAAACGCTTCGGTTTCCATTTCGGTTGTAGGTGTAACCAACCCGCTATTAAGGATAAGAGAAAGAAATAATAGAAAAGGGCTCGATATAAAGATCTTCATTAGTATGTAACCCGATTGTATACCACCACCGATAAACACCGAGTAAGCGATATTCATTGGACCAGAGCTCCCCTCTAGTAAAAGCTTCCACAGTAGGTTGACCAAAATGAGGATCCCAAATTGCATGAGCAATCGGCCTTACATGTAAAGGATCCTGTACCCATGCCTCAAAATTTCCACCAAGCTACATGAAGCAGATTTCCGAAGTCCACGAAAAATTATTGCTAATTTCCCAAAGTGAGAAGCAAAAATATTCGATAAAGGCGTTCCTCGATAATATCATCATGACTCTCGAAGTCATGCACGGTAGCAATACCAAACCAAATACGACGCGTAGTGGGGTCCTAAGCTAATCCTTGGCTAAACCTTGGAAATTTTAATGCCATAATGTCTTTCAAATCCTCCTAGCCATTATCCTCTGTAATAATTCTTGCTAAGAAGAATGCCCATGTTATGGCAATTCCACCCGAAGGTAATGGGTTACCCTACAAAGACGTCCTTATACAATGCTCAAGGCTCTAAATTTGAGTAGCAGGAGCAACTTTTAATTTATTATGAGCCCAAACGATGGATTCAATAAGTTCTTGCCAATAACCACGTCCATTGAATAGAAACATTAAACTAAAAGCCCTACAAAATGAGCACCTAAGAAAAGAAGGCCATATGCAGATAATGAAGAACCATAAGACTGAATTACCTGCGATGCTTGTGCCCATAAGAAATTGAGTAACCACCCATTAATAGTAATAGAACTCTGGGCAAAATTTCCTCCTGTGATATGAGTTACCACCCCTTGATCACTTATAGTACCCCAAACATCTGACTCCATTTTCCAACTGAAATGGAATATTACTACCGAAATGGAATTGTACATCCAGAATAATCTTAAGAAGACATGATCCCAAGCGGATACTTGACATGTCTCCCCTCTCCCAGGCCCGTCACAAGGGAAATGAAAATCGAGATTTGCTTTATCCGGTATCAAATGCGAGCTGCGAGCAAATAGAACACCTTCAGAGTATCAATACCGTCACATGAATCGTAAATGCATGAATGTGATGGACCAAAAATCTGCGGTTCCTAATGGAATAGGTAACAAAGCAACTTTTCCCCTATCGCCACTAAATCACCGCCTCCCGAGTTAAAGCGGTGCTTCATTGGTGCACAGGAGCTGTTGCAAAGGTGCTAAAGTATGGGTGTTTTGTATCCATTGAGCAAAGACGAGTTGTAATTGTATAGCGATATCGAAAACATATCTTGTGGACGCCCTAAAGCGCTCATGGTATCATTATGAATATACAAACCAAAAGCGTGAAAGCCTAGAAATATACATACCCAGTTGAGATGTGATATGATTGCATCACGATGCCTAAGGACACGATCTAATAGATCGTTGTATCAAGTAATTGGATCATAGTCTCTTACTATAAAAATAGCTGCCTACGTAGCGGCACCTACTATCAGAAATCCACCAATCCACATGTGATGTGTGAACAATGACAGTTGTGTACCATAGTCGATAGCTAGATATGGATAAGGGGCATGGAATACATATGGTGAGCTACAACAATGGTTAAAGAGCCTAACATAGCTAAGTTAAGAGATAATTGAGCATGCCATGATGTTGTTAGGATTTCATATAGTCCTTTATGTCGTTGGCACAGTAAATAGACCTTTATGAGCCTCTAAAATATCTTTTAGGCTATGCCCAATGCCCCAGATTGGTCTTATACATGTGACGCTATTAGGAAAAGAATTGCAATAGCTAAATGATGGTGTGTAATATCAGTCAACCATAGACCCCGATCCTTGGATCTAATCCTCCACGAAAAGTAAGAAATTCCGCATATTTTAACCAATTCAAGGTAAGAAAATGGGGTTGCTCCTTGACAAAAGCGGGATAAAGTTGAGCCAAAAGATCACGATTCAAGATAAATTGATGGGGAAGTGGGATCTCTTTAGGGTCTACTCCAGCATTTAGAAATTGGTTTATTGGTAAAGATACATGTACTTAATGCCCCACCCAAGAAAGGGACCTAAGTCCCAGTAGCCCTGCTAAATGGTGATTCAACATAGATTCTACATCTTGGAACCAAGACAATTTTGGGGCCGCTTTGTGATAATGGAACCAACCGGCAAAAAGTATTAAGGCCGCAAAGACCAATGCACCGATTGCGGTACAATAGAGTTTTAATTCACTAGTTATTCCAGATGCTCACCAAATCTAAAAAAAAAAAACCAGAGGTTATTTGTATTCCTCGGAAACCCCCACCCACATCGCCATTCAAGATTTCTTGGCCCACTATTGGCCAAACCACCTGGGCGCTAGGTCCAATGTGAGTAGGATCGCTTAGCGATGCTTCATAATTGAAAACGAGCACCGTGGAAATACATACCACTCACCAAAGAAAGATGATGGAGAGTTGGCGAAATGGGCACTAAATATTTTGCAAGAGATCTCCTCCAAATCACCGGTATGGCTATCGAAATCGTGAGCACTTGGCATGTAGGTTCCAGATCCAAGTGGTAGTATCGGGTCCTTTAGCTATTGTTCTTGAGAAATGGCCCACCTAGCCCATTCCTCGAAAGAAGTTTTTACGGGATCCCTATCTACCAAAATTTTTACTTCGGTTCCAAGCAAGCGAATAATCATTGAGTCCTCCTCTTCCAGGACAACACATACAAAGAGACCCGCCAACAATCAAGAATTAGTGAACCTATGAGAAACGCTTATAATTAGTTTCTTTCTCTTCTATCTCTCATCTATCTATCTATTTTTATCTATCTATTTTTTTTTTTAGTTATTCACTAAAGCAATTATGATCTGAAGTCGATCCGGGCAAGTGTTGGATCTATTATGACATATCCATGAGGCGCTCAACGAACCTTTTAATCTTATAAAACCTTTTTGGACTTTACTTACATTGGTGCAAAACCCATTTTTTGTGCAACCGTGTAGTGTATTCATATCTCAATTAGAAGTTCCGAAGTGGAGTTTTTTTTTTGTCTTACATAGATAGAACAAACAATATTACTCTATCGAAATCTTCGGTTTTTCCTCTTTCTCTATCCCTATCCCATAAGTACAGCATTTGAATCAATAGAGAACCTTTTCCTCCTATATGAATCAATATTATTACATTCCAATTCCTTACTGATACCCCCCAAGGAAAATCCCGAATTGGATCCCAAATTGACGGGTTAGTGTGAGCTTATCCATGCGGCTATGCACTCTTCAAATAGGAATCCATTTTCTGAAAGATCCTGGTTTTCATGCAGTTTTAGATGACATACTCTGTTGACAATATTCTAAAATTGACAAATCTTCTAGACAGCCAAAATGGGGTCCCAAACCATTCCATCAAGAAAACAACAAAAACTAAGTCTGTATATGCATGTGTGTGAAAGTAAAATATTCCCTTTCTTATATAGTGGCTGACTGGACCAGTCATGCTAGATTATCATAAAGGATCATTACACAAGAGAAGATGCAATAATACCCTCCCTTTCTTTCTTTTTTTTAAAAATGAAAATTTAATAAGAAAAACTACTATGAAAAAAATGAAGAAAAAGATAGAAAATTAATTAATTCAGAATAAGTAGTTTATTTCATAGGTTGAATAAGTGGCATATTTCTATTTGATTTTTCAAGGTTTGAACGGAGGAGGTTTCCTAATCTTAGTAGCTTGCTCAAAGGCATATGTGATCTCAATTAGTTTGCCCTCCGATCCCTTCAGTCCCCCAAATGAAATGCCAATAGGCACCCTTTGGCTATCATATCCAGCTGGGACAATAATTGCTGGGAACCCTCCAATTGCATAAACAGAAGAAGCATCTGCCCTTGGGATCACCACTGCATCTAGCTTGTAATCTCTCATCAACTTCTCCAACCCATTTTTTGAAAGATTTTCCAAATTTGCTAATGCTGCCTTCTCTTGAGCACCAATCCCATTTGTGGCTTGGGCTGCCAAGAAGATATCTTGGCCTATTTTATCTGTCAATTCCTGCAATGCATGCCCACCTTATTAACCAACATACAGTATGCATCTTGAAATAATGCATATAACCATAGATTTCATGATCTATAATACCCACCAAATCAGGGAATTTCAGGTTGAAAGCTATAATATCTGCCAGTGATCGCACCGAGGAAGCCACTAACTCCCTGAGGTAGGCGTTCAAGGACAATTTGAACTCTGCTACGATGGCTACTGCTTCACCACTTGCGGTGACATTTAATATAACATCAATGTTGGCTATTTGTAAATTGTCTACAACAATGGCACCTTGTCGCCTGAATTTATAAGAAAGTTTTTACTGTTTTAGTGATTAACCCATTAGCCATTTAGACTAAAATGGGTCATTCCAAGAGTCTTAATAATTTTAGAATTGTCTTCTTTATACCTTAGTGTATGTAAATGGTTCTCAAAAGTCTGAGCCAACCCCAATCCTTGAGCAATTTTGAAAAATGGATTTCTCACTATCCCCAATCTCTTTCCTTTGAGCCCACAGGGGTTAAGGAATCGTTTGTAGCCGCCAGGTGGGATATAGTACGACGCATATCTAGTTGCTTCATCATTAGAATCGAACCCTACAATGGCATCAAGAACATAAACAGCATCCGACACTGTCCTGCAGATAGGCCTGTTGAAACCAATAGGGCAGAGGCACATTTGTTGGAGTTTTCAGTCATTAATAACATCACAAAGAAGAATCAAAATCACCCAAAACAACAGTAAAAATGGAGTAGCATAAAAGAGAACTTAACCCAATGGTGTCCTGTCTTGGAGTAACTGGAATGACCCCGGCTCTGGTGAGACCAACTGTAGGTTTTAGGCCCACCACTGAGTTAAAACTGGAGGGACATAGGATGGAACCGTCAGTCTCAGTCCCTAATGATACTGTTACCAAGTTTGCAGCCACTGATATTGCTGATCCACTACTTGACCCACACGGAGTTGCAGACAAGACATAAGGATTCTGCACGGTATTACAGAGCAGGCCTTATTACTCGTGTTATTCACACACTAGCTAAAATCTTGGGAATTATACATTTAACTCACCTTTCCCTGGCCACCTCTTGGACTAAAGCCACTGGGTGCAGTAGTTGACCTAAAATTAGCCCACTCACTCAAGCTAGCCTTACCCAGAATGATTGCTCCAGCTTTTCTCAGTTTCTCCACTGCCCCTGCATCTCTGGGCACGACTGACCCGAGCAATGCAAACGGTGGTGTTCAGCTTATCTTTTGTAGCAATGTTATCCTTGAGCAAAATGGGAATACCATGCAAGTCAGGCAGTGAACCATTTACTTTACACTTCTTTTTTTATCTGCAGCATCAGCTTGAAGCAATGCATCAGGGTTCACTTCTATGATTCCTTTAAGGAGCCCATTGAGCCTGGCGATTTCTCTGAGATAGTACTGGACAAGTTGCCTTGAGGTGAGTCGGTTTCTCTCAAAACTTTGTTTTATATCTTTGATCGTCGCTTCTCTGATCGAGAATGTATAGTTTGCAATGGTGCGGGTGGAAAACCCAAATGAAAATATGGATTAAAGAATCAAAAACAGGAACAAGGAAGAGCTTCTTAGAGAAGAACTGGAAGCCATTGGTAAGCTGCAATGGAGGACTTAAAAGACTTTTACTTTTCTGTTTGATTTAGATCCCAAATTCCTATCCTATATATAGGTACCATCCAGGGGTTCTGACAGTATAAATCAGAAAACGTTATTTTATAATGAATGAAACAGGGACCTTTTCTTTGTAAGCTGATAGGTTGAGAGTGGTAACCATTTCCATGGACAAATTATAGATGGCGAACTGATTCCGATGAGAAACGTTCAAGCACTTGGGAGCACTGTAACCAATTATCTAATTCTGTTTAAATAAGCTGTCAACAACATCCTTACTATTTGCCGTCCATTTCCGGTGAATAAATTGTAGTACTGTTTAATTTGGATCTTTACCAACTGTTTTCCTGGTAAAGACAACCTATTCTGAAGTTCATCAGCATTCAGCACCCCCAAAAAGAACATTCCTTCACCAAAACAATATCATTTATTTATTTCCTTTTTATTTTGGTACCCAAATGTGGGTCACAACAACTCATTTAATTTATACCTCTCCGAGATGTAAATCATGTAAATCAGATCCTAAAAATCGATCTGCTTATGAAAATCATACAAGTACTACCCTTATCCATCAAATCAAGTCAATCTCAACCTCATACTAAATTCCATCAAAGCTATGTGACACACTAAATTACATCTTACAAATTCATTTCCTTATAAAAACATAACGTAAATTCGATCATAATAAAACACCTTTGTCCCAAGGTCCTGACCAATCGAGTGACTTTGAGTTTTTAGTGCCGTACAGCTTTCATCTGACAATCTCTAATGGGTAATATATGTTTATTTGATCAACCTCCTGCTCGTTGATTATTTAGGACTTGGTTTTAGTCGCCTTTCTATTAGCTAGTATCTATCCCTCCTATTTCTAAAAGAAAAAAAAAAACAATTTTAAATACCTTAATTTCAAATTTCTTCAAAATTTTAAAATTTTAAATTCACTTTAATGATAAGTACGACATTTATCTATATACTTATATATGCCTTCCTTCTACTACCACGTGGCAAGCTCACTGCCCGTTCTTGCATTTCATACAAAATGGTTAAATATCATATTTCATCCCTTTAATATACTTAATTTTGAGAATTAATCTATATACTTTGATTTTTAACATAATTTGACCTCTATACTTTTATAATGTTTTAATTAGTCCAAATAGTTAATATTATTAACTCTTCAGCTAAAACGTTACGTGGTTATAAATCATTTCTTTTAGTTTTGTGTGGCTTTTTTTATATTATAAGACAATTGTCAATTTTCAATTTTGACCTCTAGACTATGTTAAAACTTGAGATTTAGGGTCTATTTGTTTACATGTAAAAGGTTTTACGGAAAATATTTTCTGCATTTCCCTGTATTTGTTTCATAGAAAATAGTTTTGTCAATGGAAAATGACTTATAGGTCAAGGTAAAATAAGCCTTTTTTCTTGTAAAATGGCTTACTATTTTGAAAAGCGCAAGTCATTTTCTGGAAAAGAGCTTATCTATAGATAATTTTATTTTTATTTAAAATTAACTTAAATCAAGCTTAATATTATTATATTGATAATAAATTTTATTTTTATTTTAAAAATATTTAAAATATTATATTTTTCAATATTATTAAACATATATATTTAATTATTTATATTTTGTCATATAATAAATTATTAATATAATAAATATAATTTATTGTTTTAATAAATTATTTAATATTTCAATTTTATTTTAATAATAAATTTTAAAATAATAATTTTAAATAATATTATTCACATATTATTTAAAATATTCAATATTATTATTTTAATAATAAATATTTATTACAATTATAAATATATTAATAATAAATGTTTTGTAGTATTAAGGTTAAAATATGTCATAAGTCTATGTACACTTCACAGATTTGTAATTTAGTCTTTGTACTTTTATTTTCAAGAATTTAGTCCCTTTACTATTAAAATTTGAAAATCAAGTCCAATTGTTGACATTGTTAAATTTTCTTGTCAATTTTGTTGATGTCACATTTTAAATAAAAATACTCACTTAGTAGTTATGTAATTAAAAATGACGATGTAATGAATCTGAATTTAACATAATATTTTTAATATATGCAAAAACAATGTAAAATATAAAATTATGGATAAAAATAAATTCAATTAAACAATGAAAAATAAGAAAATCTCAAATGTATGTTTGTTTAATTGAAAACAATTTTTATGAAATATTTTAAGAAATCTACCAAATAACGAAAATATTTTACAGATTCCTCCAAACACGAGAAAATATTAGCTTTTCCAGAAAAGTAAATTATTTTCCAGAAATCATTTTCTAGAAGTCATTTTTAGTGAAACAAACGAAGCCTAATTAATTTGGTTCATACCCAGAATTAATGATGAGGTAGTGGAGTTATTTGTTCTTAGCTCCACTTTGGATCCATGCAATAATTACAAAATATTTTGGGCGGAAGATATTTGCAATTTGATGAATGATTTTTGTCCGGGTGGTTTTACGGAGTAAGAAAAACTACACATGAAGGAAAAACTACACATGAAGATTTAATTGGAGCATTTTCAACTTGATGCTCATCAAAGCACAGAGTTGCAGAAACCTTCTATAATTGCCGAGTTGTGGCAAGTGCTAGTTAAAACAAATAAGTCAAGTATTTATCCTCTTCTTGATAGAATTATTGGTCTAGTGCTAACTTTCCTGTGTCTACAGCAACAATCGAACAAGCATAAAACTGTGAAGATAAGACTTCACATCAGAATTGAGGATGATTTTCTTTCAACTTACTTGGTGGCATACATAAAAAAAAGAGATAGCTCGAGAATTTTCAATAGATTCTATCATTGATAAGTTCAATATTATGAAAAAACGGAGGGTGTAATTTAAGATGCTTAATATTGAGAAATAGGACTAAAGCCAAGTTTTTTATTTTAATTTTTGGAATTATAATGATAATTATGAATTTTTAGTTTAGTATTAGTTATTATTTTTTGCATATTGGAAAAAATGTTTAATATTATATATTGTGATTTTTCTTTAATTTTGTGCAGTTAAATCGTTCATACTTTTTAAAAATATTAAATTAATTTATTTGATAAGAAAAAAAAGTATCCAAGAAGAATTGACACTTTTTTACGTTAAAAAAAAGTCGTTTGGATTTAGAAGTTTCGTCCCCCTTAGATTAAAATCCTAGATCCGTCCACGTATTTAGGTGCAGTTGTTACCATCATTAAAATTATTTTATTGAATTCTTTGGTGTGAATTTTTTTAAATTCACTTTATAGTTATATAGCAATAAAAATATCGTTAAAAATATTTATTATGATTTTTCTTAAAAACAATAAAAATATCGATACCATCATTAAAATTCTTCTATTAAATTCTTTGGCGTGAAATTTTATTTCTTTTAAAAATATTCACTTGATAGTCATAAAAATATTGTTAAAAATATTTATTATAATTTTTTCTTAAAACCCTAATTTGAAGTCGTCTCAATAGAATAAAAATTTCCTATTGAAATAGTAATCTTTAGAAAAATTAGCCTCAACATTTTGATTGAAATAGTTAACAATATTAACTATTTAGATTAACTAATAACATTATAAAAGTATATGGACAAAATTATATCAAGAATTAAACTATGAGAATTAAATTTTGGAATTTGACTTTAAAATCTATATTGGGCCTTCAAGTTTAGTTAAGGTCTATCTTACATTAATATTTTATTATTATTATTAAAGTTATATAATTAAAAACTAAAAAATACTTTGTTAAAATAAAATATAACATTATGGCTTAAAGGGGCGAATTATATGAAATACAATTTGATCAAAAAAGCAAATGTTATATAATATAAACACCAAATTTAAAATATATGATAATTTGAATATAAAATTTAAAAATCTGAAAATTCCAAAGAAGGTGATTGACCCACACCCCTTCAATCCATCCTTGGTTTTAGCCGTGTAATGATCCAAATTACTCAACTTAAAACCAAAGATGCCCCGAGCAAATTGACACAAATCGTACCTCGCAGGTGCAGCCCAACCTATAACCCCAATCTCATCAAACACAACCCTATTAATAGTACATTTAAATTTTACTGTCGATGGGTACACCATCGATCACCGCCACCTACATCCAACTGCTGCACAACAAACTAAGGGTGAGTTTGGATGGCGGTACGTTTACCTACGGTTAGTGTAAAAACAACGGTGGCAGTGAGATTAGATATTATAGCGTGAGAGAAAAAGTAAACTAAACGCATCGCACCGTACCCAATCGCCCATCCAAACTAAGCCTAAGTCTCATGAACCACTCGAGCAGCCAACCAGCCATGTAAATAAATATTTGCCTGTCGTGCAATTTGTTCAGATACAGCTTAATATATAATATAGATAATTAGATATTATAAAGCAAGGTATACAGATATTTTAAATAATCTTACGTGAAAATCTAAAATTTCAATAAAGTGAACACCTAACAGGTTACAGCTATTAATATTAAAATAATGAGTAGTTTCCATTACTAATTACCAGTATTTATAAATTTAAAAATAATTAATACTATTTAGTTTCTTAAAAATCATTTTAAGGTAAATTATATAGATATATAATGTTTAGACTTTCCAACTAATTTGAGTACTAATCAAAATTTTAGTACAAAATATAATAAATATCATATATCATATATTTCTAACTCTAAATTTGACTAATAATATATAGCTATAAATTTAATTTTAATTAAAATTTAAATAATTAATTCTTGGGCATCCAAGTTTAAGTCTCATTATATGCATTTATGATATGTGAGTCTTCGGTTTTATATCGTACATTTGTCATGGATAGATTTGTCTAGTTCTTTTGTGAAAAATAAAATAAAATAAAATAAATAAAATAAAGAACACACAAATTTTACGTGGAAACCCTTTCGGGAAAAAAAACCACGGGCAGAGGAAAAAAAAATTCACTATGTCGAAAATTTGAATCAATACAAGAAGAATAGACTATGTCTATTTATAGGCTTGTAAAGCAATATTCTAATAGGATTGAAACACCTTATCTTAATCAATATAAAATAAATGGAGTTTAATAAGGTTTAAAAACCTTATTCTAAAATAAAATAAAAGAAGTCTAGTTCTATATGGATTTTACTTTTATTTTATTTTCCATCGTATTTTATTTAAATAAGAATTTGGGTCACTTAATTCTAACAATCTCCACCTTGACACAAATTCTCAATGAACAAGTTCTTCATCGCGAACTTTCAATAAACAAGTTCTCCACCTCTTCCATAAAACCCTTAAGGGTTTAACTTCAACAATGAACACCAACCAAGTCTAAGCAATGCTCAAACTTGGTTATAGGAAGTGACTTAGTCATCATATCTGCAGGATTTTCATGAGTACTAATTTTGCTCACAACAATATCACCACGGGCAATAATATCACGAACAAAATGATACCGAACATCAATGTGTTTTGTTCTCTCATGAAACATTTGATCTTTTGTAAGAAAGATGGCACTGATTGTCACAAAATCTTGTCTTGATTTGAAGGTCTTCATTAAGTTCACTAAAGAGTTCCTTCAACCAAACAGCTTCTTTACAAGCCTCGATAATCGCCATGTACTCGACTGATTGGTAGACAAAGCGATCGTAGTTTGCAAAGTGGCTTTCAACTGATTGCACAACCTCCGATTGTAAAGACATAACCTGTGAGAGATCTTCTTCTATCAAGGTCTCCAGCAAAATTAGCATCAACATACCCAATGACTCCATCTCTAGTTCTTCCAAACTATAAGCAAACATCAGTAGTACCTCGTAAGTATCTTAAAATCCATCGAAGCGCTTTCCGGTGTTCTTTACGAGATTCGCCATGTATCGCTAACTGTGACCCTTGTTGCATATGATAAATCTGGACGTGAACAAACCATAGCATACATGAGAGATCCTACTGCACTAGAGTATGGAACATGTGACATGTACTCAATCTCATCATCTGATTGTGGAGACAAAGCTGATGAAAGTCTGAAATGAGCTGCTAAAGGAGTACTAACAGGCTTAGCACTCTGCATATTGAACCCGCAAAGAACTTTCTCAATGTACCCCTTCTAACTTAGGTACAATTTACTTGCTTTTCTATCTCCAAGGATCTCCATACGAAGTATCTTCTTTGCTGGTCCTATATCTTTCATCTCAAATTCTTCACTTAGTTGGGCTTTGACCTTTCTTATCTCTACTTTATCTTTTGTTGCTATCAACATGTCATCAACATAAAGAAGTAGATACACAAAAGAACCATCACTGTTTTTCTTAAAGTAGACACAACTGTCAAAACTACTTCTTTTGAAATCATGAGAAGTCATAAAGGAATCAAACCTCTTGTACCCTTGTCTTGGTATTTGTTTCAAACCGTAAAGGGACTTTTTCACAAGCAAACATAGTCCTCTTTTTACGAGGCTGTAAAACCCTCCGGTTGTTGCATGTAAATATCCTCCTCAAGTTCTCCATGAAATGCGTTTTACATCTAACTTCTCAAGCTCCAAATCATGCATGGCCACAATACCAAGCAAAGCTCGAATCGAACTATGCTTAACAAGCTGGGAGAACACATCTGTGAAGTCCACTCGGAATTTGATTGTAACCCTTTGCAACAAGCCTTGCTTTATATCTGGGTTCTTCAACTCCACGAGTCCTTCTTTCTTTTAAACACCCATTTACAACGAACGACCTTTTTACCTTTAGGAAGTTTTACAAGATCCCATGTTACATTTTTGTGGAGTGATTCCATCTCCTCTTGCATTGCAAACATCCACTTTTACGAGTCTTCACGACTAATCGCCTCGAATAATTAAATGGCTCTTGATTCAAATCTATATCTTCAGCCACATTTAAAGCATAAGCAACTAGATCACCTCGGCATACTTCTTTGGAGGTTTAATTTCTCTTCTTGTTCTTTTTTGGCGATAGAGTATTGCGGTGAAGAAGCAACTCTATTCTCAATTTTGTCTTGGCTTGAGGAGTTGATTACGTATTAATCGATGCTCCACCGCTTTTGGTTTTCTTTATTGGAAGAGTCTTTAAGAGATAAGTTAGGTAGCATAGCGGTTTCATCAAAAACAACATCTCTGCTAATCACAACTTTTCTATTTTCAGGACACCATAACTTAAAGCCTTTTACACCACTTTATAACCAAGAAAAACGCATTTAATGGATCTCGGTTCCAATTTTCCATTATCAACATGAGCATCGCAGGACACCCAAAAATCTTTAAATCGAATAATTAGCGGGATTACGGACCATACCTCTTGTGGAGTCTTTTTCTCAATGGCAGCGGATGGAGATCGGTTGATCAAAAACATGCGATGAGGCATACGCCCAAAATGACTTCGTAAGTTGGCATTTGACAACATACATCGAACCTTCTCCATGATCGTTACATTCATTAGATTCGCAATGCCGTTTTCTTGTGGAGTATGACAAAGCGTCAAGTGTCTCATGATCCTCCGACTTGCACAATCTATTAAACTCATCGAGCGAACTCTAAGCCATTTATGCATGCGGAGGTATTTTATCTGTTTTCCGTCTGTTTTCAATCATAATTTTCCAAGACTTAAATGCGGAAAACACATCGCTTTTCGCTTGGGAAGAACGCCCAAACTTTTCTGGAAAAATCATCGATAAAGGTTAGCATATAATTAGCTCCACCTCTCGAAGGCACTCTGGATGGCCCCCATAGATCAGAATGAATATACTCCAACGTTTCCTTCGTGTTATGGATTCCTCTAGTGAATCGAACTCTCTTTTGCTTCCCAAAAACACAGTGCTCACAGAAATTCAGTTTGCAAATTCCTTGCCCATCAAGAAGTCCTCTTTTGCTTAATTCAGCCATGCCATTCTCACTCATATGCCCTAGGCGCATATGCCAAAGTTTAGTAATATCATCATCTGACAAGGAAGAGGAAGCGGCAATTGCATCACCGATATGATGAAACCACCGCAAAACATATAACTTGGTAATTTTTCTCTGCCCTTTCATCACAACAAGGGACCCTTTGGAAATCTTTAAAACTCCACTTTCAGCTATGTATCTGTACCCTTTTGAATCAAGAGTACTCAACGAAATTAAATTTCTTTTCAATTCTGGAACATGCCACACGTCACTAAGTGTTCTGACAACTCCATCAAACATCTTAACTTTAATTGTTCCAACACTTGTGATTTTACATGAAGCATTATTTCCCATCAAAACAACACCTTCAGATACTGTTTCATAAGTTGTAAACCAATCCCGATTGGGACTCATGTGGAAGGTGCAGCCTAAATCAAGTATCCACTCATCGCTTACGTTAGAATCACTGACAGAAGCGACTAGAAGTTCACCATCGCTGTAGTCTTCTACAACATCAGTTTCACCGGAATTTTCTAGTTATTTTCCCTTTTGATTCGCAGCCTCCCTTTTAATCTTATTTTGTAGCTTATAGCACTCAAATTTAATGTGCCCTTTCTTCTTGCAGAAGTTGCAAGTTTTACCTCTGTTTGAAGACTTCGATCTACCCTTAGATTTACCACGAGGATTCCGTTCCTGTGTCCTACCACGATCATCATCAGCATTTCGATCTTATCTCCCACGAACAATGAGACCCTCTCCCTGAGAGTCGGGTTTAACCACAAGATACTTCATCTTATCATACGAGGTTAAAGAATCATAAACCTCATCAAGCTGTGAGAGACTCATGGCTATATAAAATCGTGCCTCTAAAGGTTGAATAAGGCGGGACAACGAACAAAGTAGAATCAACCCTAGATCTTCCTTATCATCTTGAACCTCCATGGCCTCCAAGTTTGAGAGAATTTCTTTAAACAACATTAAGTGTTCGTGTCTGACGCACCTTCCTCCAAGCGATGAGCATAAAGACGCTGCTTCATATGCAACTTGCTTGTTAGAGTTTTCGACATACATATTTGTTCTAGCCTCTTCCATAATGCAGCGACAGTTTTCTCTTTCATCACATCCTGTAAAATTTCGTTGGACAAATGCAGATGTAATTGTGTTAATGCCTTTCGATCCTTACGTTTCTTCTCTTCATCTGTTAATGTCGAAGGCATCTTATCTATCCCTAGCAGGGCATCCTCCAGATCCATCTGTGCAAGAACTGCTTGCATCTTAATTTGCCACAACGCAAATCTGGTGTTGCGATCCAATAGCGGAATTTCATACTTCAAAGATGCCATTACCGTGATCGAGATGAATACCCGGAAGCTCGGATACCAATTTGTGAAAAATAAAATAAAATAAAATAAATAAAATAAAGAACATACAAATTTTACGTGGAAACCCTTTCGGGAAAAAAAACCACGGGCAGAGGAAAAGAAAATTCACTATGTCGAAAATTTGAATCAATACAAGAGGAATAGACTATGTCTATTTATAGGCTTGTAAAGCCATATTCTAGTAGGATTGAAACACCTTATCCTAATCAATATAAAATAGATGGAGTTTAATAAGGTTTAAAAAACCTTATTCTAAAATAAAATAAAAGAAGTCTAGTTCTATATGGATTTTACTTTTATTTTATTTTCTATCGAATTTTATTTAAATAAAATTTGAGTCACTTAATTCTAACATCTTTTTATTACTCTTGTTTGCGCTTTGTATTGGTTGAGTTCTACTTTATAATGGTTCGAATTTGTATTTGTAATTATATTATATTTGTGATTGTATTATTTATGTAATAATAAAATTTAGAAATTTCAGAATAAATTGGAATAAATTAGACTTTTTACCATAATTAAATTTTAAATAATTGGCACTAGTCAATTTTTAATAAAATCTTAAAATTACGACTATTTAGTTTCTAATAAAATCACATTCTCACTCCCAATTACAGTTGATACAGTACGTTAAATATTTCAAATTAAATTAAAATGTAATATTTAGGTTTGTCAAATAATTTAAGAAGTAAACAAAATTTTAATACAAAATATAAGATTTAATATTTATTTTGGTCTAATTTTTATTATACACAAATTCTAAATTTAAGAACTTTATCGATCACTTAATCATTCCGTCTATTACGTTAGGCCATTTGACATTTCCGTTATAAAATGGCTATATCAACCAATAAATTGACTCCACACGTAAAGAAAAGCCAGTATTTCGGGGTTTTATTATAAAAGTAACTGAAATTTTTTAATAAATTACGAAAATGATCAAACTTCAAAATTATGTACATAAATTACTTGATTTCTATAATATTTATCAGTGCCGCCAGACGCAGATGACACCGGTCTCCCATCATTGGCCAATTATTGCACTTAAAAAAGATGTTCATGTTACTTGATAAATTGGCTACACCAAACTGAAGTGATTATATAAAATGTTCAGGGACTTGGCGAAGCAATTACCTTTTTTAGATTGGTTGAAAAAATACTTTTCAACTTTTTATCTATTGTATGTTAGGTTTGTCCCATTTTGAAATTAAATTTAAATAGCCCTTAAAATATAAGAACAACAAAAATAAACCCTTTCTTATTTTTTTAACATAGTAAAATTTAAATATTATATAAAATTCTTATTTAAATTACCTAAATATATCCTCAAAAATTTCCTCAAATTTATATTTGGGTAATTTAAATAAGAATCTTATATAATTTTTAAGTTTATTGTTTTAGAAAAATAAAAAATGAGGAGGATTTATTTTTGTTATTTTTATATTTTTTAAATTTAATTTCAAAAGGAGATAAACCTTACATGCAAATAGACAAAAAGTTGAAAAGTATTTAATTTAATGTCGCCATGTTAATAGGTAGCACCCTTTTTCAGTCAATCTAAAAAGGGTAATTGTTTCATCAAGTCCCTAAACGTTTTATATAATCGCATTTCAATTCGATGTTGTCAATTTATCAGGCGGCACAACTAATTTTTTTTTAAAGAAAGCAATCATTGGTCGATGATGGGGGCCAGTGCCGTCAGTGTGTTTGGCAGCATTGGCAAGTGCCGTAGAAATGAGGTCATTTACACCCACGATTTTTAAGTTGGACCATTGTCATAATTAATCAAAAAAATTAGGTTACTATTTTTTAAAAAAAAGCCCAAATTTTCTTTAAAATATATTTAAAAATGGCTTTTCATCCAAATAATATAAAAAAATAATTAATTACAAAAATAGCATGGGAAATAGATTAATTACGAAAATAGGCATTTGCTACAATGTTCCGCATGTGTCGCCTAACATATTGGCAGCACTAAACTGAAAAGTTATGACCTAAAATATCCAGAGACTTGGTATGTAAATTTCCCATTTTGATTGGCTAAAGCTTTTAAGGGTGTCGGTTGACAACGTGGCAGCACCAAACCTTAAATAGGGTTAATTCTTTGTATATCCTCCTTGTTTATTGTTATTTTTTGTTCCCCTTCAACACTAAAAATAGAGAGGTCTCTTACCAATTAGTCCAAAAAAAATTTTCTACTAAAAAATATTTTTTTCTTAAAAGTCGATTCAACTGAAATAAATTTTATTTATATTTAAAACTATAAATTTAACTAATAATTATAATTTATACATAATAAGATTTTTCAAAACTTTTATAATTATAATTTTATACCGTATACATAAATCAAATTGATAATAGAATTATAATTCATTTTCTTCCTTGCCTTCTCTTATAGTAAAATTTAAAAAGAGAAAGAATAACGTGACAAAAGGGAACAAATGAAAACTGACATAGAAAAGTTGTGGAAATATATGAAAATTTAATATTTTTAAATATATTTTTATAAATTTTTGAGTATTATATATATATATATATGTTTTAATAAATTTTTGAACAAAAGGATTTTTAATTTATACTTTTAAAGTTTTAGAATCAATATAAATTGATAAAATGTTTAATATTGAAAGTTAAATTTATTAAATTTTTAAAATCAGAATTCAATAAATAAAGTGGGTAACCATCCTACATGACCAAACTTATTTTAACAGTGAAATGATTAAATGTGAAATTGATTTAATAGAAATAACTAAATTTACAAAAGAAAAAACTAATACCTAAAACAAAATATTAATAACTAAAATTAATATCAAGTCATCTTCATATATCAAATCTATACTTATTATAAAATTTTTATTGAGTTAATATCGCGAACCCATCAAGTACTAATTTGATTGTAAAAACTAAAAATATTTTCCTTTTACAAAATAAATTATATTATTTTAAAAATATTTTTATTTATGTTTTTATATAAAAACAAAATGTTCATATAATACATTTAAAGTTAATCATTTATTATTTATATTGATTTTATAAATATTAATTATACTTTTCGCTGCAGCAAAACAGGTTTTTAGCGGCGTTTGAATGAAAAAAGCCGCTAAAGATCGAGTATTAGCGGCGCTTTTTAAAAACGTTGCTATATGTACACTTTTAGCGGCGCTTTTTAGAAAATGCCGCTAATGCTTGATAAGAAAAAAATTAGCACAACGCCGTCGTTCTGTATTGAGCCTTTAGTGGTTTTTTTAAAAAACGCCACTAAAGATTGAGTATTAGCGGCGCGTTTTAAAAAATGCCACTAATGCTCGATCATTAGCGGCGTTTTTTGAAAAATGCCACAAAAAATGAAAAAAAATTAAAATACTATTATTTAAAATAATTTTAAAGATTTTTGGTATATGACTAATTGTTTTTTTAATTTATATGTTAAATATTTTCTCATATAATTGTAAAAGAGATAGTATTAATTTTAAAATGTTGAATTAATTATCATTATAGTTTAGGGTTTACGGTATATGGTGAAGGGTTTAATGTTTATGAGTTACTATTTTAAGGTTTATGGATTATGGGTTTAGGGATTATGGTTTAAGGGTGGTTTAATGGTTGGGGTTTAAGGTTTAGGTGTTATGGGTTAAGGGTTAGGGGTTCATGGTTTAGGGTTTATGTTTTAGGATTTATGGTTTAGGGTTTAGGGATTAGGAGTTTAAGGTTTAGTTTAATTAGTGTTTTTTAATTTATATGATAAATATTTTCTTATACAATTATAAAAGAGATAGTATTAATTTTAAAATATTGAATTAATTATCATTATAGTTTAGGGTTTATGATTTAGGGTTTAAAGTGTATGAGTTACTATTTTAAGGTTTATGGATTATGGGTTTAGGGATTATGGTTTATGGTTTAAGGGTTGGGGTTTAAGACTTAGGGGTTAGGGGTTAAGTGTTAGGTTTTTAAGGTTTATAGATTATGTTTATGATTTAGGGTTTAGGGGGTAAGGGTTAGGGGTTTAAGGCTTAGATTAATTAATGTTTTGTAATTTATATATTAAATAATTTATTATATAATTGTAAAGAGATAATACTAATTTTAATATATTAAAATTATGATTATAGTTTAAATTATGTAAGAGATAATTTTCCCTTTTCCTAATCCAGAATCCTTAAAATAATCACCCATTTTTCCCAATTCAAATCCAAAATCCTCGATAAATGTTTCTTTTTCTAATAATGGTTTAGTGTGCAATTGTATACATGAACTTTAATTTGATCCAGTTCTTGTAAATTATTAACACAATTATTTATATAACATCATTTTATATTTATATATTACATACATAAATATTTATATTTATTCAATATAAAATACATTGATGTATTTATTTTTAAAATGTGTATGATTGAATCAAAATTAAAGTTTCAACTATACATTTAAACCACAATTAGAATTTCACGTCTACAATTACACATTAAACCGAAATTCATATATAATTCGAGATGTATCTTTATCAAAATTTAGGTGTATACATATAATTAAATGCCATTTATATAAAATCTAAACAACTAATACAAACCATACTTAAAAGAATAATGCTTGTATTGTTGTGTCATATTGTATTTTTAATTCATCGAATCCATTTTATTTCTATTAGAGTTTCCTTTTGTATTTTATATGTTAATTTAAAAATTTTAAAAATTTTAAAATCTTCAAAAAATTTAAAATTTAAAAATAAAATATTAAAAAATAAAAAACTTAAATATTTAATATTTAATATTTTAGTCCATATTTCAGTTAAAAGTTCAATATTCAAAATAAAAAAATTCTAAAAATGATAATCTCAAGACAAAAATTTTGAAAGAAAAAATAGAAAAAAATATATTGAAAATGAAAAAATAAAATTGAGCAATAGTGGCGTTTTTGGGTAAAATGCCACAAAAAGTTAAGCTATAAAAAGTTGAATTATAATGGCGTTTTTTGGAAACGCTGCAAAAGGGGAAATCAAAATCCCACTACTCCCTAAAAGTAATTTTTGATTACCCTCTCGTTACTCCATCTTCTTCTTATCTCCATCGTGCGCCCTAAATCCCCCAAATGAAAGTTTGTATTTATTTCTTTTTCCCTTTTTACTCTCAAAATTTGCCCCCAAATTTCCCATTTCCAACAACACCAAGTCAATACACCGACACCAATCACACTTATTTTTCCTTTTCATTTCACTGCACTGAATTCACCCACCATAGCTACTCCTTTTCTCTCGATCTGTTAGGGTTTCTTTTAATTCTAGGCTTTCAAGCAGGTGTTCCATTCTACCAAATGGCAGGCTCAGAATTTGTGGAAGTTTTAGTCGGTGTTGGTTACGCTTTCGTACCGAGGATCATTTAAGAGAGCCAAGGTGATAATGCTATAAGTTTCTTATATTTGATTGCTAAGGCAGCATGTAGCTGTTAATTGTGGTGCAGTACTTGTAATCTAGATTCCATACTTTTGACGCTTCATCTTGAAGAAATTTGTTGGGCATCTGATAATAATTAGGGAACAGATAAAATGTTGCAGATGGTTGGGCCTCCTATAAATCGCTTCTTTGTATTTTACGTGTTATTGTTTTTTATGTTATAAGTACAGATTCCTTTTATTTTATTTACAGATACTTGGTTGTGCTATGTACTTTGTGTAATTTGTTGAGAAATTCTTATCTTTTGCAGGTAAATAAACCATCAGTTATATTCATTGATGAAATTGATGCTTTAGCAACTAAGTATGATAATCTTGTAATAGCCTGAATTTCAACAATGTCGAAAATAGTGGTTCGAGACCATCAAATCCGACAAATGAACTCGTAGATTATATTATTTAATATTTACGAGCCAAATGTAGTTTTTAAAAGATTTTTGGAATAGTAAACTGTGTTTTATAAAGATTTATTTGGTCAAAAAATTGAGAAAAAGAGGTATCAAGATCTCGATGTTATAAACCGAGCCATAAATATTTTTATAAATATTTACGGAATGTCAATAAGGTAGTATTAAAATTTCGTTAGAAAATTTTGATGTTTGGGTGGTCAATTAAAAAAAAGGGATTAAATTGGAAAATGTGTAAAAGTTGCTAAAAGGATTAAATAGCTCAATTGTCAAATGAGAAAGGACCTAAAGTGAAAATAAGCCCAAAGGAGATGTTTTGGGCGGCAATAGTTGAGAAAAATCAGGAAATGGGTGAAATAAGGGGAAAATTGGAAAATTGCCAAAATTTGCTAAATAAAAATGGGACTAAATTGGAATATCTAGAATTCTCTTCATTTCTCTTCATATTCATCAGCTGAAAAACAGCCATGGAAGGGGGTTCAAGCTGGTTTTTATGCTCTAGCTTCATGTAAGTTTAATTCTTGCTTTCTCCTTGAAATTTCTATGTTTTTGGAATTTTACAATTGGGTCCAACTTACTATTTCATTAGTTTTTGATTCCAAGACTAATTTTTAAAGTTTTTATGGATGAGTGCTGAAATAATATGATGAATAATCATAGAATTGAAGCTTTACTTTTGGTATATGATGATTTTATCAAGTAAAATTGATGGAAAATTCATTTTAGGACCTAATTAAGAAAGAGTTTGGAATTAATGCCTAATGCTAAAGTTATGATTTTTAGGGGTTATGAAGAAGTTTAAAATGATAGACTAAAGTATTAATTGAGAAAAATTAGCTCAATTGATGGGTTAATTGAGCAAGGACTGAATTGTATAAACTGTAAAATTTGGGGCAAAATGGAAATCAACATTTTTCATTAAAACTGTTTTGGACAGCAGCAGTAGTGTAACTTTGAAAAATCACCAAAAAATTAATAAATGGAATTAGAGGATGAATAAAATATATTGAGTCTAGTTTCTTATAAAAGAAACTATGTAAGCAATGGAATTGTGAATCGTGAGATATAATAAATTTTATGAGACAAGGTCAGAATGATTTTGGGTTCCCCTATTTTGACTTTGGAAAATCATAAAAAATTGGAGAAAAATAATTACGAGATTAAATTTATATGTTTAGAATCCTTAATGAGCCTATTTTCCATAGAAACAAATGAAAGCATCATTTGAATCTTGTACGAGGATATAATTAATTTTTAGTAAAGAAGAGTCGAAACTGTTAGATAGCAGAACAGGGGTAATTTTAAAGAATAAACTGTACTTATTGGAAAAAAAACCAAAAATTCTAAAAATTTTATGGTAAGAATATATATGAGTCTAGTTTCAGGGAAAATTATCGGATCTTAATTTGGAGTTATATAGCTCCAGATATAAATAATTTAGTGACTATGACACAGATGGACAACTTGAATATTCATAAAAGTAAATAATAAAGATTATAGATAATGTTACTTACAAGTGTGTTATATACATTAAGGATGTGGAATGGAGAGGAGGAGGAGGAAAATATATATGAATATCCAGCTAGCATGGCTAATTTGCATGTTTTAGGTTTAAGGACTGAATTGAATAAAAGTAAAACTTCAGGGGGTAATTTTGTAAAAATGTAAAAAATGACCAAATTGAAGGGAATGAATTTTTATTATTATCTAAATTAATAAATTGAATGAAATTTTCAATTTAAGATCGGGTGAAAATTGGGAAAATAGTAAATTACCAAAATGCCCCTTAATTTTGATATTTCTACAATTTCGCCAAGTAAGTTCGTGTAACTTGAATTATATTCTTAAATGCTTGAAATGCATGTTTTTTTTATATGAATATGATTTGAATGTTCATTATATGGAAATTTATGAAACATTGATATATTTGAAAAAAAAAGGGAAAAAAATCACAATTGAATGGAAGGAAAATTCGATGGATCTCTGAAAAGGAATTGACGGTAAAAAGGATCTAGCCCGGACGGGTGATCCTATCCTGATATAGCCCTCCCGAAGAATATGTGGAAAATGGATTTAGCCCGGACGGGTAATCCGAATTAGGGTCTGAATTTAGCCTGGACTGGTAATTCAGGTCCAAGCTCATTAGAGTAATTGTCGTTGCAGGGGATTTAGCCTGGGCTGGTAATCCCGACAATACTCTATGAGTTTATATTACAGGGGATTTAGCCTGGACTGGTAATCCTACTGTAAGGATGAGGTTCGCGGGAGTGTGCTCTCTGATATGGAATGTGTAAGACCATGGTTGAAAGATACCATGACAACCTGATATGAAATGTGTAAGACCATGGTTGAAAGATACTATGGCAACGTGATATGAAATGTGTAAGACCATGGTTGAAAGATACCATGGCAACCTGATATGAAATGTGTAAGACCATGGTTGAAAGATACCATGGCAACCTGATATGAAATGTATAAAACCATGGTTGAAAGATACCATGGCAACCTGATATGAAATGTGTAAGACCATGGTTGAAAGATACCATGGCAACGTGATATGAAATGAATAAGACCATGGTTGAAAGATACCATGGCAACCTGACATGAAATGAGTAAGACCATGGTTGAAAGATACCATGGCAACATGACGAGAAAATGAATAAGACCATGGTTGAAAGATACCATGGCAACATGACAGAAAACGAGTAAAACCATAGTTGAAAGATACTATGACATCATGTCGAAGATAAATAAGACCGAGGAAGAGAAACGCCAAGATATCTATTGAACAATCGATATTCAGGTAATATGTATAAGATGGAATGGTTATATGAAATGGTTGTGTGAAATGTTTACAGGAATTGGTCATATGGAAATATATGTACAAAATAGTTGTATGAAATAATTAAAAGATAGATAAATGAAATAAGTATGGGTACATGGAATTTAATTTATGTTAAGTTTAATCTGAACTATTACCGAAATAAATATATACAAGATATAAGGAAATGATGGTGCATGAAATATAGACATAACGAAATGAATGATATATGCTTATGAAGAAACAGAAGAGAATAATATATTTTGTGACATGTACATATATAATTATCTTTGATATGTTGATACAAGGAAATTATGTAAGTTGAGACTATTATTAAATTCAAGTGTGATATGTTGAGAAAATAGGTATATTAATGTTGAATTTATATGAAATATGTGCAAGTATACTAATAATGTTGTTGTTTGACGCTTAGACAAGTGCCAAGCTATTGATTGAATGGTAACATGTTTAATTATAAGGAGCATTGAAATGGTAAGTACTTAGATGAAAATATAATTTAAGATTTTGCGAAAATTTTTATGATCTCGATTTTATTCCAGTTGGTTTCTAATGTATGTTTTGGGCTTCGAGAGCCCAATAGAGAGACGTTATGATTATTTCAAAATATGAATAATAAATGACTCAAAATTATCTGAAAATGTTCAGTAAACTCCGGTAATGTCTCGTATCCTATTCCAGCAATGAATACGGGTAAGGGGTGTTATATTTGTTGGTATCAGAGTTATGGTTTAGTCGGTTCTCGAACCGAACGTAGCATATGTGAAGTCTAGAAATACATGTCATTATACAACCTATGATAGTGTGATATCTCTCGACCTTGATAAGAATTCTTTTACTAATAGATAGAGATGCCCCCAACCGAGCTAGTTCCGACAGTGATGAAAGTGATATTTGAGTGTTTGAAAAAAAAAAGAAAAAGAAAAAGAGAAGAAAAGAAAGAAAAAAAAAAGAAAGAAAGAGGGGGAATTGCCTATGATAAGTAAAGATTTATAAAAGTATGAAATAAATGTTTGTAATAAATATATTAATGATAAAAGTCATGTGATGTGTACATATATGAAAGCCAAAATCTAAGGCTTTATAACCTCTACCCCCTCATAAGTATAGTTTTATATAGATAAATTTACCAGCTTTATATTGATAAAGTTTATAAGTGTGAAATTGAAGAGTTCAGTGGCTAAATGATTAATAATGCAGATAGAACTAAGAATAGGTTAGTTAGTAAAGATGATTATAATTGAGATACCGGATCATCTATTTTGAAGACTATTCAGAATATGCAATATTACTGTTAAGAAAGAAGTTATTCATGATGAATTGATTTATTCAAGTATGGTATTCACAAAACGAAATTTCTAGGAAATTTCTGGAAAATTTCTTCTGAATTAGTTCCTTTAGTGAACTGAATAATTTGATATTATTGATTGCTTTAGTAGTCAGTGGAGTAGTAATGAAATCATAAAAGTATTTGAAAGCAGTTGTTATAATTGAATATGATGCAGGATTACTTCTGGGTATTTTACATGTTCTACTATTTTCAGAAATATTAGTGAATGTTCATTTTCATATGTGACTCTTATTTACATGGAAAGGTTGTTTGAATTATGATATTGAAGGGATTATTAAAAGTATTAATAAACTATGATCAGTACTGTTCTATCCTTCTCTAGTATTCTAATCGATTATGTTTGAGAGGACACTTGATGGAAACATTCATATGATATTACTTTCTACTTATATTGGGTCGAAGCTCTGAATTACAAATGTGATTTATTCGTGAAAGATATTCATTAAGCAAAGATGAAAGTTCTGTTGATCAAAGCATCACTTCTAGTTCAGCCTAAATCAGGTAAGAAAGTTGTGATTTACATTGATATACCATTGAGTGGGTAAACTGTGTTTTGATGCAGTAAGACAAAGTAATGGTCTATACTTTTAAACAATTAAAAATTGTATGAAAAGAATTACCTGATATATGATTTAGAAGTGGCAATCAATGTTTCAGCCTTGAAAACTGGTGATACTATTTGTTAGTAAAAATAAAATAAATAAATAAATAAATAAATTTTGAATCTCTCAATCGAAGGAATTTTCGAGGACGAAAATTTTAAAAGGGGGGAGAGTTGTAATAGCTTGAATTTCAACGATGTCGAAAATAGTGGTTCGAGACCATCAAATCCGACAAATGAACTCGTAGATTATATTATTTAATATTTACGAGCCAAATGTAGTTTTTAAAAGATTTTTGGAATAGTAAATTGTGTTTTATAAAGATTTATTTGGTCAAGAAATTGAGAAAAAGAGGTATCAAGATCTCGATGTTATAAACCGAGCTATAAATATTTTTATAAATATTTACGGAATGTCAATAAGGTAGTATTAAAATTTCGTTAGAAAATTTTGACGTTTGGGTGGTCAATTAAAAAAAAGGGATTAAATTGGAAAATGTGTAAAAGTTGCTAAAAGGATTAAATAGCTCAATTGTCAAATGAGGAAGGACCTAAAGTGAAAATAAGCCCAAAGGAGATATTTTGGACGGCAATAGCTGAGAAAAATCAGGAAATGGGTGAAATAAGGGGAAAATTGGAAAATTGCCAAAATTTGCTAAATAAAAATGGGACTAAATTGGAATATCTAGAATTCTCTTCATTTCTCTTCATATTCATCAGCTGAAAAACAGCCATGGAAGGGGGTTCAAGCTGATTTTCATGCTCTAGCTTCATGTAAGTTTAATTCTTGCTTTCTCCTTGAAATTTCTATGTTTTTGAAATTTTACAATTGGGTCCAACTTACTATTTCATTAGTTTTTGATTCCATGGCTAATTTTTAAAGTTTTTATGGATGAGTGCTGAAATAATATGATGAATAATCATAGAATTGAAGCTTTACTTTTGGTATATGATGATTTTATCAAGTAAAATTGATGGAAAATTCATTTTAGGACCTAATTAAGAAAGAGTTTGGAATTAATGCCTAATGCTAAAGTTATGATTTTTAGGGGTTATGAAGAAGTTTAAAATGATAGACTAAAGTATTAATTGAGAAAAATTAGCTCAATTGATGGGTTAATTGAGCAAGGACTGAATTGTATAAACTGTGAAATTTGGGGCAAAATGGAAATCAACATTTTTCATTAAAACTGTTTTGGACAGCAGTAGTAGTGTAACTTTGAAAAATCACCAAAAATTTTATAAATGGAATTAGAGGATGAATAAAATATGAAATTAAAGCTTATTGAGTCTAGTTTTTTATAAAAGAAACTATGTAAGCAATGGAATTATGAATCATGAGATATAATAAATTATATAAGATAAGGTCAGAATGATTTCAGGTTCCCCTGTTTTGATTTTGGAAAATCATAAAAAATTGGAGAAAAATAATTACGGGATTAAATTTATATGTTTAGAATCCTTAATGAGCCTATTTTCCATAGAAACAAATAAAAGCATCATTTGAATCTTGTACGAGGATATAATTAATTTTTAGTAAAGAAGAGTCGGAACTGTTAGACAGCAGAACAGGGGTAACTTTAAAGAATAAACTGTACTTATTGGCTAAACCAAAAATTCTGAAAATTTTATGGTAAGAATATATATGAGTCTAGTTTCAGGGAAAATTATCGGATCTTAATTTGGAGTTATATAGATCCAGATATAAATAATTTAGTGACTATGACATAGATGGACAGCTTGAATATTCATAAAAGTAAATAATAAAGATTATAGATAATGTTACTTACAAGTGTGTTATATCGTTAAGGATGTGGAATGGAGAGGAGGAGGAGGAAAATATATATGAATATCCAGCTAGCATGGCTAATTTGCATGTTTTAGGTTTAAGGACCTGAATTGAATAAAAGTAAAACTTGAGGGGTAATTTTGTAAAATGTAAAAATGACCAAATTGAAGGAATGAATTTTATTATTATCTAAATTAATAAATTGAATGAAATTTTCAATTTAAGATCGGGTGAAAATTGGGAAAATGGTAAATTACCAAATGCCCTTAATCTTGATATTTCGCAATTTAGCCAAGTAAGTTCGTGTAACTTGAATTATATTCTTAAATGCTTGAAATGCATGTTTTTTATATGAATATGATTTGAATGTTCATTATATGGAAATTTATGAAACATTGATATATTTGAAAAAAAAAAAGGGAAAAAAATCACGGTTGAATGGAAGGAAAATTCGATGGATCTCTGATAAGGAATTGACGGTAAAAAGGATCTAGCCCGGACGGGTGATCCTATCCTGATATAGCCCTCCCGAAGAATATGTGGAAAATAGATTTAGCCCGGACGAGTAATTCGAATTAGGGTCTGAATTTAGCCTGAACTGGTAATTGTCGTTGCAGGGGATTTAGCCTGGGCTGGTAATCCCGACAATACTCTATGAGTTTATATTACAGGGGACTTAGCCTGGACTGGTAATCCCATGTGTAAGACCATGGTTGAAAGATACCATGGCAACCTGATATGAAATGTGTAAGACCATGGTTGAAAGATACCATGGCAACTATGAAATGAATAAGACCATGGTTGAAAGATACCATGGCAACGTGATATGAAATGAATAAGACCATGGTTGAAAGATACCATGGCAACCTGACGAGAAAATGAATAAGACCATGGTTGAAAGATACCATGGCAACATGACAGAAAACGAGTAAAACCATAGTTGAAAGATTCTATGACATCATGTCGAAGATAAATAAGACCGAGGAAGAGAAACGCCAAGATATCTATTGAACAATCGATATTCAGGTAATATGTATAAGATGGAATGGTTATATGAAATGGTTGTGTGAAATGTTTACAGGAATTGGTCATATGGAAATATATGTACAAAATAGTTGTATGAAATAATTAAGAAGATAGATAAATGAAATAAGTATGGGTACATGGAATTTAATTTATGTTAAGTTTAATACGAACTATTACGAAATGAATATATACAAGATATAAGGAAATAATGGTGCATGAAATATTGACATAACAAAATGAATGATATATGCTTATGAAGAAACAGTAAGAGAATAATATATTTTGTGACATGTACATATATAATTATCTTTGATATGTTGATACAAGGAAATTATGTAAGTTGAGACTATTATTAAATTCAAGTGTGATATATTGAGAAAATAGGTATATTAATGTTGAATTTATATGAAATATGTGCAAGTATACTAATAATGTTGTTGTTTGACGCTTAGACAAGTGCCAAGCTATTGATTGAATGGTAACATGTTTAATTATAATGAGCATTGAAATGGTAAGTACTTAGATGAAAATATAATTTAAGATTTTGCGAAAATTTTTATGATCTCGATTTTATTCCAGTTGGTTTCTAATGTATGTTTTGGGCTTCGAGAGCCCAATAGAGAGACGTTATGATTATTTCAAAATATGAATAATAAATGACTCAAAATTATCTGAAAATGTTCAGTAAATTCCGGTAATGTCTCGTACCCTATTCCGACAATGAATACGGGTAGGAGTGTTACAAATCTTGTTGCTACTCCTATCCCTTGACAACTAGGTATGCTTTAGCAACTATCTTCCTTTTCATAAATACAAGTCTTTCTTGATGAACATCTAGATCCTGAGTATTTGGAGTTCCTTGAATTTCTTGCGAAGCCAGTCGAGAATCTTCCTAGTGCAGAGATACAATTAGAAAGGAGGGAGGCAGAAAGATTTGGTTAGTCACACAAATCTTTTCACATATTCACCTTGAAGTTTTATTATCAGAAAATGAAAACAAAGAAGTTTTTTTTTTTTTTTGGTTACATGACAAAATTTTTATTAGTGCGAAATTTGGTGTCTTTATGCATTGATATTTTTCAATCATGCCATTAATGTCTTTTTTCAGGTGCACTGAAGGATTCTTTCATAGTTACACCTTTAATGGATTTTGTTAGACGGAAAAGAGCTGCTAAGGTTGGATCACGGGTAATATATTATAATTACAGTTACAGACCAGCTAACAGTAAATCATCACTTCTGTTTTGTTTAGTATCATTTCTTTGTGTTTTATCATCAATCTCTAGAGTCAAATAGTCATTTCTTTGGTTTGTTGGCTGCAATATAAAAGTAATTTGATAGAGTAGTACCTGTCAAAAATCAATCAATGACATCAACCAATGAGAATTAATTTCTGAAGAAAGACAAATTCCTAAGGACCAATAGTTTTCACCTTCCACCTTTTTTGACGTACTATATTTTAGTCTGAAAATTTTCCTTTCCTGGTTTATTATATCATGTGCTAAATTACGTACTGATTTACTTTAGTTCTTTCATGTGAACTGCTTGGGCCAATGGCTACAACTTTGGAATTCTTATAATATTCTATGACAGAAGTCACTGTCTAATGGGAGACTTAGCAGAAGAGCTGGTGGACAATCTGGTGGGATTCCAAGTTCAGCATCATCAAAAGAGGTTCTGAAAATAGGCGGGGTTATACTACAATGGTACGCATATATTTGGTACCTAGTCAAAGCTCCTTTTCCTTTTTCTTTTTTGGTGAGGACACATGTTTCTATCCGTCTTGTCATATAGTAATGGTGTATAGATTTTTAGGTTCAATAAAGCACTAATGTGTGAACTGTGAAATTGTTGTACATTCTTGGCTTTTGCTGTAAAATAATGAACAGATGGGTTCATTAACATATTAGAGCACATTATGCAACAAATGTAAAAGTTCTGGGGAATAATTTCTTTCATATGCTATGTAAAGACGATGAAGTGTTAAATTGGATATTTTTAGATTCATTATGGATTTCCTCATAAAATGTTGGGAGATTATGCATCATTAATACCTTATCTAATATGGTGGCAGTATGTTCTAAGTGATAGCTTGAAAAATGCAAGTGGCAAAGACAAATCGACATACATTCTGGTTTCTAGAAGGGATGAGCATCAACTTCCCAATAAGCCTGTTATTTTGGCATCATCTGTGGGAACTGAAGTATCTGAAGAAGAAAGTGGTAAATGCCTAATAAAATCCATTATCATTTTCCAGTGTTAAATGAGCTATTACCCTACATAATCTCTTGTTATTTATTTGTTGGCATGACACCAGTCAAAGAGTTTTCTTGTTTGTGGTTGCATTCCCAAGTTTCATGTCTCAAATTTAAAGTCTCATTCTCACTTTTCCAGGAGCTACTAGAATTACTGATGCCGATAAAAATAAAGTTCTGCTTCTGAAAGGGAAAGGGAAAGGGAAAGGGAAAGAAATTTCTCATGTGAGCCTCTTGTTCCTCTTTTTCTCATATTCTAGTGGTTCTACTATTCAGTCATTGTTTATGTTTCTGTTATTCATTCCTTGTTCTGGTGGAGGCTTGGACTAACTGAATAGGGTGCATGAGTGCATACTTATGGAAAATGAGAGTGAGAAGTTTTAGGAGTTGGAGCAGGGTTGAGGGGGTTAATTTGCAGGAGATAAGAACATAGTTCCGCTCATTCTTTGTTTGATCTTGTTATTGCTAGATGCTTTGTTGTTTTGGCATGATTTGCACATGCACTGCACCGGCCCCACTATTATCAATTCATACAAGCAACTGCTTGAGTTCTCTCTAATTTCCTTGAATGTTACATTCTTTATGACGGTGATTCTTTGCACAGGAGGCTGGAAGTATGTTGCATCAACAGAATTTTACATCTCCAATTAAAACAATACTTCGTTCAACTCCTACTAAACTGAACTCACGACGCGAAAACAGAATAATCAGAGGCATACTGTTAAACAAGGATTCTCGTCAAAGTCGGTGTGCCGGCTTCCAGAGCAGCATATTGAGACCTCAAATTTGGAAAAAAGAGAGACGACCTCCTTGGAATCCACATGCAAATTTAGGTTTGAAGGATGCATGCAATGCTTCAGATGGTAATGTTGCTGGGAATCACTTGAATGGTACTAAGAAGCTAGAAAGACGTAGCAGAAACAAAGATAGAACAGATCATGGTGTTTGGACCCTTCGCCATTCTGATGGATCATATGCTAGTGATGAGTCCTTGTCATCATCTGCTTCTCAATCTGCGCAGATACTTATATATTCTTCGGAAGGTATGGCTATATGGGTCTGTTAAATCTTCGCAATATGGTTCCTTTGGGATATTATTGTCCTAGGGATTGTCCATAATTAAGTTGGAGCTGATTGCTACCATGACACAAAAGCAAAATCAACCGGCATGTGCTTGTGTTATGTGCTCAGCTAGTAGCAGCAACTCAAGATTGCAGAAGCAGAGCTTTATTTTATCAAGAATAACTTTGGAGTATCTTTTTCTGAAAATTGTCCAGGGGCTTGTGGCGATACTAAAGGTGATTTCTCAAGTGTTGGGAGCTGGCAAGGTAAAACTTTTGCAAGTGAACATAATAGTTAGTTTCGATTTTGGGAGCTGAAACTCTAGGTGTCTGTCAAGTGTATATTTGCAAGTTTCAGATTTCATTTACTTCTATTTTTGAAATCATGCAGGATCCAGTAAGCACGTCAGCAGTCGTGTAGCAGTTGCCAATGGATCATCTGCTGTGAATGATGGGAAACCGGGGAAAAGAGCCAATGTGTATGGTTCTCATGAGGTGGTCAAACTATTCTTGAATATTTGATTTCTTTATTTGTTTTCTCTTACATTTTTACCAACCAAGTTTCTGTCCATTCTCTATATTTGCGGAAACAAGTATGGGTACAGAAATCTAGTTCTGGTTCTTAGTGAATTTTAAAATGGTAAGTATTTGATTGTGAACTTTGCCCTTCCACCTATAATTAATTGGTTTTAGGTTGGATAATATAGTCGTTACATTGTCATTGTGCACTAATATTTTGTCATGACAAATAGTGCATCCTAACTCAAATCTTCATTACAGGATTGGACTGGTTTGAACTTCCAGGAAATAATGGATGAAGCAGAAAAAATTCGAGTGACGGTATGCGGCATATTTTATGTTGCATTCTTTCTAAATGAGCCATTGTTTGGTCGTACATTTTACAACCCCATCTCCATGTGTATGCTTACAGGTGCATACTTTGGCTTTCTGTTTCGGTGTTTTAGATTCTCTGACAGTTGAATTGAAAGCATCAAAAGACTTCTCTAAGTTATATGTAGACATTGCAATATTTTAGCTTCATCTAAGCTTGAACCAACCTTCTGTTGTATATTATTTCTTCTTCTTTCTGATCTTTTTCCTTTGATTAATAAGAGGTGATAATGATTTGACATTCTTTTCTCACCAGGATAAATTTTATTTTAAAAATAGTAATACTTTGTATGATTTTTTATGTATTAAATTACATATTGAATCAATATTTATGTATTAAATTTAAATTCATTAATTTTTATATTTAGTTTTAAAGTTAAAATTTTAATAAAAATTTTAATTTAATTAATATTTTTATTTATCCTTAAAAGTATATAGTTCAAAGTTCAAATTTCAAAATTAAACATAATATAATATTTATCATAGAAATAAATAATAAATATTATTTAATTAAAATATATTTTTAAAGGTCTTGTTTTTTAGCGGCGTTTGTAAGAAAAGCGACGCTAAAAATCATGGTTTTTAGCGGCATTTATAAAAAGAACAACGCTAAAAGTCATGATTTTTAGCAACATTTATGAGAAAAGCGCCGCTAAAGTCATGTTCTTTAACGGCGTTTTTTTTATAAACGTCACAAAATGCAGCGTTGTCTTTAACAGCGTTTTTTGCGGCGCTTATAGTTTTAGTGGTACTTAAAAGCGCTGCTATAGGCAAAAAAACGCCGCTAAAAGTCAATTTTCTTAGCCTCATTGCCTGTTCAAAAGCATAAGCCATCTCAATTAGCTTGGGTTCCAAACCCTTCAACCCTCCAAAGCAAATCCCAAAGAGCATCCCATCGCTTTGGTATTTGGCTCGACTGAAATACCTGGGTACCCTCCTATTGCTAGCACAGTCATTGCAAGTGATATATCAGGCGTCACCAATGCGTCCAGTTTATAGTCTTTCATCTTTTTCTCAAAGCCATCCCATGATAGCTTTTCTAGATATTCAGCTGCCTTTCTTTCTTTCTCCCCGATCCCATTTGTCCTCTCTGATTCAATCAAAGTCTGCTGCCCATACTCTTCAAGCTTTTCCTGCATCATACACAGTTCAAATATTTTATTAAAGAAGCTTTGCATAAGCCAATTCAGTCACAAATTTGTATGTATGCATATGTACCAACTCGGGATTATTCTGGTTGAAATCAATAATGTCAGCAAGTGATCTCACGAAAGAGATTGCAAGCTCTTTCAGGTATTCATTTACGGAGCTCTTGAACTCAGCCTGTAATAGCATCAGCTCACCACTTCTGATAGAATCTGAAATTATATCAATATTTGGTATATTTAGATCATCAATCATACTCGCCCCTCTTGCTCTGTAATTATCAAATTTGAGATAAACAAAACATTAGTATTGCCTTAACTACAACTGAACATGCATTGATCAACAAAAAGATGGCAAAAACAACAATAAAGAAGCTTGTCGATGTGCCTCGGCTACCTACCAAGAGTCCTGCAGGTTCATAGATCTATGAATACATCACACAAGTCGAGTAATATCTCTAGTTAGGGTTTTATCTCTCTACCCTGTTGAGACCCCTGATGAGTTCACAGCGTGATAGCAGCCCGAAGTATCTAAACAAATAAAACTATGGCAAACTGAAAATTTTGCGATAGTCTGACTCAACCCCATGACTCATGGCATATAGGTCATTGATGGGAGAGCATCCTACCACATGGTCTAACTAACACGGTATCTTGACTCCCCCAAGATCCTCTTCATACTAGAGGCTTTGGGTTTAGCAGCCATGATGCCATGCGCTCGCTTTTCAGCAATCATGGCTTCTGTCTATTCAGACAGTTCAAGATGCTCCCATTCGATCCATAAAATTGAGAGACAAAATTCCAATCAGAGACAGTATTGGACTAGGTGTAGACTTCTGCTCTGAACAAAGTTAATGGATTATTACTGGTATAAAGTTAATGGATTATTACTGGTATACCTGAGTAATTCCAAGTGATTCTCAAACGTTGAAACTGTGGATCTATTTAAGGTGTCCAAATATGGATGTCTAACAACCCCCAATCTTTTTCCTATGATCCCATCTTCATTGAGGAACTGTTTATAACCGCCATCAGGAATAAATTGAGCAGTTTCCGATGTTGCTTCACTGTCTCTTGGATCAAAGCCCACAATTGCATTCAGCAAGTGAACTGCATCTACCACTGTCCTGGCCATCGGTCTTTTATATCATCATCAAAGGAAATATTTAGTTCTTATATGCTCTAGATGTTGAAAATTCAAATAAAATGGTACACCACAATTCTAGTGTGTGTGTGTGTATTAGTCTTCATGTTTGTGAAAGAGTACTACTAGTCATTTGAAAGAGAAGTCATACCCAATTGTGTCTTGTCTGGAAGAGATGGGAACAACACCAGCCCGGCTTGTGAGTCCAACGGTTGGCTTTAAACCTACTACCGAGTTATAGTCCACTGGGCAGAGTATAGAACCATGAGTCTCTGACCAAAAGTGAAATGGTCACCATATTGGCGGCCACGGATATGCTGATCCGCTGCTTGATCCACAAGGATCTGCCCTCGCAAAATAAGGGTTCTGCAAAGCCCAAGATTCATTGGCGAGGTGAGATGGTTAAAGGTTCAAAGAGAAGGCAAACCCTGAAGTACCTGCGCTTGGCCGCCTCGAGCACACCAGCCGTTGGGAGTTTTACCCAAAGCTCGAAAAGAATACCACTCCGTTAGGATGGCCTTCCCTAAAATAACAGCCCCAACATTCCTGAGCTTTTCCACCACTCCCGCGTCCCAACCAACCACAGACCCCAGCAGAGCATATGATCCTACAGTCGTATTCATTTTATCATCCGTCGCTATCGTGTCCTTAAGCAGCACCGGAACGCCGTGCAAGAACGATCTAGGATGATGACTGTTACTCCTCCTCTGGCGATCAGCCTCCTCTGCCTGAACCCGGGCATGGGGATTGATTTCCAATACACTTCGAAGCACGGGATTTAAATTCTGAATTCGGTTCAAGTACAAATCGACTAGTTGGAGTGATGTGAGCTTATCCTCAGCAAAAGCTCTCTGGATGCTCTCGATTGTAGCTTCTTCAATACTAAAATCGTCATGACCTTTGGTGGTGATAACCAAAACTGAGACTATAATCCACTGTAAAAAGAGGAGAGCTTTGACCGTCTTTTGTATCTTGTGCTGCTTGCTTTCCTTTTAATTTCTGTGGGCTAATGAAGATTTGTATTTAATATATATCGGCTAGTAGTATATTAAATACAAATCTTAACATAATGTTTTTTTTTTCTTATATAATACTACAAACAAAAAATAAATATACATTCTTTTAATAAATATTAAAATAAATATAAATCCTCTTATTTGGAATGGAATCAACTTAGTGATTTTTGCTACCTCAATTTTGGTTCAATTATTATAGGCAAAACTTGCTATTAGATTGAAGAGTGGATAGATTTTAATTTAATTATTTTTAGTTTCTTTATAGAATTTAAATTTATTTATTATAGGTAAAATTTGATATGTTAAACATATTATCACATGTGTAATGTTATCTATGTTTGTTATTTTTACATATTACTCTTTAAAAAATCAATTAATAGATTTAACGATTGTCACTTGTATTAATAATAAAGTTTTGAAATTCAAAAATATAACCATTAAGAATGATCCAACTGGTGAACATAAACTAAATTTATAACTTTACTTATAATATAGTCGAGACTAAAATTTTAAAAATAAAAATATAAAAACTAAAATGGATCAAATTAAAATAAAGATACTAAAATCCCATTTTACACAAACTACATCATCATGCTTTGAGACATCTCATATTATTATATAATACATTAAGTTTTACACAATTAATATAAAATCTTATAAAATTTAAAATTACAATAAAATATGTAAAATTATATTTGTAGAATTATAATATATGTTATAAATAAAATTATGAAACTATAATTAAAACTCATAAAAATAATTATAAAATTAAAAAAAGTATTTTGTATTTTATCCGCAAAGCAGTACAAATTTTTTTAAACCCCACCTTAGCCCAATTAAAAAAATCCAATCCACCTCAGTCCAAAACTCGATTGTCAAATGTGAATCACAGCAACCCTTCATGTAGGCACTGGTTCATTGGGATCATCTACCACTCATAACAGTGGCCAAGGGTGTGAGTAGACCCGTCTATGGGCCTCGATCTGAAGGTCCATCTAAAAAGTAGAAAAACTTGGATAAAAATATAAGTCCGAAAATGGGCCATTTTAGATATGATATAGTAACTGAGGTTGTTTAACTAACTAAGACTGTGTAGATCAAAAGTTACCAAGTCTCCAGTGCACACACGAGCGTGTGGCCAGCCTGCATACGACACATGACCATGTGCCATTAAGTATCTAATTCATGCCAAATCAAACTAATGGCTCAAATGGTGCACATTTGGCCATTCAAAGCTGCATAAAACCAATCTAAACACATGTTAATTCATCCCAACCAAAAAACCATACAAGCTATTTCATATGGATGAACACTTTAGTAAACTTAACAACCTATATGTATATTCACCAATCACTCAAACAAGGTACACTAAACATCTTAACATTTCAAACTTAATTTATACATTACCAACATAAGCCACTTAAGCTTCTACCTTTACTTGACAAAAATGCCAAAGTGCACATTTAGTACACAACTCATTTACCAATTAAGTTTAACACCATTTAAGGTTCCAAAACTACTACCACTAAAGATAACATCTATACACATTAATGCCTATACTCAAGCATCACATATCCAAACATTCTCAACATCTTAGTTTAACATTTCACATTCAATACATCAAATATATATACCATGCCCCTTTTGCCAACAACCTTACTTATATACTTGTCAACAAGCATTCACATCATTCCTTGTTCAAACTCAAAACATCAAAAGTAGACATATGAACGAAAAAAGTCCTATTCACATACCACAAAACCAAGTTCGGAACAAATGAAAATCTACCAAAACGAAGACTGAGTAGTGTGAGCTTTGTGTTGATCCAATCTTCCTAATTCGCAAAATGCCAACTATAGAAAACAAAACAGAATAAGCATTTTGTATGCTTAGTAAGTTCGTAGGTAAAATTTTACTTAACTTACCTTAATCAATCAACAATTTAAACAATTAAAACATATTGTGACTAACATGGAAATCCTTTGGCATTCTGTTACTTTCACATATATGTCAACAAGTATATTAAGGGGTTAGTCCATTTGCAACAAGACTCTGAAACTCAATTCATATACATATACAACTATTCCATTATACATCATATACTATTCGAATCATGTTCAGACTATAAAAACAACAATTCAATTCCTGACCGTACCTTTCAACCATTTCATTTCCATTTTTAATCACTATTACTGCCCGGAAAGCTATAGTAAATTAATGTCGAATACATGGGACTGTTTTAATTCCACAAACTGTAGAGCTGATTTGCTTATTCAAGCTTTATTTGATGCTACTCACTCAAGTTATCGACTGATGGATCTCAAACATTGATAAAGAATAATTCGACTTGCTCACACAAGCTGTGGGTTAGGTTTACCTTTGCAACTTTATTCTATTTTGCTCACTTGGGCTATTGAGAATTTGCAATACATGCTAGATCTTATCCATCGATAAATAAATCTCTGACCAACGCCTAATTACTCTTTTGGACCTTAATGGTATACCATTCATATTATAATCGTTTACTAAATTCATTCAGGCACCATTATAGTTTCTGTATCATTTCAATCTTCTAACCGTATACACACTTTTCATAAATTGAATAACAACCCATATACATTTTTAAACCTTATAACATTATCACATGCATACTGTTCAATTACATAGTTGATCACATCCATTACATAACATATACCTATTCAAATTTATCAATTAATTCGTATTTGACGATTTAGTCCATTTGATGCCAAAACATTATAATCATGATAATACAGCTAGAAAAATTACACAATATAACACAAACATATTATGAATTAATAAAATAAGTCTCATATGAACTTACCAAATACAAACAACAATAGAAGAACTATTAGGGACTAAATCTTGATCTATACATCAATTCATTTCAAATTATCAAGCCAATTACATTAAAACATATTATTCAATGTATATCTCAACTTAAGTTTTGTTTTACAATTTCCTTAAAGTTTCACATTTTATTCAATTTAGTCTCTAAAATCGAACTATCATATCTTACACATTTGAGCTTTGTTTTTCAATATAATTTCAATTCTATCCTTTTATAAACCTTTAGAAACCATGATTATAGAAATTTTACATCAAACTTGATATATTTGCATTTTAGTCCCTATACTCAAAATTAACAAATTTCATTTTACAAATTAGTTCTATTTCATTTCTAAGATTCAAATCCTACCATTTAACATTAAAAACCCCAAAAATCATTAATGCTAACATTTTAAAACTTTAACAGCTTTATAATTTAATACTCGGGCTAGCTAGGTTAAGCTACAATGATCTCAAAAACATAAAAATTACAAAAAAAATGACTTGTTTAGGACTTACATGCAAGAGAAAGGACTTGGCCGAACCTTGGAGTTCTCTCAATAATGGTGGAACGGGTGAAGAAAAGAAAAATGAAGAAGATAACCTATTGTTTATATTTTTAATCTTTATTATTATTCTTTCTAACTTAATTTCAACATATAAAATCATTAATTATCTATTACTAATTGTCCCACTAGCTTCAAAGTGGTTAATTTTCCACTTAAATCCTCAATCATTTATTAATTAAGCATTTTAACTAATAAAAATCAATATCGATTAACTTTTACAATTTTTACGATTTAATCCTTGTACTTTAATTAACTATCAATTCAATAAAATTTCTGAGCCAAAATTCAACTCACCTGTACAAAAACTTCATAAATATTTAATGAAAATATTTATGAGCTCGGTTTACTGAAATAAAGTCCTGATACCTCATTTTCAAAAACTACCGACTTTAGGGTCGATCCACTTGTACTTTAACTATCTATCCAATTAGCAAATTTATTAGATCAAAATTCATTATAACACTATAATAAACTCGTAAATATTATTTAATAATGTTTATGGAGTCAACCACCACTAAAAATTGGGCTATTACAAACTTGGCTTATGGTTTCCAAGTTTAAGTACCAATTAATTCCAAAAAAAGTTTTAGTTACCAAGTAGGTATATGTTATCAAGTTTAGGTACCTTCGTATATATTAGCCTTTTAAAACTTTTAAAATTTACGTCACCTAGGGATCTTTCAAAAATGAGTTCAAGAAAATTTAAAAAAAATAATTTACATTGAATAATCCAAAATTAAAAAATTACGTTTCTAGAAATTCAAATAATTTTCCATAAATAATTTTTCAAAAGTAATTTTAATTAAACAAATAAGCACTATATATAATTATTCTATTATATATTAATTTTATAATTTTTCCATAAATTATTAATTATTCAGACTTTCTTGTAACAAATTTCATTTTAATAAATGGTTTAAATAACTTTTTGGGGTCTAAACTTGACAGTTTTTCCATATTGGGGCTTGAACTCTTTTTTGGTTAAAGCTAAGCCATGAACGTGGAAATTGTTCCCACATCAGGGCTGTAAACCTAGATTTCTAATAACCTAAAATTAAGGAAGAATAAGAGACTAAATTGAAAGAGATTGCAAGCTGACAGCCTAAATTGGAAGAAAAAGGAAAGTTGGAAACCGAATTGGATATAGTTGGGAACCAAACCTGGTTCGGTTAGGATGGACTAGCCGGTTCTTTAGTGGGAGACATCATAATTAGCCATGGATGACTCCCATAGGATTGGAAATAGCACAAGAAAGGCTATAAATGGCTGGGAGATGGCTTTCAAAGATGATTTTCTTCTCAACCTTGTCTCAGTTTCTCTCATTTTTCTTTTTCTTTGGTAGCTTAAAGAGGGAGTAGCCATGTAAGGTTCTGTATGGAGTGGACTTCATGAGGATGAAGTTGGAAAAGTAGGGAAAACAATAAACGGGTAATGTTTAACCCTTCTGTGCACATAAGGTAAAGTTTATGGACATCAAGGGTTCTGCATGTTTCAAAAAATGAGTTTAAGTTAAGAATATGGAGTATAACCAATGATTAATTTTGGTTGTAAGCCATTGCTTAGAGGATGGAAGCTCCGATGCTCGAGAGAAGGGATAAATGATGGAAATGATTAAGTTTTAGGCGATTTCCAGACTCAAAACCATTGTTATGATTTATGTTGTTTAAGCATGCCATGGTTTTATAAGCGTAAATAATGATATGAGCATGCATTGCATCACTATGGGAAACCTTAAGTGGTTAGGTAAAGTTTAGGAAGGGAAATAGGGAGAGACTTCATTAGTTACCGCCTCAGGCGAAGCTTTAAACCTTACAGAGGAAACAATACGTTGTTCGAGCATCAAAGTTAGGTGGTTTTAAGGAGGTAATAGGAGAAAGATTCGGGAAATAAAATTATGGAATGGTATTTACCTCAACGACAGTATAAATTGGTCCTTTGGGCGACACTATGATGACAGACTAATGTGTAAGACCATAGATGAAAGAGGCTATGACAATCTATTATGAAGTACATAGCGTAAGACAATAGATGAAAGATGTCATGGCAGCATGGTACATGGAAAAATGATAATGACGTAAAACCATGGATGAAAGACGCATGGTAACAAGGTAAATGGTATAAGGTACCCGATGTAAGACCATAAATTAAAGATGTTATGAAAACCATATGTGATGAGTAAGACCATGGATAAAAGGCTCCATGGCATCTAAGTTAGTAAGTTAGGATGGTGGATTGGTGTAAGACCATGGATGAAAGACTCCATGGCATCCATAGAGATAAATCTATTGGGACAGTAAACATGGAATAGAGATAAGTCCTCTAGGACAATAAACACAGAATAAAGTAAGTTCGTCGAGACAATATACATGGGAGGTCCGTTGGGATAAGGGAAGCGAAACGAGAAGGGTATAATGTTAGAGTATGCCCAAAAGCCAATCATTAGATGATTGTAATCACATATTCATTCTACCTTATTTATTAATAAAAGGCATTACCATTGTTATTTCAGTTTCACTTTCTGTGTGTGTAGAATAAATTAATTTATAATAATGTCCCGTGAATAATACGATTATTCTTAAAAGGTCCTTATTCAAGTATTATTGTGGGCTTGGACAACAATAATGCATTAAGACTAATATGTAGTTGATTGATGACAAAGTGTTGTCATTGGCATAGGGATGTCAAAATCAATACATGAGTATCTGTTAGAGAACGACATATTGGATTGACCCACTATGAGTATCTTTCTTGGATTATTATATAATAGTTACAATATTACCTATAGTGATAACTATATATATGATTCTTAGACTTGAGATCATCATTATTCTAACATAGTGAGTCATATATTTTGATATGGTTGAACGTTTATTGTATCAAGTTGTACTATAAAGACTGATATTAGGTATACCACAATCTATGTAGTGGGATATGATTGATCAAGATAGGATTTGTCCCTCCTACATAATGGGAGCAATATCTTAGGCCACTTGATGAAGTGAGACTAAAAATGCATGGTCATGCTCAAATAAGTTAATATGAGATATTACACTTATTTGTTTATTGTAGTCTACTTCGGGTATCAAGAAACATGAGATTGGACTTTGCAAGTGTGACTATTCCTTGACTTGTGTCCAATCGAGATATAAAAGATAAAATGATATAATACATGAAAATTTATCAAAAAAAGGTTATGTCGAACCACGACTTCTTCTAACTTGGGTAGCGATGATGCATTGCTAGATGCCACTCATTGCTTGTAACGTTAGAACTGTTCTAATATTACCACCAATGTTACAAGAGCCTATAGAGTCACTCCCTATGGTTGAAACAAACAAAATCTAAACATTGTTGGTATTAAATTTAACTTTCACCATAATTATATTAATTACTGAATTAAATTAATTTGACAATTAAATAATAAACACAATATATGTACAAATTTGTTGTACAAGAATAGATAACATAATTAAAATAAATATATAAATTTGATTCATATAAAATATTAATTATGTATTATTTACGAAATTATTAAAATAAAGTATTATAATAATTTGGTCAAACATAAAATATGTGGAAATCATTATCTTTTTGGAAAGGATATTACATTATCATATTTTCCATATATTTTTTGGCACCAAAAAGGGGTGATTCCAATTTTAATATGGATATTAAAATAAAAGGGAATCATAAAAACCCTAAGGTGAGAGAGTGTTACCAACATTAACCACGAAAATAAAAAAAAACCTAGGTCTAGTAGCCACATTTTTTTATCACAAAAACCCTAAGGTGAGAGAGTGTTACCAACATTAACCAAGAAAACGAAAAGAAACCTAGGTCTAGCAGCTGCATTTTTTTGAAAAAAACTCACTGAAATATTCAATTTTTAGTCGTTTGTTCGCAATTGGGTGGACTATGTAGAGGTCGGGATGATTCTATTGTGGCTTTGGATCGATAGCGTGTGAAGGGGATTAAACCAGCAGTGGTTCCTTTGTATTTTTCAAATTTCGAAAGGTATATTTTCAAACCTTTTCTTCTTGATTCATTCCTTTTGCATTGATTTCTATTTTAGATCACCGAAATAACTTTTTTCGCTGTGCCATGGAACGTCTTGGTGACCCAACATATAATACTATAGCTACATTATGACAACCCATAGAGTTCACCAAAATACAAACACAAAAAGATAGTTTGAACCTCAAGTGCTAGGTATAGGCTTGAGCGACCAGTATGAGAAACCTCGCAATTAGGGGGAGAAGGTAAAAGAAAGCATAAGTATGGAAAATGGATAAAAAAGAATCCACCAAGAATGATGAAAGTGGAAAGCCAACAAGGCATGGGCGAAGACCCAATAAGAATTAAAGAAAGGTAGGCCAGACAGGAGCGAGCAAATCTCATGAAAGGGATGAAAGTCCCAGAGATAGAATGTCTGTCAAGACCATTCCTTTTAGAGAAAAGTCCCTTGCGGGTATACCACTATAGGGTAAATATGTAAGGAGGAAATGAGCAAGTAAGAAGGCAAACTTGCCTAGTTGCAATGACGATTAGAATGGGTTCTCCAGAATGGCAAGGCTTGTTAAAGGACAACGCCATATGGGAACGTTAACATGTCCTTAGGGACTAAGGTAAGAATAGAGAATGTAACACCCCTAACCCGTATCCATTGCCAAAATAGGGTTACGGAGCATTACCAGACTTAACAATTAAACAATCATACATTTGTCATACATTTTTCATATCCAACAAAATGCATTCACAATCAATCATATTGTCCCTAATACGAGCCCTCGATGCTCAAATCATGCATTAGAAGTGGTTCAGGACTAAACCAATAACTCAGGAAATTTTCGAAAAAAACATAGAAAATTTTCAAAGTACAGGGGACATACGCCCGTATAGCCAGACCATGTGTCTCACACGGCCAAAGACACGCTAATGTCACAGCCTGTGTGGACATTCGAAATGGGACCACATGCCATGTCCTAGCCCGTGTATGACTTCATGTAACTCCCTAACTTGGGTCATACGGCCAACCACACACCCATGTGACTAGCCCGTGTACCCTTCAAAATGGCCTCACAGGTCTCTGAGCTAGACCGTGTGTTAGGCCGTGCCAAAATTGTAGGGTATACACGACCAAGTCATACGCCCGTGTGCTGGGTCATGTGGAGCATACTGACTTGGTTTCTAATAAACATCAGGGGATACACAGCCGTGTCACCTAACCATGTGTCACACACGGCTGAGACACATGCCTGTGTCTCTGCCCGTGTGGACAAAAATAGGTTATTTTCTAAGCCAGCTTTCTCAACCAAATTTGCATCAACCTAAACATGTCAAATGGCATATAACATCGTATCAAAAGACATTAAAACCAATCTCAACTAAGCCTAAATCATGCTAGTGCCATAGCAACAACTATATTGTTTATAACATCATGTTTTGCCAATTCAAAACATACCAATTTCATATTTAAAAATTACCTAAATGGTCACTTTCAACTATGCATTATTTTTCCTAAAACCACAAGCATACCATATCTCAAAATATAACTATTTGGTACTTAAATACCAATCCATAACAAACATTCACAAAGCAATTACCAACCACAGAACAAAAGACCATTTGCACATATATATAAATAACCAAATATACCAAAATAAGCCAAATCACATGGCTATACACATAACCAAACATTCATCATTTACAAGACAAATCAATTGGCTAAATCCATTACCAACATATAGGCCATATTAATCAGAACACCTATACATGCCATATAACCAAATACACAAGTTTAAGAGTTCCAAAATGACAGCTAGATAGTGTGATGAGATCTCCGACAACTCCCAATCCGATCAAGCTTTGAAATAACTATAAAACATGGAAAAGTAAGCAGAGTAAGCTTTAAAGCTTAGTAAGCTCATATGCTTAATAAGTAAAACTTACCATTCAACTACAATTCAAGTACTTAAAACATCACATAATGCAATTCAATTTAAATCCAAAAACCCAACACATATTCTATCCAAAGGTTAGACATGAATTTCATCAATTTCTTCGATTCAATGATTGTATAGTTCACGACATAACTGTACAAATTCGTATCAATTTCATACTCTTCTAATTCATCGATAAACCAGTTGAACCATTTAGAATAATAGCGATACTCGGGAATCTCGCATCCTAAGTGCCAATACACGGCCGAAGCCATCTCAATCTCATATCTCATATAATGCTCACTCTCAAGCTATCAACGGGTCTGCTCACACAAGCTGACGATCAAGACGTAACTACACGATGCTGCTCACACAAGCTGACAAGAATCCACAACAAATGTATCATCCTAAGGTTCAACTGGGATTTGACATTGCCGAATCTTAGTCGATCATTTCAGTAAGGTCGTATTCATCAACAATACAATTATAAAGTATTTAAACACAATTACATTAATGCTTATTAACATACGAACTTACTGCAGATTTATACGGAAAGAAACGAGCTATCAATCCACTATTTTGTTTTTCCCCCGATCTAATTCCGATCTTCGCTTTTCTTAATCTATATATAATCAAATTTAAGTTATTTAATTATCATTCTATTCAATTTAATCCAAATTTCATATTATGACAACTTTAAACTTTTGCCCCTAACTTTAGACTTCATTACAATTTAGTCCCTAGCTCATAAAAATGCAAATTCATGCAATTAAGTCCATACCCATGCTAGCCAAATTTCGCCTATACTCATAACAGCCCATATTTTACATTATTTCACACATTTACCACACAATTTATCACATTTATCAATTAAATCCCTAATTGACAATTTTATCAAAAATCACTTAACAAATGTTGTTTATTTAACAACAACCACCCATTTTCTATCATCAAACATCAAAATACACACATATTCATCAAAGGAAAAACCCTAGACCTTTAACAGTTTTGTAAATTAGTCCCTAGACTATCTAGATTAAGCTAAAACGATCTCAAAAATATATAAATCATTAAAAATGAGAATCGTACCTAATTGGACAATAATGCCTTGGCCGAATGAAGAACCCTAAAATGGATTCTTTCTCTTCAATAATTCAGTGAAGAAGATGGATTAAAAGATGATACATTTTGTTTTCTTTATTTTACTTAGTTTATTTTATTAAATTACACTTGTAACCTTGATTATAAATCATTAAAGTCACTTAATACATGTCCAAGAATGTCCACTGGTATAATTACCAATTAAGGACCTCCACTTTAAAGTTATATAGCTATTAGACACCTTTAGCTATTAGAACACCACTTTAGCACTTTACGCGATTTAGTCGTTTTTATCGAATTAAGCATTCTAACGGTAAAATTTCTTAACGGAATTTTCATACAATCATACTATCATACTATAAACCTCAAAATAATAATAAAATAATAATAAAATAAATATTTTGACCTCGAATTTGTGGTCCTGAAACTACTGTTCTGATTTGACCAAAAACGGGCAGTTACAACTCTCCCCCTTAGGAATTTTTGTCTCCAAAAATCTTACCAGAAAATAGGTTAGGATACTATTTTCTCATATTTTTCTCAGGTTCCCACGTAGCCTCTACAGCACCATGACATTTCCATAGAACATTCACTAAAGCTATGCACTTGTTTCTCAACTCTTTAACTTCTCAAGCTAGAATTCTGATCGGTTATTCACTATACAACATATCAAGCTGAATTTTAATCTCTGCCGGAGAAATGATATGTAATGGATCTGATCGATACCATTGTAACATCGACACATGAAATACATTGTGGATCTTTCCTAACTCTGATAGTAAAGTTAGTTGATATGCCACTAGCCTTATTCTTTCGATAATCTCATACGGCCCGATAAATCGCGGACTCAGTTTTTCTTTATGACCAAAATGAAGAATCTTCTTCCAAAGAGATAATATTAGAAACACTTTATCACCGGTTTGAAATTCAATGTCTTTACATTTCAAATCTCTATATGATTTCTGTCGATTTGAAGCTGCTTTCAAACTGTCGCGAATTACTTTCACTTTCTCTTTGGTCTCTCTGACCAAATCAACCCCGTGAATCTTTTTTTCACTAAGTTTGGTTCAGTACAATGGATTTCAGCATTTACGACCATATAAAGCTTCATACGGTGCCATCTTTATGCTCGATTGAAAACTGTTGTTATACGCAAATTCAACCAACGGTAAATATTTTTCCCAGTTGCCTTCAAACTCTAAATACAACAATGAAGCATATCTTCGAGAATCTGTATAATTCTCTTGGACTAACCATCATTTTGAGGATGAAATGTAGTACTAAAATGCAACCGTGTACCTAAATCTTCTTGCAATTTCTTGCAAAATCGCTATGTAAACACCGAATCCCTATCCAAAATAATTGAAACTGGCACCCGTGCAATCTAACAATCTCTAAGATATACAATTTAGCTAATCTATCAAGTGAAAAGTCCATACATACCTGAATGAAATGTGCAGATTTCGTCAGTTGATCAACAACAACCCAGGCATCTTTCTTTTTAGGAGATAGGGGCAATCCTAATACAAAATCCATCATAACTTTATCCCATTTCCATTCTGGTATCATTACTAGCTGCAGTAGTCCCGAAGGCACTTGATGTTCCGCTTTGACTTGTTGACAAACCAAGCATCTCGACACAAATTCTGAAATTTCTCGTTACTTCCCTGTCAACCAATACAACTATTTCAAATCATTGTACATTTTAGTACTACCCGGATGAACAAACAAGCTACCACTATGTGCTTCGTGTAAAATTTTCTGCAGGAGCTCAAAATTTCTCGGTACACAAATTTTACCTCAGAACTGTAAGCAATCATTAGATCTGAGCTGATATTCTGAATCAGTAGTCGACTCACATTGTCATCTTTTAGCCTGTAACTCATTATCACATATCTGAGCCTCACGAATTAGCTGAAGAAACACCGGTTTAGCTTTTAACTCAGCTAAAATCAAACCATCATCAGAAAAAGTTAATTGTATGTTTATTGCCCGCAAAGCAAACAAAGATTTTCTACTCAAAGCATCCGCGACTACATTTGCTTTTCCTGGATGATAATCAATTATTAACTCATAGTCTTTCAACAACTCGAGCCGTCTTTGTTGTTGAAAATTTAAATCTTTCTGAGGCATTAAATACTCCAAGCTCTTGTGATAAATAAAAATATGGCACTTCTCACCGAATAAATGATGTCGCCAAATTTTCAATGTGAAAACAATAGCAGACAACTCTAAGTCATGCGTCGGATAATTCTTTTCAACTGTCTGGAAGCATAAGCTATCACTTTGCCTTCTTGCATCAAAACACATCCCAAACTGTTCAATGACGCATCGTTAAAAATCACAAACTCTTTCCCCAACTCAAGTTGAACTAGAACTGGTGCTTCAGTTAACAGTGCTTTCAACTTTTCAAAACTCTGTTGGCATTTCTTGGACCATTTGAACTTCACATCTTTCTATAGCAATCGAGTAATCAATGTAGCAATCATTGAGAAGCCTTTTACAAAACACCGATAGTAGCTAGCTAATCTTAGAAAACTTCTGAATTTGGACACGTTTCTTGGTGGTTTCCAGTCGACAACTGCTGAAATCTTACTCGGACCAACTCAGATGCCTTCCGTTAAAACAATATGTCCCAAAAATCCAGAAATTCGAAGCAAAAACTTACATTTACTGAATTTAGCAAACAGTTTCTTATCTCTCAATGTTTGTAATATAATTCTTAAATACTCGGCATGTTTAGATTCATCTCGAGAACAGATTAGAATATCATTAATGAATACAACTACAAATCTATCCAAATATGGTCTAAAAATTCTATTCATCAAATCCATAAAAACTGCAGGAGCGTTAGTTAATCTGAATCGCATAACAAGAAATTTATAATGTTTGTACCTTGTTCTGAATGCAGTTTTTGGCACATTCAAATCTTTAACTCGCAATTGATAATAGCCAGATCGCAAATCAATCTTTGAAAATACTGTTGCTCCTTTCAATTGATCAAACAAATCAACAATTCTTGGCAAATGATACTTATTCTTAATCGTAACCTTGTTGAGCTAATGGTAGTCAATACACAGTCTCATCAATCCATCTTTCTTCTTTACGAATAGAATTGGTGCACCCCAGGGCAAAAAACTAGGTCGTGCAAAACCTCTATCTGTTAACTCTTGTAACTAAGCTATCAATTCTTTTAATTTAGTAGGAGACATTCTATACGGAGCTATCGATATCGGTGATGTTCTTGGTATTAATTCAATAGTAAATTCAACCTTTCTTATTGGTGGCAACCCAGATAACTCTTCTGGAAACACATCCGGATATTCACAAACCATTGGCACCGATTCAATCTTCGATTCAGACACTTTTTTATCCAGTACATATGCAAGATAAGCATCACAACCTTTTCTCACATATTTCTGAGCTAGCATCGTCGATATCACAATAGGTAACCCATTCGAATCATCGGATTCAATATGAAGAATTTCACTATTCTGACATTTCAATTCAATAGTCTTTCATCTACAATTTACAACAGCATCATGTAGAGTCAACCAATCCATACCCAAAATCACATCGAACTCATCAAATAGTAAAAACATCAAATTAGCTGGAAAATAGTAACCCTGAGTCATCAAAGGACAATTCTTGCAAACTTTATCAACTAGGACATACTGGCCTAAGGGTTCGATACTGTAATCACAAATTCGGTAGACTCAACAAGTAAACTCTCACTAGACACTAAATTCTTACAGACATATGAATGATTCGTTCCAAGATCAATCAAAGCAATTACATCAGTGTCATAGAGAGAAAATGTACCAGTGATAACATCTGATGATGAAGCATCTTCGCAAGCACGAATATCGTAAGCTCTAGTTGGTGCTCGAGCCTCGAATCTCATAGTAGAATCCTTTGTCGCACTTTTACTACTAGTCACATTTCCCGTATTTCTAGGTGGTCTCCCTCTAGCAGCTGTATTGCTCAGTCTTGTATTCAAAAAATTGTCTTTCTCAAGTAACTCAAGACAATCTCGAATAAAATGATCATGCGAGCCACATCTAAAACAAGCTTTGTTATTCATCCAACAGTCTCCAAAATGCCGTCTTCCACACTGTTGACACTCGGGTTTGTTGGTTCTAAAACTACCAACGCTCAATACTGAAGTGATTTGAGCTTTAGGACTCTTGTATTTCTTTCCACGATCTCTATTAGAATACCCCACTGAAGCATTCGAACAATTATATGAATCCCGTGATTTCTTTGAAGAAGAATGATAGGGTTTACTTATTGGCCTTTTTCTCGAATCTTTAGCCTCAAAATTAGCTTTTCTCTTTTCTTTGCCAAGTTCCTCGGCTTTGTAAGCTTTGTCAACCAAAACAACAAATTCTTTCAATTCCAGAATCCCAACTAGAAGTTTAATGTCTTCGTTCAATCCATCTTCGAACCATTTACACATAATTTCTTCAGTGGAAATACATCTTGAGCATATTTACTTAGTCTCATGAATTCTCTTTCGTACTCGGTTATAGTCATACGACCCTATTTCAACTCCAGAAATTCTTTGCACTTTTGATCAATAAACCTGCTGAATTATGTATTTCTTTCTGAACTTGGTCTGAAAGAATTCCCACATGACTCTTTCTCTCGGCACCACAGATATCAAAGTGTTCTACCACTAATATGCAGTATCTTTCAGAAGTGATACAACATATTTGACACATTCTGTTGGCGTATAAGACAATTCATCAAATTCTTGGCTCGTATTCTCAAGCCAAAACTCGGCTCTCTCAGAACCATCAAATTCCGTGTGTCTCACACGGGCACCAGACAAGCTCGTGTCATATGGCCGTGTGTCGATAACTTTCGTTTTTCCCCGATCCTGATTCAAATTCTGTTTTTCTTGATCTGAATATATTCAAAATTAACTCATTTAATCAAATATTTATTCAATTCAGTCCAAAATATACATTAGGGCTATTTTACACATTTTCCCCTTAACTTTCATATTTTCACAATTTAGTCTTTATTACATAAAATCACAAATTAATGAATTTCTAATTATACCCATGCTAGCCGAATTACCATAATGCCCCTAGTAGCCCATAATTTTCATTTATTTCACATTTTACCCATTAACTTTGCACATTTCTCAATTTAATCCCTATTTTGCATTTTCACTAAAAAGCACTTTACAAAACCTATTTATCTAGCATCAAATACTCACAATTTATCATCAAACATCAAAATACTCATGTATTCATCAATGGCATCATTCAAAATCTTTAAATTTTTTGTAAATTAGTCCTTGGGCTAGCTATTACGAGATGCAACGATCACAAAAACATAGAAATCATTAAAAACCGAGCAAAACACATACCTAATTGCTTGAATTTTACTTGGTCGAATGAAGAACCCTAATCTCTTCTTTTTCTCCTTCAAAATTCGGTTATGGAAGATGATGATAAGGCTAATTTGGCTTTATTTTATTTATGTTAAGTTTAATTACTAATTTATAATTATAACCTTAATAATAAACTATTTAAAACACCTCATAATATGTCCATATATGTCCAATCAAATAAGTAATGGTCTAATTGCAACATAAGGACCTTAAATTTAAAATTCTATAGCTAATTGACACCTTTAGCAATAGAACTTCACTTTTACACTTTATGCGATTTAGTCCTTTTTATCAAATTAACTATTCAAATGATAAAATTTCTTCACGAAACTTTCACACATACATACCATCATGCTGCAAGCATTTAAGATAATATGAAAATAATTTTATGACCTCGAATTTGTGGTCTTGAAACTACTATTCCGATTTGACTAAAAACAATTGTTACAACTATCCCCCCTTAGGGATTTTCGTCCTCGAAAATCTTACCAGGGAATAGGTTAGGGTACTATTTTCTCATAGCTTCGTCGAGCTCCCACGTAGCATCTTCTATGCCATGACGTTGCCATAAGACTTTTACTATAGCTATGCGTTTATTTCTCAATTCTTTGACTTTTCGAGCTAGAACTCTGATCAGTTCTTCGTTGTATGTCATATCAGGTTGAATTTCTATCTCTAATGGTGAAATCACATGTGATGGGTCATATCTATATCGGTGCAATATCGATACATGAAATACGTTATGAATCTTTTCTAACTCCAATGGTAAAGCTAGTTAATGTGCCACTGGCCCTATTTGTTCAATAATCTCATACGGCCCGATGAATCGTGAACTTAATTTGCCTTTTCGACCGAAACGAAGTATTTTCTTCCATGGAGATACTTTGAAAAATGGTTTTTCACCGATCTAAAATTCAATATCTTTTCGTTTCAAATTCGTGTACGACTTTTGACGATCTGAAGCTGCTTTCAAACAATCACGAAGTACTGTCACTTTTTCTTCGGTGTCTCTAACCAAATCAACCCCGTAAATCTGTTTCTCACTCAACTTGGTCCAATATAATGGAGTTCGGCATTTATGACCATACAATGCTTTATATGGAGCCATCTTTATGCTCGATTGAAAGCTGTTATTATATGCAAATTCAACTAGTGGCAAATATTTTTGCAATTAACTTCGAACTCTAAAACACAACATCAAAGCATATCTTCAAGAATTTTAATTACTCATTCAGACTATTCGTCAGTTTGCGGATGAAAAGCTGTACTAAAATTAAGCTTCATACCAAAGCTTCTTGTAATTTCTTCCAAAGTCGTGATGTGTACCTCTAATCTCTATCCGAAATAATTGAAATTGGCACCCCGTACAATCTAACGATCTCAAAAATATACAACTCAGCCAATTTATCAAGCGAAAATTCAGTACATACTAGAATAAAATGTGTGGATTTCGTCAGTCGATCAACGATAACCCAAATTGCATCTTTCTTCTTTGGAGATAGGGGTAATCTCGATACAAAATCCATAGTCACTATATCCCATTTCCACTCCGGTATCATTACAGGCTGAAACAAACTCGAAAGCACTTGACATCTTTCTATAGCAGTCTAGTCATCGGTGTAGTAATTATCGAAAACCCTTTTACAAAACGTCGATAGTAACCAGCCAATCCCAGAAAACTTCTAACCTCAGATACATTTCTAGGTGGTTTGTCAATTACTACAAAAATCTTTCTTGGATCAACTCGAATGCCATCCGCCAAGACAATATGTCATAAAAATCTGACTTCTTGTAGCCAAAATTCACATTTTCTGAATTTAGCATATAGTTGCTTATCTCTCAAGGTTTGCAACACAATCTTCAAATGCTCGCATGCTCAGACTCATCTCGTGAATAGACCAGAATGTCGTCAATGAACACAACAACAAATCTTCTAAATATGGTCTAAAGATCTGATTCATCAAATCCATAAAAATGGCAAGAGCATTAGTTAGTCCAAAAAGCATAACAAGGAATTCATAGTGTCCGTACCTTGTTATGAATGCAGTTTTTGGTACATTTAAGTCTTTAACTCGCAACTAATAATAACATGATCTCAAATCAATCTTCGAAAACACTGTTGCATTTTCAATTGATCAAACAAATCATCTATTCTCTGTAATGGATACTTATTCTTTATTGTAACTTTTTTGAGCTGACGATAATCAATACACATTCTCATTGACCTGTCTTTCTTCTTTACGAATAGTACAGGTGCACCCTAGGGTAAAAAACTCGGTCGTGCAAAACCTCTATCTTTAACTCTTGCAGCTGAGCCTTCAACTCTTTCAACTCTGTCGGAGCCATTTTGTACGGACCTATAGATATCGGTGAAGTTCTCGGCACTAATTTAATAGCAAATTCAACCTTTCTAATAGGTGGCAACCCCGGTAATTCTTTAGGAAATACATCTGGATACTCACAGACAACTGGCACTGATTCAATATTTGATTCAGACACTTTTGTATCAAAAACATAAGCAAGATAAGCCTCACAATCTTTTCTCACACATCTCTGAGCTGACATAGATGAAATCACAACAGGCAATTCATTTGATTCATTTGATTCAATCCGAAGAATTTCATTAATCTGACACTTTAATTCTATAATCTTTCATATAAAATTCACAACGACATCATGTAAAGTCAACCAATCCATACCCAACATCACATCAAACTCATCAAATGGTAAAAGCATCAAGTCAGCCGAAAAACAGTAACCTCGAGTCATTAAAGGATAGTTTTTGCATATTTTGTCAACTAGAACTTACTTGCCTAAGGGGTTTGATACTTTAATCATAAACTCAGTAATTTCAACAGGTAATTTCTTACTAGACACTAAATTCTCATAAACATACAAATGTGTCAATCCAGGATCAGTTAAAGTAGTCACATTAGTGTCGTAAAGAGAAAATGTACTGGTAATAACATCTAGTGATGACGCTTTTTCAAGAGCGCGATTAGCGTAGGCTCTAACAAGTACTCTAGCCTCAGATCTCACTGTAGAATCTTTCATTGTACCATGATTACCACTTGCATTTCCTGTATTTCTTGGCGGCCTCCCTCAAGTAGCTGTATTGCTTGATCTTGCATTCTGAGATTTATCTTTGCCATTTAACTCAAGACAATCTCAGATAAAATAATCTCTCGAACCACAATTGTAACAAGCTCTATTATTATTTTTCTGTGACACCCCGAATGTGACCCTAGTCGGAGAGTGGTTTCGGGACCACGAAACCGAGTCACAAGAATAATTAAGTGTTATATTCCGTACTTATTGTATGTGGAATTGGTATGCGTAAATATTTCGTGTCTCGATTTTTATTAATTAGGTGCTAAATTATAAGAAAGGACTTAGTAGTGAACTTTGAAAGTACGATAGGGAAATAGGTGATGACTAATTAAAGCATGCATGCAAAATAATGGACTTGCATGTCAAATTCCCCCTTTCTACAAGTAATGGCCGGCCATGACAAAGAAATATGGGTCAAACATGTCATGAAACATGTTTTGTTGGGCATTAGGGAGAAATAGTAAACAAATAAGCATGGGTAAGAAAAGAATGAAAAAAAAAATGTGTGTGAGAGAGTGGCATACCCCATTGCCGTGAGTTGTAGAGAAGGAAAGAAAAAAATTTTGTTCATCCTTTCTTTGAGCCAAAACTAAGGAAGAAGGAGGATTTTTGCTTCATGCTTGGTTTGGAAGAGATCTAGAAGGAGATTTGGCTAAGTTTGCATCAAGATTAAGGTATGTATGAGGTTGTGTTGGGAGTTTCATGCATGTTTTGGTTGCTAACTTGATGTGCATGTTAGCCATGGCTCAAATCTTTGGTATGCCATGGAAATGGTATTTGGCCAAAGTTGTTATAGTGATAAAGCCATTGCATGCTAAGTGTGAAGCTTGATGATGATGCATGCAATGATGGATTTTCTACTCATGAGTAAGATTTTGAGTTTTCTCTTTGTTTTATCATGATTAAAGTTGAAAAGGAGCATGATTGTCATACTTGGCCATGATGCATTCTTGAGCATGATTCATGCTTCTTGCATGTTAGTTAAAAGTTTGTGTTTTGGATGGCTATGGACACCTTGAAAATTCGCCATGCTCATATATGCATATATATGATTGCACATTATGTTTGGTTATGAACTAAGTGATGAATATATTGATTTAAAGAAGAAAATGTGGAAGAATGCTTGTGAAATTGCAAGCACAATTCGCCTAGCACACATATAAGTGCTTGATGCTATATTATAAGTTTTGGGCCACAATGTGCAAAGCATAAATTAGTAGATTGCATGCTGTTTTTGTGAGGTATTAAGTGCAAAATTGACCTCAACATGTACATGAATATTCGGCCTTGGGTAGCCTATTGAAGGCCTTAGCATTTCCTTGATGCTCAAATAAATTGTATTGAATTGCTTGATGTAGTATAAAATGTGCATGACCATTGTGTATTCAAGCTAAAGAGTGGCCATATGACCATTTAAAATCCTTGTCATATTCGGCCATAAGCAAGCACAATGAGGTTTTAATAAATTGAATTTGTTTGAATTAGCTCAAGAGCTAAGAGGGCCACAATTGGACAAGGGGAAGGAAAAGGTGATCGAATAGCGAAAAAGCCGTTCGACAACATCCGAGGTAAGTCCTCAAGAAGTGACCTTACTTGAATTATGTGAGATGAAATATGGATGTGTATGATTATTGATTATGTGTGTATGAGTATTTGAATTCCACCCGGGCTAAGTCCCGAAGGCGAATATGCTAATGATATTAATTGTGTTTGAGCCTTAGTAACGAAAATGAAATATGTATGTCCAATGATTATTGATGTATGTGTGCATGAGAAATTGAATGATATCCGGCTAAGCCGAAGACAATTATGCTGGAAATTATATCCGGGTTAAGACCCGAAGGCAATTGTGCTAGTGGTTATATCCGGGCTAAGGCCCGAAGGCATTCGTGCGAGTTATTCTATCCGGGCTAAGACCCGAAGGCATTTGTGCACGTGATTATATCCGGTTATATTCCGAAGAATCTTGGGCTGGAGGTGAGTGTTGGTTGCTGAAATGAATTTAATTAGTACACTCGGACAGCCCAAAGGATAAGGTACGTTATATGTGCATTGGAAAGTCGGCGTGTTTGAGCAACATTCGCTCAATCGACTAATGAATTTCAGTTATTGAATTGATTGATGCTTTGCGAACTTATACAATGATGAAGTATGAAGTAAGAATGTGTATTAATGAAATGATGCATTTGGCTATGTGAATGTATTGCTGTAAATTATAGTTCATTATATTCCTTGAGACTTACTAAGCATAAAAATGCTTACCCGTTGCTTTGGCTCTTAGTTTTCTAGATTTCGCTCGAGGCAATCGGATTTGGGATCGTTGAAGTCGAAGTCATCCACACTATCAAGCCTCCATTTTGGTATAAATTTTGGTTGAACTTGAGATGGCATGTATAGGACTACCTCTTGTTTGTTAAATACGTTGTAATGTAAGTTTGTATGGCCATGCGAAAATGGCTCGAAAAGGGAGCATGAACTTAGACTTATTGTGGGTTGTATGTATATATATTTGGGGTCATGATGTGGCTATGGTTTGGAAATGGGAATGTTGGTCATATGATCAGCCATTGGCATGGTTAAAATGATCATATATGAACCTATGTATGGCAAGATTAGTTGAATCATGGAGACTACCAAATAGGTAAGTCCTACCTTAAAACAGATGCTGCCAGCTGCAGTGGCGTGAATGTGAAAAATCACCATAATTCATAGGAATGGAATCAAATAGTGAATAAGCTATGTAAATGAACCTTGATGAGTCTATTTTCATATGGAAGAAACGAAACGGTCATAGGAGTTACAGGTTAAGAGATATTAAAGCTATTGTGAGACAGGGCCAGAATGGTTTCTGGGTTCCCTGTCGCAACTTTAAAAATTCACTATAAATTATCCAAAAGAATTAGGAGATATACCTTATATGTACAGATTCCATTTTGAGTCTAGTTTCATTAGAAACAAACGACACCAGCATTAAAGCCCTGTGCAGAGAGATATTCAAGTTATACCGCGCGAAGGTCAGAGCAGTCGATCCCTGTAACTTGGGTAACTTTAACTAATAAACTGTACCAATTGGCCCGACCAAAATCCTAGAAATAAATCCATGGATGTATATATGAGTCTAAATTCAGGAAAATTTACGAAACCAGTTTCCGAGTTTTGAAACTCGAGATATGATTTTAAGGCGACAGTGACGCAGTTTTCCAGCCTGACTGGAAATGTCAAATTGGTGGGCAAAAACATGTGAACTTGGTTTGTTAACCCTCGGGTCCGACACGGCGATGGTCTCGGGTTTGGGGTGTTACAATTTTATTGGTATCAGAGCCACGGTTTAGTCGATTCTAGGACTACCGTGATGTGTTTGGGGTCTAGCTATACATGCCATTAAATGATGAATCGATAGTGTGATGAATTCGACAATTTGACTTCATGTTTGTTTATAGCAATGGATCCCGATCCCAACCGAAGCGATAGCTGATGATGTGGAGAGTGTGGCGCTGCTCGCGCAAGGGACAGCGCGGCGGACTCTCAACCTATGGCCAGCAATCCTAATGACGAGGCTAAGCAAGCCTTTTATAGTGTGATGAGCGAATGGTTTAATCAATACATTCGAACCAACACTTTGTTCCACCACCTCCATTCCCGACGAATGCAACCCCGCACCTACAATACCTCCGGTGGTGACCCAATAAGGTCGGGTAAGCCCCCAATCGATAGGATTCAAAACATGGGGCCACTGAATTTAAGGCTACGGATGATGATGATGCCGAAGCGAGCTGAATTATGGTTAGATAACACTATCCGGTGCTTGATGAGCTATCCTGTACACCCGATGAGTGCTTAAAGTGTACCATCTCCTTGCTACGCGAGTCCGCCTACTATTGGTGGAGTACTCGACTGTGGTGCCTAGAGAGCAAGTGACTTGGGAATTCTTTCTAACCGAGTTCAAAAAGTATATCGATCGAGATTCATCGACCAAAAGCGGAGGGAGTTCCTTGATCTTAAGCAAGGTTCTATGTCCGTTATCGACTCACGAACGAAAGTTTGTGAGGCTTAGCCAGACGCTGCGAGAATGCATTTCGTCAAAGCTATTATGTGCAAACGCCGAGGATGGGCTGAATGATGATATAAGGATGTTTGTTGGCATTCTCGAGATACGAGAGTTCGTAGTACTTGTTGAGCGAGCTTGTAAAGCGAAGAGCTTAGAAAGGAGAAACAAAAAGTGATGTGGGGATTGGAGAATTCGAAGAGGTCCTCGGAAAGTCTCTTCAACAAGCATCGAAGAGATTTGAGATGATGCGAGCGGTCTAGAGGCGTTTGGGATTTTCTAGACGAGGACGCGATCGACCCTGTGACCACACGAGTCACCTCGATTGCCGGTGGCGGAAATGATCGCCGAGAGAGGACGGAGTGTCCACATTGTGGCAAATGGCATTCGGGAGCTGTTGGTTTCGTGATCGCTCCTGCTATAAGCGTGGATCGGCCGACCATTTTATGAAGGATTGCCCGAGGATGCATGAAGCAGAATGCAAGTCGAGTGCAAACCCGGTGCTACCATCGCCGAGGTAGGCCACCTAGAAATATGGGCAATGTCGTTGGCGGTCGAGAGGATCTAGAGATGCTACCATCGATCGAGGCTCGTGCTCTGCTAGGACTTATGCCATACGCACGCGAGGATCTTGCCTCTCCGGATGTTATTACCGGTACTTTCACTCTTTTCAATACAAATGTAATTGCTTTGATTGACCCTGGTTCTACTCATTCTTATATATGTGAAACCTTAGCATCCAAAGAAGACTTTGCCCATTGAGTCTCTTGAGTTTGTAATTCGGTGTCAAACCCTTGGGTCATTACGTGCTTGTTAACAAAGTGTGCAAGAAAAGTCCCCTAGTGTTCGAGGTTCTTGTTTTCCGGCGGACTTAATGCTTTTGCCATTCGATGAGTTCGATGTTATTCTTGGTTTGGATTGGTTGACCATGCACGATGCGGTTGTAAATTGCAAGAGCAAGACTATCGATTTGAGGTGCGCGAATAATGAAATAATTCGGGTTGAGTCCACGGACTTAAAGGGTTGCCATTTGTAATATCGCGATGTTGGCCCGAAATATGTAAGAAAAGGGTGCGAAGCGTACCTTGCGTCGTGCTCGATGACAAGGAATCGAGAAGAAACCCGAATGCGTGCGCGTGGTTTGTGAATACCGGATGTTTTCCCGAAGAATTGCGGGTTTACCACTGTTCGAGAAATAGAATTTGGCATCGAATTGGTACTGGTACCACCCCAATTTCGATAGCTCCGTATCGTATGGCACCAACGGAATTGAAGGAGTTGAAAACTTCGGTTGCAAGAATTGGTGGATAGAGGTTTTGCTCGCTTTGAGTTTTTCGCCTTGGGGTGCGCGGTGTTGTTCGTGAAGAAGAAGGATGGAACCATGCGACTATGCATCGACTATCGTCGACTTAACAAAGCGGCGATAAAGAACAAATATCCGTTGCCACGTATTGATGACTTGTTCGATCAACTGAAGGGAGCCTCGGTGTTCTCGAAAATAGATTTGAGATCGGGCTACTATCAATTGCGAATCCGAGATTGAGGCGTGCCCAAGGCGCCTTGAGCGAGATATGGTCACTATGAGTTCTGGTGATGCCGTTTGGGCTCACTAATGCCCTGCGGTATTTATGGATTTAATGAATCGAATCTTTAGACCATATTTGGATCGATTCGTAGTCGTGTTCATTGATGACATCTTGGTCTATTCAAGAAATGAGACCGAACATCTTTGAACACCTGCGGTTAGTCTTTGCAAATTTTACGGGACAAGCAATTATATGCTAAGTTCAGCAAGTGTGAGTTACGTTAAGAGAGGTAAGCTTCTTGGGTCATGTGGTATCTGCATCGGGTATTCGAGTCGACCGAATAAAATTTCAGCCATACTAAATTGGAAGCCTCAGAAATATTCTTGAGGTTGAAGCTTTTTGGGGCTTTGGTTACTACCGACGATTTGTAAAGGCTTCTCAACGATAGCCACGCCGATGACGGCTACTCCAAAAGGATGTTAAGTTCGAATGGACGGAGAAATGCCAAAAAGCTTGATCAACTGAAAACTTATTTGGTGAAGCCCCAATTCTAGTGCAACCCGAGTCCGCAAGGAGTTTGTCATCTATAGCGACGCCTCTCTACTTGGGTTAGGTTGCGTATTAATGCAAGAAGGTCGAGTTGTGGCCTATCGTCGAGGCAATTAAAGCCACATGAGAAAAATTATCCGACTCATGATCTCGAATTGGCCGCCATCGTATTCGCCTTAAAGATTTGGCGACATTACTTATTTGGTGAAAGGTGCCATGTATACTCGGATCACAAAAGTCTCAAGTATTTGATGACCCAACGAGACTTAAATCTGCGACAAAGACGTTGGCTCGAGTGTTAAAGGATTATGAGTGATCATTGACTATCACCGGAAAGGCGAATGTAGTTGCGGATGCCTTGAGTCGTAAATCGTTATTCACTTTCTGACGATGAATGTGCACTTGTCTATCCGATCCGACAGTGTGTTAGTGGCTGAAATGAAAGCCAAACCATTATTGACACACCAAATTCGAGAAGCTCGAGAAAGTCGATGACGAGTTGGTTGCAAAGCGGGCTGCGTGTGTTCGAACAAGGACTCGGAGTTTCAAATCGACGATGACGATTGTTTGAGGTTCAAAAGTCGTCTGTGTGTCCCAAAGAATTGAACTCATTTCGATAATTCGAATGAAGCCCATTGTAGCCGAATGGCAATCCACCCGGAGTACGAAGATGTACAATGATTTGAAACGTCGATTTTGGTGGCATGGTATGAAGCGGGACATCTCCGACTTTGTTTCAAGATGTTTAATATGTCAACAAGTGAAAGCGGAACATCGGTGCCTTGAGATTACTTCACCAATCACGATACCCGAGTGGAAATGGGATCGAGTCACAATGGACTTTGTATCCGGACCGCCATTGTCGACAAGTAAGAAGGATGCGGTTTGGGTCGTGGTAGATCGATTGACTAAGTCGGCCCACTTTGTCCCCGTCGCACGGATTTTCAATGGACAAATTAAGCGGAATTGTGCGTTTCTCAGTTGTGAAATTACACGGGTGCCTATTTCTATCGTGTCGGATAGAGATCCGAGATTTACCTCGCGGTTTTGGAAAAAGTTGCAAGAAGCTTTGGGTACCAAGTTGCATTTCAAGACCGCCTTCCACCCCCAAACCGATGGTCAATCCGAGGGTAATTCGGATACTTGAGGATATGTTAAGATGTTGCGTCCTCGAGTTTAGTGGTTCATGGGAAGCGGTATTTGCCGTTGATTGAATTCGCTTACAACAACGACTTTCAATCGAGTATTAAGATGGCACCCTACGAGGCTTTATGCGAGGCGTAAATGCCGTACACCATTGTTTTGGACCGAGCTTGGTGAAAGCAAGATTTTCGGGTGGATTTGATTAGGGATGCCGAGCGAGAAAGTGAAAGTAATCCGTGAAAGTTTGAAGATAGCCTTCGATCGTCGAAGTCGACGCGGATATGAAGCGTAAGGATATCGAGTATCGTGGGTGATAAAGTGTTCCTCAAGGTATCGCCTTGGAAAAAATACTCGAGTTCGGCCGTAAGGGCAAGTTGAGCCGAGGTTCATTGGGCCATATGAGATATCGAGCGAGTCGGTCCGGTGGCATATCGTTTGATTTTGCCCCGAACTCAAAAGGTTCACGATGTCTTCCACGTTTCGATGCTTCGACGTTATAGATCCGATCCATCGCACGTGATTAGTCCATCAGAAATTGAAATTCAAGCTAATATGAGTTATGAGGAAGAACCAATTCGTATCCTATCACGAGAAGTGAAAGAGTTGCGAAACAAGCGGGTTCCGCTAGTGAAAGTGTTATGGCTCAAGCACGGGATAGAAGAAGCTACTTGGGAGACCGAGAACTCAATGAGAGAGCGATATCCGAACCTATTTACGGTAAGCTTTTGGGGACGAAAATCTCTTGAGTGGGGAGAGTTGTGACACCGAATGTGACCCTAGTCGGAGAGTGGTTTGGGACCACGAAACCGAGTCACAAGAATAATTAAGTGTTATATTCCGTACTTATTGTATGTGGAATTGGTATGCGTAAATATTTCGTGTCTCGATTTTTATTAATTAGGTGCTAAATTATAAGAAAGGACTTAGTAGTGAACTTTGAAAGTACGATAGGAAATAGGTGATGACTAATTAAAGCATGCATGCAAAATAATGGACTTGCATGTCAAATTCCCCTTTCTACAAGTAATGGCCGGCCATGACAAAGAAATATGGGTCAAACATGTCATGAAACATGTTTTGTTGGGCATTAGGGAGAAATAGTAAACAAATAAGCATGGGTAAGAAAAGAATGAAAAAAAAATGTGTGTGAGAGAGTGGCATACCCCATTGCCGTGAGTTGTAGAGAAGGAAAGAAAAAATTTTGTTCATCCTTTCTTTGAGCCAAAACTAAGGAAGAAGGAGGATTTTTGCTTCATGCTTGGTTTGGAAGAGATCTAGAAGGAGATTTGGCTAAGTTTGCATCAAGATTAAGGTATGTATGAGGTTGTGTTGGGAGTTTCATGCATGTTTTGGTTGCTAACTTGATGTGCATGTTAGCCATGGCTCAAATCTTTGGTATGCCATGGAAATGGTATTTGGCCAAAGTTGTTATAGTGATAAAGCCATTGCATGCTAAGTGTGAAGCTTGATGATGATGCATGCAATGATGGATTTTCTACTCATGAGTAAGATTTTGAGTTTTCTCTTTGTTTTATCATGATTAAAGTTGAAAAGGAGCATGATTGTCATACTTGGCCATGATGCATTCTTGAGCATGATTCATGCTTCTTGCATGTTAGTTAAAAGTTTGTGTTTTGGATGGCTATGGACACCTTGAAAATTCGCCATGCTCATATATGCATATATATGATTGCACATTATGTTTGGTTATGAACTAAGTGATGAATATATTGATTTAAAGAAGAAAATGTGGAAGAATGCTTGTGAAATTGCAAGCACAATTCGCCTAGCACACATATAAGTGCTTGATGCTATATTATAAGTTTTGGGCCACAATGTGCAAAGCATAAATTAGTAGATTGCATGCTGTTTTTGTGAGGTATTAAGTGCAAAATTGACCTCAACATGTACATGAATATTCGGCCTTGGGTAGCCTATTGAAGGCCTTAGCATTTCCTTGATGCTCAAATAAATTGTATTGAATTGCTTGATGTAGTATAAAATGTGCATGACCATTGTGTATTCAAGCTAAAGAGTGGCCATATGACCATTTAAAATCCTTGTCATATTCGGCCATAAGCAAGCACAATGAGGTTTTAATAAATTGAATTTGTTTGAATTAGCTCAAGAGCTAAGAGGGCCACAATTGGACAAGGGGAAGGAAAAGGTGATCGAATAGCCGAAAAAGCCGTTCGACAACATCCGAGGTAAGTCCTCAAGAAGTGACCTTACTTGAATTATGTGAGATGAAATATGGATGTGTATGATTATTGATTATGTGTGTATGAGTATTTGAATTCCACCGGGCTAAGTCCCGGCGAATATGCTAATGATATTAATTGTGTTTGAGCCTTAGTAATGTGAAAATGAAATATGTATGTCCAATGATTATTGATGTATGTGTGCATGAGAAATTGAATGATATCCGGCTAAGCCGAAGACAATTATGCTGGAAATTATATCCGGTTAAGACCAAGGCAATTGTGCTAGTGGTTATATCCGGGCTAAGGCCGAAGGCATTCGTATGAAGTTATTCTATCCGGGCTAAGACCAAGGCATTTGTGCACGTGATTATATCCGGTTATATTCGAAGAATCTTGGGCTGGAGGTGAGTGTTGGTTGCTGAAATGAATTTAATTAGTACACTCGGACAGCCCAAAGGATAAGGTACGTTATATGTGCATTGGAAAGTCGGCGTGTTTGAGCAACATTCGCTCAATCGACTAATGAATTTCAGTTATTGAATTGATTGATGCTTTGCGAACTTATACAATGATGAAGTATGAAGTAAGAATGTGTATTAATGAAATGATGCATTTGGCTATGTGAATGTATTGCTGTAAATTATAGTTCATTATATTCCTTGAGACTTACTAAGCATAAAAATGCTTACCCGTTGCTTTGGCTCTTAGTTTTCTAGATTTCGCCGAGGCAATCGGATTTGGGATCGTTGAAGTCGAAGTCATCCACACTATCAAGCCTCCATTTTGGTATAAATTTTGGTTGAACTTGAGATGGCATGTATAGGACTACCTCTTGTTTGTTAAATACGTTGTAATGTAAGTTTGTATGGCCATGCGAAAATGGCTCAAAAGGGAGCATGAACTTAGACTTATTGTGGGTTGTATGTATATATATTTGGGGTCATGATGTGGCTATGGTTTGGAAATGGGAATGTTGGTCATATGATCAGCCATTGGCATGGTTAAAATGATCATATATGAACCTATGTATGGCAAGATTAGTTGAATCATGGAGACTACCAAATAGGTAAGTCCTACCTTAAAACAGATGCTGCCAGCTGCAGTGGCGTGAATGTGAAAAATCACCATAATTCATAGGAATGGAATCAAATAGTGAATAAGCTATGTAAATGAACCTTGATGAGTCTATTTTCATATGGAAGAAACGAAACGGTCATAGGAGTTACAGGTTAAGAGATATTAAAGCTATTGTGAGACAGGGCCAGAATGGTTTCTGGGTTCCCTGTCGCAACTTTAAAAATTCACTATAAATTATCCAAAAGAATTAGGAGATATACCTTATATGTACAGATTCCATTTTGAGTCTAGTTTCATTAGAAACAAACGACACCAGCATTAAAGCCCTGTGCAGAGAGATATTCAAGTTATACCGCGCGAAGGTCAGAGCAGTCGATCCCTGTAACTTGGGTAACTTTAACTAATAAACTGTACCAATTGGCCCGACCAAAATCCTAGAAATAAATCCATGGATGTATATATGAGTCTAAATTCAGGGAAAATTTACGAAACCAGTTTCCGAGTTTTGAAACTCGAGATATGATTTTTAAGGCGACAGTGACGCAGTTTTCCAGCCTGACTGGAAATGTCAAATTGGTGGGCAAAAACATGTGAACTTGGTTTGTTAACCCTCGGGTCCGACACCGGCGATGGTCTCGGGTTTGGGGTGTTACATTTTCACCCAACAATCTCCAAAATGCCATCTTCCACACTGTTGAAATTCAGGTTTAATGTCTTTCTCGATACCAACATTTGATACTGATGTAGCTTGAGCCTTAGGACCGGTGTATTGTTTTTCGTGATCTATATTGGAATATCCCATTAAAGTGGTCGACCTGTTAAAATAATCTCTTGATTTCTTTGACAAGGAATGATAAGGTTTACTCATTGATCTCTTCCTCGAATCTCTTGCCTCTAAATCAGCCTTTCTCTTCTCTTTGCTAAGTTTCTCGACTTTGCAAGCTCTGTCAACTAAAATGAAAAATTCCTTTAGTTCTAAAATTCCAACTAGAAGTTTAATGTCTTCGTTCAACCTATCAATGAACCATTTGCACATGATTTCTTCAGTAGAAAGATACTCTCAAGCATACTTGCTCAGCTGTACAAATTCTCTTTCATATTCGGTTACAGTCATGCGACCTTGTTTCAATTCTAAAAACTCTTTATGCTTTTGATCCAGAAACCGTTGATTTATATATTTCTTTCAAAACTCGGTCTGAAAGAATTCCCAGGTGACTTTCTCCCTCGATACCACCTAACTAACGTATTCCACCACTGATACACGGTATCTCTCGGAAGGGATATAGCATACTTTAAACATTCAGCTGGCATGCAAGAAAGTTCCTCAAGTACTCTAATAGTGTTTTCAAGCCAAAACTCAGCTCTCTCAGGATCATCGTAAACATTAGCTCTGAATTCTTCAACCCCGTGTTTATGGATCTTGTCAACTAGAGGCTTATTAAATCTTAAAAACTCGACTCCTTGAAGAGCTACAGGAATCAGTTGGGGATTAGAAGGGGTTGGAGGTTGTTGAGCAGTCGGGTTCGTATGAAGGCATTGAGTGAATCACTCGTCCATCATTTGGAAGAAGGCTTCTTTAGCTTCTGATAAACATTAATATATACATATTTTTACCCCATGCTTGGCATATTTATATATTATTTTTCCTTGGTTTCATTGAATTTGATGCTTCTAATCCTTTAATTTCATGTTTTATACTCAGGAAAGCTTAAGATAGCAAAAAGAGCGAGAAACGGGCCAAAAACGGACAAATTGGGCCTAAATTAGTGTTTCACACGGCCTAGGCACTTCCACACGGGTGATCTACACGCCCGTGTGTCATGGTCGTGTTGACATTAATCCAAGTCAGAATTGCACACGACCTAAGCACCTCCATACGGGCGAGGCACACGGTCGTGTCCCTGTCGAGCCCAAGTCTAGTTCTACCCCTGTAGAGCCCAAGTCTAGTTCTACTCGGAAAAGGCTGAAGATTTCCATCCAATTTCCTAGAAGTTGGGTTTCTTTATGTTTTTTTGTTTTCCATACTTTGAGATGTTTTCCATTATTATCATGAACTAAACTCCTTAAATACCTAAGGGAGATGAAACCTAAGATGAATCTTATTACTTTTTGATTTATATGATAAATATTTGTTCTTATTCTTAATTGTGAGTTTTAATCCTTACTTTAATATTCTAAGATATTAATTCAGGTTTTTGATATGCTTATTCAGTGGAGGAAAAGTCCCTGTTTGAGAGTAGATCATTCATAATTAAGCAGAGTTGCATGCAATCCTAGAGATAGGACGACATAAATTAGAGTCAAATCTAATAAGGGAATCCATAGATTGAGTTAATGCGACTATAGGGGTTTTAATTAGAAAGAGATTTCAATTAATCAACCTAAAGTCAGTTGTTTTTAGTCTCGAAAGGGATATTAACATAAATTAGGGATTTCTATGGAATAAATCAAGTGAATAAATCGTCTAATTCAAACGTAATAAGTGAAGTCTAGGTGGATTCTTTCTTGGGTATTGTCTTTTCAATCGATTTTTCAAAAGTATTTTCCAACCTTAATCTCTGTCGTAATCTTAGCTAATTAGATAATTAGTTTTAGGTAAACATTCTCTAAATTTTTAGGCTAGATAATAAAAAGATAGTAATTACTAGTACTTTTAGTCCTCGTGGATACGATATTTTCGGTCTCACCATAACTATACTACTGTTCGATAGGTGCGCTTGCCTTAAGTCGAATTTTCAGTTAGTTTCATGACCATCAAGTTTTTGGCACTGTTGCCCCTAAAATATTAGGAACGCTTAATTTTTGTTACTTTATCCATTTTTATTTTTATTTCAATTTAATTCTATTTTTAATTTTGCTTAAATTACAAAATTTTCTTTTATTTACTTCTGGCAGGTTTTTATAGTTTATAACTAGAAGAAACCCGTCAGGACCTCTACTTTTTGACAGTGAGATCGAAAGCACAGCTCACAGAAACTGAAGAGAAATAAGGTGAAGCTTACAATACATAGAGGAAGGGCAAGAGGACGATATTCACAACACAACCGAGGAGATGGCTGAAAATCAGAATAATCCACTACCTCCTGTGGTTTCTGCAAATCCAATAAATCAGAATCCTGCTCCACGTACTATGTATGATTATGCTAAACCTACTTTAACAGGAACTGGATCGAGTATAGTTAGGCCTGCTGTTGCTGTAAATAATTTTGAACTGAAACCTAACACGATTCAAATGATACAACAGTTTGTTCAATTTGACAGTTTGCAGGACGAGGATCCAAATACTCATTTAGCAAATTTTCTAGAATTATGCGACACATTTAAGATCAATGGCATTTTTGACGATGCCATTCGCCTTCGGTTGTTTCCCTTTTCATTGAGAAATAAGGCTAAACAATGGTTGATTTCGTTATCGTGAGGGTCAATCACCACTTGGGAACAAATGACTGAAAAATTTTTACTTCAATATTTTCCGCCGGCTAAAATGGCTAAACTGAGGAATGATATCTCTTCTTTTGCACAGGTGGATTTAGAAACTCTTTATGATGCATGGGAGAGATACAAGACTTATTGAGAAGGTGCCTACACCATGGGTTACCTCTATGGATATAAGTTCAAACTTTCCACAACGGTTTGAATCCCTCGACTAGACAGATGATTGACGCAGCTGCTGGTGGTACTTTAAACAACAAAACACCTGAAGAGGCTTATGAATTTATTGAAGAGATGTCACTGAATAACTATCAGTGGCAAGCCATGAGAACAAAGCTGACAAAAGCAGTACATCCAGTTATGATGTGTGATTCAAATGGAGGAGGGATACACAACACAGATTATCCATCCTTTAACCCTAATACCGAGGAGGAACAAGTCCACTATATGGGTAATAACTCTAGACCTCAAAATAACCCGTATAGTAACAGTTATAATGCAAGTTGGAGGAACCATCCCAATTTCTCGTGGGGTGGTCAAGAAAATCAAAGGCCACAACATCCTCCAGGTTTTCAACAACCACCTTACCAACAAGAGAAGATATCGCACCTTGAAGAGATGCTCACAAAATTCATCTTGGTGTCAGAAACTCGTCTTCAGAATACTAAAACAGCGCTTAAGAATCAACAAGTGTCGATTCAAGGGCTCAAAACTTAAATAGGACAGCTTGTGTGACAGCCCAAAATTGACCCTAGTCGGGAAGTGGTTTCGGGACCACTAAACCGAGTCACCGAAATGTTTGAACGTAATATTTATTGTCTAGAATATGTATTTACGAATGTGTAAAAATTTCAAGCTTCGGTTTAGTCGATTGCATGTGAATTCAGTTAGTAGGACTTGTATGTCACTTTTGAAAAATGATAGGCTAATCTATAAGGACCTAATAGTACATGTAGTCAAAAGGGAGGACTTGCATGTCAAAATCCCCCCCCCAAGTGTTAGTGGCCGGCCATGACAAGGAAGCATGGGCAAGACATGTCATGAAACATGTTGGGTGAGTGGTTTATGTTGAAATAAATAAAATAAGGTGCATGAGTAAAAAAAAGTGTGTGTGTGAAGGCTTTCCCTCCCTCCCCATTGCCGTGCAAGTGAGAAAGAAAAACAAAAAAAAAAGCTTTGTTCATCTTTTTCCATCCTTTTGGCGAAAATCTCAAGGGAGAAGAAAGGGGTCATTGCTCATGGTTGGTTTGGAATAGGTTGGCCATCCTTGTAGCTAGATTAAGGTATGTTTAATATGGTGCCATGAGATTCATGCATGTTCATAGTTGCTAGTTTTAGTTCTAATTAGTCCATGATTCAAAACCTTGCTATGTCATGGGGATGATAGTATGAAATGAAAATTTGAGATAAGTAAGGTTAAATTTGATTTGGTAAAATCGGCCATATGGGTGTATATGTTTGTAAAAATATATTTTCTTTGTTAACTCCTTACAATCGGTTGTAGGAGTAATATTGGCTTATAAGGTTGAGTTGATTCATGATGTTGTATGTTAGGATTAAAATACTTGAGACTAGATTAGCTTAATGGTGACCATGCATTCGACCTTGAAGCATTAAACAAAGGTTGGTTGAGATTTTGATATTTTGAACAAAGATAGTTGTGAAATGGGGTGAAAACCATTAAGTTATACACATAAAAATCCAGCAAGAAGATTAAACTACTAAATGTATTCATTTTAGATCAAGACATCAAAGAGGAGAACCAAGCAAAGGCAAAGCGAAGATAATCGAGTAGTAGATTGGGAATCATTTCATCCGATATAAGGTAAGTCATTAAGCACTTATTTGTACTAATTTAAAGGGTCGTAATGTCTAAGTAATGATGCTGAATGGAATGGTAGAATATATATATAAACATGTATGTATGTGGTGATAAAATATTGAATTGAAAGAAAAGAGGTGAGATGTATTGAATGATCGGTTCGGCACTAAGTGTGCGGGTGTAAACATTTATAATCACAAATTGGCACTAAGTGTGCGGGTTCAAATTATACAGCACTAAGTGTGCAAGTTTGATTATATAGCACTAAGTGTGCGAGTTCGACTATTAAGCACTAAGTGTGCGGGCTTATTGCACATCCTCTAATAAGCGTACATGTTCTACGTGCGCGGCCTTACCGAGTCAATCATGGACAGCGGTACGAGTAAACACCTTGAGCTCATGAGGAATGGACATTTTATTTATATTTGGAATTTTGGTTTGGTAAGTCTTGATCTATGTGGTGATATTGCTCGAAAATAAATGCATGCAATGTCATATGGCGTAATGTATGAAATATCAAGTAGGGCTTGGTATGTGACCAAACCGAAATGCCTAAAGAATTATAGTACCGTTTGGGGTGTGGATGGAGGATTTTAATCCGCCTTAATTATTTTCTTTTATGGTATATTATTACTGAGCGGCAATATAATGCTTATGGCTTCTGAGTTATATACTCACCCGGTGTTTGCTTGTCGCCATTTTAGGTTTCTCGGACTCGTCCTTTTTGCGTGCTCGTGATCGTCATTGGAGTCATCACACCGGCTATCAACTTTTGGTATCTTTTTGTGTAGTCGGTTTAGGAGAACATTTTGGCATGTATAGGCTAATATGCTTTGTTGAACTTTGGTATGTAAACTTTTAGCCATGCGAAAATAGCATAAATGCTCGGTTGGATTTAGTTCTCCAATGTTAAGTCACAAGTCTTGGTAATTCGATTTCCATGCCTTATGCCATGGTTGATTATTTTGGTATTAAAATGCATGTTATGGCAATAGTGTAGTAGGGAGATGTTGGATAATGATTAGCCTCTGGTATGGCTAGTCATGATCATGATTTGTGACATGTATGATGAATCACTAGTTAGATCAAAGGAAATCATGAAATAGGCATAGTTGCTTTAGTGACAGGTGCTGGCAGCAGCAGTAACGTGAGATTGAAAAATCACTAAAAATAGTAGGAATGGTATTAAATAGTAAATAAATTATGTAAATGTACCTTGATGAATCTACTTTTATATAGAAGAAACAAAATGGTCATATGAGTTATAAGTTAACAGATATTAAAGTTCTTGTGAAACAGGGCCAGAACGGTTTCTGGATCCCCTATCCCGACTTTGGAAAATCATTGTAAATTAACCAGAGATAATTAGGAGTCATGCCATATATGTGTAGATTCCTCTCTGAGTCTAGTTTCTATAGAAACAAACGGAATCAGTATTGAAGCCCTGTACAGGAGATATCCAATTCGTAATGCTCAAAGGTCAGTGTAGTCGATCCCTGCAACAGGGAGACTTTAACTAATAAACTGTACCAATTGGCTTGACCAAAATTCTAGAAAAAATATGTAGATGGAAATATGAGTCTAGTTTCATGGAAAATTTTCGAAACTGATTTTCGAGTTGTAAAACTCAAGTTATGAATTTTGGAGCGACTAGTACACAGATTGGCAGCTTGTCTGGAAACTCTCAATAAGTGGGTTGAAGTCTGTTAACACCTCGTGTTCGACTCGGTGACGGTCTCGGGTTGGGTGTTACATTTTATTGGTATCAGAGCTATGGTTTAGTCGGTTCTAGGACTACCATAGCGTATGAGTCTAGCTATACATGCCTTAATGTTAATGTTTAAATGTGTGATGACTTGACGGTTAAATTTTTTGTTTTGATTAGTAAATGGATCCGGTGTAGAGAGAACCTTGGCGGATGACGTTGAAAGTGTAGCGGCTGCTCCTGCACAAGGGACGCCGCCTGTTGAACCTCAGTCATCTGCGAATAATCAAGGTGAGGAGGCAAAACAAGCCTTCTTTACCATGATGAATGAGTGGGTAGCGCAATACGCCCGAACCAATCCGGCTGTCCAACAATTCCCGAATTTAAATAATCCACCCAAGGGCTGTAATGCCATCAGTTACTGATCCTATGAGGCCGAGTAAGCCACCTGTAGACTTGATTAGAAAGCGCGGGGCTGAGGAGTTTAAGGCCATAGTTACTGATGATGCCGAAAGAGCCGAAGTTACGCTTGATAACACCATTCGGTGTTTGATGAACTATCATGCACACCGATGAATGTCTAAAGTGTGCTATATCCTTGTTGCGAGACTCACTTACTATTGGTGGAGGACTTTGATCTCCATAGTCCCAAACAAGCGAGTTACTTGGGATTTCTTTCAAAGCGAATTTGAAAGAAGTATATTAGTCAACGGTTCATCGATCAAAAGCGTAAGGAATTCTTGGAACTCAAGCAAGGCCGTATGACAAGATTACGAATCTGAACATGAGTTCGTAAGACTTAGTCGGTATGCTCGGGAGTGTGTGGCCGATGAGGTTGCTATGTGCAAAAGATTTGAAGAAGGATTGAATGAAGATTTAAAACTACTAGTGGGTATTTTGGAGATAAAGGAGTTCGTGATTGGTCGAACGAGCACGCAAAGCGGAAGAACTTGGAAAGGAGAAGAAGAAGGCTGAATTTGAAGCTAAAGACTATCGTAAGAGATCGATGGGTAAAGCTCCGTTCTCATTGTAAAGAAGTTCGGGAGGACACTAATAAATCGAGGACGATGCGGGAATTTCCATTAGAAAGCACGACCATCGACGGACTCCGAGCTACTTGGTGGCTAGTGTGGGCAATAATCGTCAAGAGAGACTGAATGCCCCCAATGTGGAAGACGACACCTAGGTGAATGTTGGGGTAAGTCATTAACCGGACACATTACGGATGTGGTTGAAGGACCACTTCATTAGAGATTGCACGGAGCTAGATGAGAAGAATAAGATGCAAGGTGCAAGATCGAGTGGGGCGACGACTAGAGGTAGACCCCGAGGATTTCAGGAGGTAGGGGTGGTAATCGAGAGGAGCCACCGATACGGTACTGTTCGATCCGAGACTCGTGCTCTGCTAGATCATATGCCATCCGCACGAGAGGAGGCATCCTCCCTGACGTTATCCTTGGTACTTTTACTCTCTTTGATACTAGTGTGATTGCATTGATTGACCGGCTCTACTCATTCATATGTATGTGAAACTTTAGCATCCGATAAGACTCTACTGTTGAGTCTCTTGAGTTCGTAATTCAGTGTCAAACCCTTTGGGTCAATACGTACTCGTTGATAAAGTGTGCAAGAGATGCCCCTAATAATTCGAGAATCTGTTTTCCTACCGATCGATGCTTCTACCATTTGATGAATTCGATGTTATTCTTGGTATGGATTGGTGACCGTACATGATGCGATGGTGGATCGCAAAGGAAAACCATTGATTTGAGGAGTGCAAATAATGAGGTAGTCCGAGTCGAGTCTACTGATTTAAAAGGAGTGCCAGCGATAATATCTTCTATGACCGCTCGGAGATATGTGAAAAAGGGGTGTGAAACATACCTTGCGTATGTGCTTGAAAGTAAAGAGACGGAAAAGAAACTCGAATCGGTACCAGTGGTTTGTGAGTATTCAGATGTTTTTCTGAAGGAGTTACCGGGATTGCCACCGGTTCGAGAAGTGGAATTCGGCATCGAAGTTGTACCGGGTACTACGCCGATCTCAATAGCTCCGTATCGTATGGCATTAACGGAGTTAAAGGAATTGAAGGTCCAATTGCAAGAATTGACGGATAGGGGTTTCGCTCGACCGAGTTTTTCTCCATGGGGCGCACCAGTATTGTTTGTGAAAAAGAAGGACGGAAGCATGAGGTTGTGCATCGACTATCGTCAACTCAATAAAGTGACGATAAAGAATAAATATCCGTTGCCACGAATTGACGATTTGTTTGATCAATTAAAGGGAGCCTCGGTGTTTTCAAAGATAGATTTGAGGTCGGGGTACTATCAGTTGAGGGTCGAGAATCGGACATACCCAAAACGCTTTTAGAGCGAGGTACGGTCACTACGAATTCTTGGTGATGCCGTTTGGGCTCACTAATGCCCCTGCGGTGTTTATGGATTTAATGAATAGAATTTTCAGGCCATACTTGGATCGGTTCGTAGTTGTATTTATCGATGACATTTTGGTCTATTCGAGAGATGAAACTGAACATGCTGAACACCTGAGGCTAGTGTTGCAAATCTTACGAGATAAGCAGTTATACGCAAAGTTCAGTAAATGTGAATTTTGGTTGAAAGAGGTTAGCTTTTTGGGGCACGTGATGTCCGCATCGGGTGTCAGGGTGGACCCGAACAAAATTTTGGCCATAGTCGATTGGAAACCACCAAGGAATGTTACCGAAGTTAGGAGCTTTTTGGGGCTTACCGGTTATTACCGACGATTTGTAAAAGGTTTCTCGACGATAGCCACGCCAATGACGAAGCTACTCCAAAAGGATGTTAAGTTCGAATGGACGGAGAAATGTCAGAAAAGTTTCGATCAACTGAAAGCTTATTTGACTGAAGCCTCAATTCTAGTGCAACCCGAATCGGGCAAAGAGTTTGTCATTTATAGTGACGCATCCCTACTTGGGTTGGGTTGCGTATTGATGCAAGAAAGGCGAGTTGTGGCCTATGCGTCGAGACAATTAAAGCCACATGAGAAAAATTATCCGACCCATGATCTCGAATTGGCTGCCATCGTATTCGCCTTAAAGATATGGCGACATTACTTATTTGGTGAGAAGTGCCATGTGTATTCGGATCACAAAAGTCTCAAATATTTGATGACTCAAAGAGACTTAAATCTGCGACAAAGAGCGTTGGCTCGAGTGTTAAAGGATTATGAGTTGGTCATTGACTATCACCCGGGAAAGGCTAATGTGGTTGCGGATGCCTTAAGTCGTAAATCACTATTTGCGTTGCGAACGATGAATGTACACTTGTCTGTTCTACCCGACAATGTGTTAGTAGCTGAATTGAAAGCCAAACCATTATTGATACGTCAAATTCGTGAAGCTCGAAAGTCGACGATGAGTTGGTTGCAAAAGCGGGATGAGTGTGTTCGAACAAGGAATCGAATTTCAGATTGACGACCATGATTGCTTGACGTTCAAGGGTCGATTATGTATTCCAAGGAATTCAGAACTTGTTTCGATGATTTTGAACGAGGCTCACAGTAGTCGAATGTCAATCCACCTGGGGAGTACGAAAATGTACAACGACCTGAAACACCAGTTTTGGTGGCATGGTATGAAACGAGACATTTCCAACCTTGTTTGAAGTGCTTAGTATGTCGCAAGTAAAGGCGGAACATCAAGTGCCCACGGGTTTGCTTCACCAATCATGATACGAATGGAAATGGGAGCGAGTCACGATGGATTTTGTATCCGGCTTGCCGTGTCGGCAAGCAAGAAAGATGCAATTTGGGTCGTCGTTGATAGATTGACTAAGTCGGCTCACTTTATCCCCGCACGCACGGATTTTTCATTGGATAAGCTAGCTGAATTGTATGTTTCTCAGTTGTGAGATTACACGGGTACCAATTTCTATTGTGTCGGACGAGAGATCCAAGATTCACCTCACGATTTTGGAAGAAATTGCAAGAAGCTTTGGGTACCAAGTGCATTTTAGCACCGCTTTTCATCCCCAAACCGATGGTCAATCCGAGCGGATAATTGAGATACTTGAGGATATGTTGAGATGTTGCATCCTCGAGTTTAATGGTTCATGGGAACGGTATTTACCCTTGATTGAATTCGCACAACAATAGTTTTCAGTCAAGCATTAAGATGGCGCCTTACGAGGCTTTGTATGGTCGTAAATGCCGTACACCATTGTTTTGGACTAAGCTCGGTGAAAGCAAAATTTTCGGTGGATTTGATTAGAGATGCTGAGCAAAAAGTTCGAGTAATTCGTGAAAGTTTGAAGGCTGCTTCGAATCGTCAGAAGTCGTACGCGGATTTAAAACGAAGAGATATTGAGTATCAGGTGGGAGACAAAGTGTTTCTTAAGGTATCACCACGGAAAAGATACTCGATTTGGCCGTAAGGGCAAATTGAGTCCGAGATTCATTGGGCCATATGAGATCTCCGAACGAGTCGGCCCAGTAGCGTATAGGTTGCTTTTACCCCCTGAACTCGAAAGGATCCACAACGTTTTCCATGTTTCGATGCTTCGACGTTACCGATCCGATCCTTCACATGTAATAAACCCTCCGAGATTGAAATTCAAGCCGATATGAGTTATGAAGAAGAACCGATTCAGTATCCTAGCTCGTGAAGTGAAGGAGTTGCGAAACAAAAGGGTTCCGTTAGTAAAAGTGTTATGGCTCAAACACGGGATGGAAGAAGCTACTTGGGAACCCGAGAATTCTATGAAAGAGCGTTACCCAAACCATTTACGGTAAGATTTTGGGGACGAAAATTCCTTAAGTGGGGAGAGTTGTGACACCCAAAATTGACCCTAGTCGGGAAGTGGTTTCGGGACCACTAAACCGAGTCACCGAAATGTTTGAACGTAATATTTATTGTCTAGAATATTTCGGGCAAGACATGTCATGAAACATGTTGGGTGAGTGGTTTATGTTGAAATAAATAAAATAAGGTGCATGAGTAAAAAAAAAGTGTGTGTGTGAAGGCTTTCCCCTCCCCTCCCCATTGCCGTGCAAGTGAGAAAGAAAAAAAAAAAAAAAAAGCTTTGTTCATCTTTTTCCATCCTTTTGGCCGAAAATCTCAAGGGAGAAGAAAGGGTCCTTGCTCATGGTTGGTTTGGAATAGGTTGGCCATCCTTGTAGCTAGATTAAGGTATGTTTAATATGGTGCCATGAGATTCATGCATGTTCTTAGTTGCTAGTTTTAGTTCTAATTAGTCCATGATTCAAAACCTTGCTATGTCATGGGGATGATAGTATGAAATGAAAATTTGAGATAAGTAAGGTTAAATTTGATTTGGTAAAATCGGCCATATGGGTGTATATGTTTGTAAAATATATTTTCTTTGTTAACTCCTTACAATCGGTTGTAGGAGTAATATTGGCTTATAAGGTTGAGTTGATTCATGATGTTGTATGTTAGGATTAAAATACTTGAGACTAGATTAGCTTAATGGTGACCATGCATTCGACCTTGAAGCATTAAACAAAGGTTGGTTGAGATTTTGATATTTTGAACAAAGATAGTTGTGAAATGGGGTGAAAACCATTAAGTTATACACATAAAAATCCAGCAAGAAGATTAAACTACTAAATGTATTCATTTTAGATCAAGACATCAAAGAGGGAGAACCAAGCAAAGGCAAAGCGAAGATAATCGAGTAGTAGATTGGGAATCATTTCATCCGATATAAGGTAAGTCATTAAGCACTTATTTGTACTAATTTAAAGGGTCGTAATGTCTAAGTAATGATGCTGAATGGAATGGTAGAATATATATATAAACATGTATGTATGTGGTGATAAAAATATTGAATTGAAAGAAAAGAGGTGAGATGTATTGAATGATCGGTTCGGCACTAAGTGTGCGGGTGTAAACATTTATAATCACAAATTGGCACTAAGTGTGCAAGTTTGATTATATAGCACTAAGTGTGCGAGTTCGACTATTAAGCACTAAGTGTGCGGGCTTATTGCACATCCTCTAATAAACGTACATGTTCTACGTGCGCGGCCTTACCGAGTCAATCATGGACAGCGGTACGAGTAAACACCTTGAGCTCATGAGGAATGGACATTTTATTTATATTTGGAATTTTGGTTTGGTAAGTCTTGATCTATGTGGTGATATTGCTCGAAAATAAATGCATGCAATGTCATATGGCGTAATGTATGAAATATCAAGTAGGGCTTGGTATGTGACCAAACCGAAATGCCTAAAGAATTATAGTACCGTTTGGGGTGTGGATGGAGGATTTTAATCCCGCCTTAATTATTTTCTTTTATGGTATATTATTACTGAACGGCAATATAATGCTTATGGCTTACTGAGTTATATACTCACCCGGTGTTTGCTTGTCGCCATTTTAGGTTTCTTGGACTCGTCCTTTTTGCGTGCTCGTGATCGTCATTGGAGTCATCACACCGGCTATCAACTTTTGGTATCTTTTTTGTGTAGTCGGTTTAGGAGAACATTTTGGCATGTATAGGCTAATATGCTTTGTTGAACTTTGGTATGTAAACTTTTAGCCATGCGAAAATAGCATAAATGCTCGGTTGGATTTAGTTCTCCAATGTTAAGTCACAAGTCTTGGTAATTCGATTTCCATGCCTTATGCCATGGTTGATTATTTTGGTATTAAAATGCATGTTATGGCAATAGTGTAGTAGGGAGTTGTTGGATAATGATTAGCCTCTGGTATGGCTAGTCATGATCATGATTTGTGACATGTATGATGAATCACTAGTTAGATCAAAGGAAATCATGAAATAGGCATAGTTGCTTTAGTGACAGGTGCTGGCAGCAGCAGTAACGTGAGATTGAAAAATCACTAAAAATAGTAGGAATGGTATTAAATAGTAAATAAATTATGTAAATGTACCTTGATGAATCTACTTTTATATAGAAGAAACAAAATGGTCATATGAGTTATAAGTTAACAGATATTAAAGTTCTTGTGAAACAGGGCCAGAACGGTTTCTGGATCCCCTGTCCCGACTTTGGAAAATCATTGTAAATTAACCAGAGATAATTAGGAGTCATTCCATATATGTGTAGATTCCTCTCTGAGTATAGTTTCTATAGAAACAAACGGCATCAGTATTGAAGCCCTGTACAGGGAGATATCCAATTCGTAATGCTCAAAGGTCAGTGTAGTCGATCCCTGCAACAGGGGAGACTTTAACTAATAAACTGTACCAATTGGCTCGACCAAAAATTCTAGAAAAAAATATGTAGATGGAAATATGAGTCTAGTTTCATGGAAAATTTGCGAAACTGATTTTCGAGTTGTAAAACTCAAGTTATGAATTTTGGAGCGAGTAGTACACAGATTGGCAGCTTGTCTGGAAACTCTCAATAAGTGGGTTGAAGTCTGTTAACACCTCGTGTTCGACTCCGGCGACGGTCTCGGGTTCGGGGTGTTACAGCTTGCTAAGTTGATTTCTGAACGACCACAAGGTGGCCTACCAAGTAACACTGAAACTAACCCAAGGGAACAACTTCATGCGATTACTGTTCGAGATGAAGAAGGGTTAGTTGAACCTGAACTAGAACCGAAGCAAAAAACTTGTGTTAAGTAACGATAAGAATGAGGTGAACCACAGTAAGCAGCAACTAGTAAGCAAAGAGTATAAATCTCATGTGCCATACCCCAATGCGACAAGGAAAGACCACACAGACGAACAATTAGGTAAATTCCTTAAATTGTTAAAAAAATTACATATTAACTTACCGTTTATTGAAGCTCTTTCGTAGATGCCAAACGCAATGAAATTTTTAAAGGAGCTCTTGGCTAATAAACGAAAGTTAGATGATGCGCTGCAAGTGGAATTGAACGCAGTTTGCTCAGCCATTCTACAGAATAAGCTATCCAACAAGTTGAAGGATCCAAAGAGTTTTACGATTTCTTACTTAATTGGTAGTTTAACTATTAATAATGCGTTAGCTGATCTAGGGGAGAGTATTAATGTAATACCCAATAAAATATTTAAAAAACTAGGCCTTAGGAAACCCAAACAAACTAGGATGAGCATTCAATTGGCAGATAAAACAATTAGATTTCCTAGGGGTATTATTAAAGACGTGCTTGTCAAAATTGATAAATTTATATTCCCAATTGACTTTGTTGTTCTAGACATGGATGAGGATAGTGACATACCTCTAATTTTAGGAAGGCTCTTTTTAACAGCTGCTAGAACTATCATTGATGTTGGCACATGAGAACTAATACTTCGTTTAGGAGATGACACGATTACTCTCTAAGCTCGTGACTCGATTAAATTATCTAGTAAGCAAGATGGCTATACAAGTTCTATTGATATAAATAACATTATGGCTCAAACTTCTTTTCAGGAAACCCCTAGGAAGAACGTGATGGAGACACATTCTAGTCCATGTGACAAAAACAGAACGATTCATGAGGAACGAAGACTATAAATCGATGAACTAGACGAATGGTGAACACATGTTAAGGAGGAACCAAAAGCACACGATCAATCAAATCGACACCATGATAAGCGCAGGGATGAAATAAAGCAATTTAAGGTTGGGGATAAAATATTGTTAGATGAAAAGGACCCCCGAATTGCCATTTTAGAGCTTAATACAAACGGAGTGACCCTTTTCACGGTACTGAATGTTTTCTCATACGGTACAGTCGAGGTAAATCATTATCAATTTGACACTTTTAAGGTAAATATTACTCGACTTAGACGTTATATGAATAATAAAATTGATAGTGAGAAAGAGTATTCTCGACTTCGTGATCCGTCATGACCATATGAATGAGAGGTAAGTCGAGCTTAGACTCTAAATAAGTGCTTCTCGGGAGGCAACCCGAGCACTAACACCACTAACTAGGTTATTTTAGCTATTTTTCGTGTTTTTTTATGTAGGAACAGTGACCCACATGGCCTAGACACACGGGTATGTCCTTGGTGGTGTGAAAACAGGGCTAAAAACCCCCAAGTATCGAGCCACACGGTCATAAATTTGATCCACACAGTTGTGTGACACGGCTGTGTGAAGCACACGGCCTGGACACACGGGCGTGTCCTAGACCATGTCAAAAATTGGAGCTAAATTTTTAATTTTCAAACAAGTCAGAGAGTTACATGGGCAAGGCACACGGCTGTGTGTGTGGACACACGGGCATGTGGGATACCACACGGGCATGGAAGAAGTGAACAATGAAGGACACGGCCGTACGATATGGCCGTGTGAACAACACGACCTAGATACACGGGAGTGTCCCAGGCCGTGTGACGATTGGGCATTCAATTTTCGCGATTGAAACTGGCTAAACTCGAGCCACACGACTGTGCCCCTATTTTAACCCCCCAAACCCTAATTTTTTCTCTCTTGTCTTTTTCATCCCACCTTTCTCCTAGTTGCTATAACCCTTTAATCCCCCTACTCTAGCCACTTTCCACTCCTCGTCCGGTGACCATCATCCCTTCTCACATTCTCTTTCCTTTCTTTTTCTTTCTTCCCCATCCCTTTCCCCCTCTCTTTTCTCTTCTTTCCTTCCTCTCTTCCCATTCTCCCTTCACCCGTCCGAACCTAATATCCACCCCCACCCCCACGCCTCCACCACCACCCTGTGACGCTGACGCATCTGATGATGAGAACCTCTGAGTCCATTTATTTTTATTTTTCTTTTATTTCATTTTTTAAGACTTATATTTTATATTTTGATTATGTTCATCTTTATGGTTATTATCGAGTGATCCCTTAATTCTCTTCCACAGTTGTGTTTATTTTCTTATTACCAACTCAGAACCATACCTTTCATTAGCCTTATCCACAACTCTGGCTTTTACTATTCTAAAGATTTCATCCAAAAATTTAGGGCAGTTTCGCTTCTCCCCCTCTCTTATGATATTATGCTTATATTATTATCTAACTTTGTACATTGAGGACAATGTACATCTTAAATGTGGGGAGGTTATTTATGTGATTATCAGAAAATCCCTGAATTTTTATCTTGTTCTCAAATAATTTTCTCATATCATTATTAGAGTAAATTCTGATTGGTTCATGATTTTTATTGATATGTTTTGAATTAAATCATAGGTAACTGTACATTGATTATTTAAATTTTAAGACATTAGAGAATTAAGCATAATAAGTTGACTTTTAAGAAATAAAATTGCTAGGTTGCTTCCTTGAATTGAGGTATTATCTTGAAGTTTTGAATTTAAAGGACTGACATCAAATACCCATAAATTTCGTGAGATCTTGAGCCTTTTAGAGAATATATCTTTCTTGCTCACTGATTTTATTGGTTATGAGGGTGTCAACATTGATTTGTTATTCTAGAACTTGCTTCAATTATGCATGTCAAGACCATACCTCTGATTTGATATACGAAAATGATAAAGTCACTTAGGTTTTAACCCATTTACCCCATAAAAAGCCTACCCACATAATTGACCCCTAGTGAACCCTTTTGGGCCTTAACTATTATTTCTTGATTTTTTCCTTAATATTAACCAACAACCTAACTTTTTTCTTTGATTCGTTAAGGATTTCTCCCTTTTTATTGACTCCTTTTTTTATCAAGATTTGATGTGATTAGTAACCTATTTATGTTCGTTCTAGTTGTTGAATTATTTTTTGTTATGTACTTTCTATTATTGTTCTTGTTCTTAAAAAAAAAGAGAACCGTATATTCATTCAAATTACATATTTTTCTAAAGAGCTTGGATGAGTTATCATATTGAGAGAAAAGCTCCCTTCATTAGTTTTGATTAGTGTTGATTCTGGCACTTGTTTGTAATTCAGTGATTAGCTTTGTTTTTATAAGTTTGGTAATCTATTAAATTAATCTTAATTCTAACCCTCTTTTGCAGCCTTTATCCATACCTTTAACCCAAGCCCCATTACAACCCTGTTAAAGACCTTTTGATTTGTGTATCATTTCATTATAGTGGTGGAGAATTGATTTTCATGCAAGCCTATGGTAATAACTTTTCATGTTTGACTATTGAGTGCTTAATTATTGAACCTTAAACACTTTGAGTGATTTGAGTGAATCATTAGTGAGGATGTCAACCTTGTCAATTTAAAATTAAAGAGATACCTATGATTTTATGATTGAAATGCTCAATTTGGATTGGTTGAAACTTTAATGTTCTTATAGTTAAGCTCTTAACGTATGATTACGTATGGATTATTCGAACATTATTAATGAGAATTATAAGTTAAGAAGGATTTATTTTATTTGTGAGTTGAGGATTTTGCTTGAGGACAAGCAATAAGTGTGGGGATATTTGCTAAACCATAATATATACATATTTTTACCCCATGCTTGGCATATTTATGGATGATTTTTCCTTGGTTTCATTGAATTTGATGCTCCTAATCCTTTAATTTCATGTTTTACACTCAGGAAAGCTTAGGATAGCAAAAAGAACGAGAAACGGGTCAAAAACGGACAAATTGGGCCTAAATCAGTGTTTCACACGGCCTAGGCACTTCCACATGGGTGATCCACACGCCTGTGTGTGACACACGGGTAGACTACACGCCCGTGTGTCATGGTCATGTCGACATTAATCCAATTCAGAATTGCACACGGCCTGAGTACCTTCATATGGGCGTGGCACATGGGCGTGTCCCTGTCGAGGCCAAGTCTAGTTCTACTCAGAAAAGGCTAATTTTGGGCTATTTTGGGCATTCGAAAGTCTATATAAACACCCTAGAAGAGGATTAGAGAGGTCGCGTAGAGTAGAAGGCAGATAAGTACTCAAGAACAGCCATCGGAATCACCTCAGAGGTAGGATCTACATCAAGACTAAAGATTTCCATCCAATTTCCTAAAAGTTCTTTGGGTTTCTTTATGTTTTGTTGTTTTCCATACTTTGAGATGTTTTCCATTATTATCATGAGCTAAACTCCCTAAATACCCAGGGGAGATGAAACCTAAGATGAATCTTATTACTTTTTGATTTATATGATAAATATTTGTTCTTATTCTTAATTGTGAGTTTTAATCCTTGCTTTAATATTCCAGGATATTAATTTAGGTTTTTGATGTGCTTATTCAGTGAAGGAAAAGTCCCTATTTGAAAGTAGATCATTCATAATTAAGTGGAGTTGCATGCAATCCTAGAGATAGGATGGCATAAATTAGAGTCAAATCTAATAAGGGAATCCATAGATCAAGTTAATGCAACTATAGGGGTTTTAATTAGAAAGAGATTTCAATTAATCAACCTAGAGTCAGTTGTTTTTAGTCTCGAAAGGGATATTAACATAAAACAGGGATTTCTACGGAATAAGTCAAGTGAATAAATCAAATCGTCTAATTCAAAAGTAATAAGTGAAGTCTAGGTGGATTCTTTCTTGGGTATTGTCTTCTCAATCGGTTTTTCAAAAGTATTTTCCGACCTTAATCTTTGTTGTAATATTAGCTAATTAGATAATTAGTTTTAGGTAAATATTCTCTAAATTTTTAGGCTAGATAATAAAAAGATAGTAATTACTAGTACTTTTAGTCCTCGTGGATACGATATTTCGATCTCGCTTGACCTCTCCTCCCGGGGCTGCTTTATTAGTGTCTAGAATCGACAATGATGTCCCTTGAGTAGAAGCAAGAGCATTACTTTCAACCTCATCAACTACAGCTCGATCGAGATTCATTTCTATATGAAAAAACATTTTCAAACGTCAGGAGTCATCACACTATCACAGTAAATATATGGAATGTGTAGCTAGACTTTCACACACGCTTCGTTAGTCCTAGAATCGACTAAACCGTAGCTTTGATGCCAATAAATGTAACACCCCTTACCCGTATTCAAAGCCGAAATAGGGTTAAGGAGCATTACTGGACTTATAACACAATTATACAACCATTTAGCAAACATAACATCATTCCATACATTCATCATTCAAATTCAATTAATTTGTCCCTAATACGAGCCAAAGAGGCCCAAAACATGCTTTAGGAGTGGTTCGGGACTAAACCAATAACTTATTAAACTTCTAAGAACTTAGAAAATTTTTCTCAAAATAGGGGACACATGCCTGTGTGGCCAAGCCGTGTGTTTCACACGGCCACCAGACACGCCCGTGTCACAGGCCGTGTGGACATTTAAAATAGAAGCACATGGTTGTGTTCTAGCCCATGTCCTACCTCGTGTAACTCTCTGACTTCGGTCACACAGCCAACACACACGCCCCTGTGGCAAGCTCATGTGCCCTAAAAATGGCCACACACGCCTGTGTGCCAGACCGTGTGCTAAGCCGTGCCAAACCTGTAGGGTATACTGAATTATACCACAAAGCCAAGTCACACGCCCGTGTGTGAGGCCATATGGAGCATACTGACTTGATTTAAATTTCAACACCAAGGGACACACGATCGTGTAACAAGACCGTGTATCACACACGATTGAGACACACGCCTATGTTGACAAAAATAGGCTATTTACCAAGCCAATTTGCCACCCAAATTTTGTGCATACCTATACAATTCAAATGGTACTTACTTATAGCATAAATGGTCATCCAATTCAACCAAAATCAAGACTAAAACATATCATTTCAATTCCAACAACTAGCATACTTACTATCTCCTGTTTTACTCATTCAAATCGTACCAACTTTACATATTCAAATCATCTAATTAAGAATTTTTCCAACATGTATCATCATACATCAAACCACAAGCACATAGCTTCTCAATTATCAACCATTTGACATCTATAATACCAACTATCAATAACATTGCAAGCCAACCTCAATCACTCAATATAAACCATATGCACATTTATATATACATAACCAAACTAACCAAATTAAGCCAAGTCTCATGACTATATGTACAAACCAAAACATAACCATTCATAAGCCATCTCAAATGGAAAAACTTACTATCAAGATACATATCAAAATGACAAAAATCCTATACATTCCATATGACCAAACCAAAAGCTCATAAGCTTTGAAATCACTATAAAACATAGGAAAAATAAAGTAAGCTTTATAGCCTAGTAAGCTCGTATGAAATAGACTCAACTATTCATAAATACACAATTCCTCAATTTGAACTTGTTAATTCATAATTCATAAATACTAAGAAACCTTTCACATGCTTAACCATATACTTATATACAAACTTCAAAACTTCTTCAATTTAAAGCTCATATGATTCATATACATACATGAACCAATCCGTAACAAACTCATACTCAAACGGAAAATGTCGAATACTCAAATTCTCGCACACTAAGTGTTAATACATAGCTGAAGTTATCTCAAATCGCACACTAAGTGCCATACTTAGCCGAAGCTATCTTGAATCGCACACTAAGTGCCACACTTAGCCAAATTGTCGTCAAATATGAATGTAGTCTCGTATACACAATTTATGCAATATCAAAGCATTTAAAACATATTTATGACAATGTTTATTATATACGAACTTACCTTGGATGTGTAAACGATGAAATAAGTCGTTTAGTCGATAACTTTCGTTTTTCCCCGATCCTGATTCGAATTTTATTTTTCTTGATAAAAATATATTCAAAATTAACTTATTTAATCAAATATTTATTCAATTCAATCCAAAATATACATTAGGGCTATTTTACACATTTGCCCCTAAACTTTCACATTTTTCACAATTTAGTCCTTATTACATAAAATCACAAATTAATGAATTTCCAATTATACCCATGCTAGCTAAATTACCATAATGCCCCTATCAGCCCATTTTTTTCATTTATTTGACATTTTACCCACTAACTTTGCACATTTCTCAATTTAATCCCTATTTTGCATTTTCACTAAAATTCACTTTACAAATCTTGTTTATCTAACATCAAATATTCATAATATATCATCAAACGTCAAAATACTCATGTATTCATCCATGGAATCGTTCAAAATCTTTAACAATTTTGCAAATTAGTCCCTGGGCTAGCTAGTACTAGATGCAACGATCACAAAAAACATAGAAATCATAAAAAACTGAGCAAAACACATACCTAATTGCTTGAATTTTACTTGGTCGAATGAAGAACCCTAATATATTCTTTTTCTTCTTTAAAATTCGGTTATGGAAGATGATGATAAGGCTAATTTGGCTTTATTTTATTTATGTTAAGTTTAATTACTAATTTACAATTATAACCTTAATAATAAACCATTTAAAACACATCATAATATACCATATATGTCCACTCAAATAAGTAATGGTCTAATTACAACATAAGAACTTTAACTTTAAGGTTCTATAGCTAATTGACACCTTTAGCTAATAGAACTCCACTTTTACACTTTACGCAATTTAGTCCTTTTTATCAAATTAACTATTCAAATGATAAAATTTCTTCACGAAACTTTCAAACATACATACCATCATGCTGTAAACACTTCAAATAATATTAAAATAATTTTACGACCTCGAATTTGTGGTCCCAAAAACCACTATTCTGATTTGACTAAAAATGGCTGTGACATCCCAGCCTGTGTCTAACCTCTTGTAACTCCCTAAATTGGGTTGTACGGCCAACCACACACTCGTTTGACTAGCTCATGACCCTTCAAAATGGCCTCACACTCCCATGTGCTAGACCGTGTGCTAGGTCAAGCCAAAACTGTAAGGTATACTGACTTATGCACACGGCCAAGTCACATGCTCGTGTGCTGGGCCGTTTAGAGCATACTGACTTGGTTTCTAATAAACATCAGGGGACACATGGCTGGGTCACCTAGCCATGTGTCACACACGGCTGAGACACACGCCCATGTCTCTGCCCTTGTGAACAAAAATAGGCTATTTTCCAAGCCATCTTTCTCACCCAAATTTGCATCAACCTAAACATGTCAAATGAAATATAACATAGCATCAAAAGGCATTCAATCTAATCTCAACTAAGCCTAAATCATGTTAGTTCCATAACAACAACTATAACATCCCGAATTAGGGCTTAGTCAGAATAGTGGTTTTGGGACCACAAATTCAACGTGAGAAAAATTATTTTTATTATATTTTTATGGTCTAAAATTTCACGGGATGATTTTGTGAAAATTTCATTTGAAAATTTTTACGTTTGGGCACTCAATTTAGTCAAAAGGACTAAATTGTAAAAAGTGCAAAAGTTGAGTTCTACATGTTAGAGGTGTCAAATTGCTTTGAAAATTTAAATTTGAGGTCCTTAAATGGTAATTAGACCATTGGTTAATTTTTGGACAAAAATAGACATGAAATGGGTGAAATAGAATATTTTTAAGTTAGGGGCATTTTGGTAATTTAATAATTAAAAGAATTAAAAAGCCAAAATAAGCCAAATTTGTCCATCTTCTTCATGTTCCAGCCGAATCTACCATGGAAGCCATGGCTAGGGTTTGGTTCAAGCTTCCAAGCTCATTTGTAAGTGATCCCGAACCCAGTTTTTAATGTTCTTTACATTTTTGACGTCTCGGTAACTCAATTTACCTATTTCTACCATTATTTTGAGCTAGGGTTCATGTTTAAAAATTTACCCATGAGTGATATGCATGTTTTTTGATTTCTAATGGTAGAAAATGAATGTTGGGTGTTAAATAAACAACTTTTGCTAAGTGATTTTCTGTAAAAATGCTTAAAAGGACTAGATTGTAAAAGTTATAAAATTTGTCATAAAAGTGTGATTTAGTGGAAATTTTGGGCTGCTATAGTTATGAAAATGATTCGGCTAGGCTTAAAGAACAAAGAAATTGAATGAAAATCTTTTTTCGAGCCTTGAGGTAAAAGTGTAAATATGATAAAGTTTAGGGGCAAAAACATAATTTTTCCATAATATAACTTTTGGGTCTATATGAATAATGTGAGTCCTAAATAAGCTATATTTGAAATGTTAGATCAAGAAAACCAAGATTCGGGCTTAATTTGGGAAAGAACGAGATTGTAGACTAAAATGAAATAATTACCCGTGCTCGGATTCGAGGTAAGTTCGTATGAAAATAATAATGCAATGTTATGTTTGAATTATAATTCTTTACTATAATTGCATAAATTGTATGATTGAATATATTGGAAAAATTGATGGAATGGTGTGCATGATGTGGAAATATGACATGGAAGAATATTACATGAAATGCAAGGAAATGATGATATATGACAAGTGATATATGAAATAGGTGATGTATGTTATGTAAATTTATAAAAGCTTATTTTCTATTTGAGTTATGCCTTATTATGCTATGAATTGGAATTGGTACTATTGCAAGCATGAATGATATATGGCCGTTCATACGACATCACGAGCAAATACGACAAAATATGCCATGTGCAAGTGAGGAAAATCCCGTTTGAACCTTAGGAATAGTTTAGGATACAAGTAACATGTCACTAGGAATTAAGAAGTCCAAACTCATTGAGTGGTTTGGGTTCGTGATATATGTGGCATCCGAGCTCGTTAAGTGGTCCGAGTTCATTATGGATGCAAACATCCGAGCTTGTTGAGTGGTCTGAGTTCATAATGGATGCAATACATGTGATTGAGTTCCGGGCAATGGCCTTGTGATTGAGTTTCAGGAAATGGTCTTTTGATTGAGTGGTCGGATACCTGACAGCTTTTGTGAGTAGCCCTGTAGTTACACCTTGATCGATAGCTTATATAAGCAAGCCCGTGATTAGCTCCATTGCGAGTGTTACATGTTATGAGGTAGCTTTGGCTACATATGTTTATGTGGCACTTATGTGCAAGTTTCTGTGTATCCAATAGTATTCCGAGTATTCAAAATGGATATTGTGATGAAAGGCCCAAGGAGGACATGTTAAAGAAGATATGGTTATATGATATACTACGAGTGAGTACAGGTATGTACGCTAAACTCATGAGCAATGCCTTAATGAAGAATGACTTATGGTGAGAAAGTTTATGTATATGTATATATATGAACATATGATAAGTATGCAAAAAGGCTTGAAAGATGAATAATCTTTATGGTTATGTTATTATGTATTTGTGTAATTGAACATGGAATCTATCCAATGGTGAGTTCATGATTAGTTGAAAATGAACTTATGATAGTTATCATCATATTACACTAAAACAGTTTTGGACAACAGCGTAGTCCAAATTTGAAAATCCACCGAAAATTTTGGAAATCGAATTAGAGACTGAATAATATATGAAATTAAATCTTATTGAGTCTAGTTTCACATAGAGAAAATGCTGTAAGCAAAAGAATCTCATATTATGAGATATTTGAATGTTTGTGAGATAGAGTTAGAGTGATTTTGGGCTCCCCTGTCTTAACTTTGGAAAATCACTAAAAATTGTACAAAAATGATTATGGGTTAGAATTTATATGAATAAATTATAAATGAGTATATTTTAAAGATAAATAGACGGGAACATTATCTAAATCCTGTACTAAGAGATAATAAATTTTTAGTAAAGAAAAGTCGAAGCTGTCAAACAGCAAAATATGGGAGACTTGAAAGAATAAACTGTACTTATTGGCTAGACCAAAAATTCTGAAAATTTTATGATAAGAAGATATGTGAGTCTAGTTTCAGGGAAAATTAGAGGATTATGATTTGGAGTTCCGTAGCTCAAGTTATAAGTAATTAAGTGAATATGACTCGAGTAAACAACTTGACTTGAACATAACTAAAAGTGAAATTGTGATTGTATTCCCTTGGGAAACATGTTGATTAAATTACGTATTATTTTCATATGGACTTACTAAGCTATAAAGCTTACTCCATCCTTTCCATTTCTTTAGTGTTGACAGGTTAGCTCGGGGTTGGAGATTGTCGGAGGCAGCACCACACTATCAAGCCATCACCTATGGAGTATTGATATATGTGTACTAAACACCTTCAAGTGAGTGGCATGTATAGGGACTTAGTTTTTATGATAGATGTTGTTATGAATAGCCAAATGTATTGGCTTATATTGATTCATTGTATATAGCCATAAGATGTGGCTTATAATGATTGTGACTTGTAAGCCTAGTTATCCATGCTAAGCTCTAATGCTTGTGTTGTGATGATGTGTTTATGCTTATGGGACTTGCATGATTGGTGTTAAGACATATGCGTATAATAAATGCTTCATGACCAATCGAAATGTTCATAGCCATGAAGTAATTGTATGATATGGAAATAAGACGATGATGATTGGACATGAATGCTTGATATTTGAATAAAGTCACTTGATAGTCGATAAACACGAAAATTTGGTATAAACGGCATCATATGACAGGGTCAATGAATATGGATTGTTGAGTCTAGATTTGGCATTATATGAGCACGTGTAAGTGAACGATAGCATGTTAATGTTAAGAATATATCTTAGTGAAGTGTGCTAAATCATTAAAATGATGCCATGATGAATATATTTGATGTGTGTAAAAATGTGAGGGATTAATGGTAACAAAAGGCTTGGAAAATAGCCTAAGTGCTAGCCACACGGGCATGTGGCTTGGCCGTGTGGTTCAATTTGTTTTGCGGATGTCATAAACAGAGAGTTACACGACCTGAGGACACGAGTGTGTTGAAGACACACGGGCGTGTCCCTGTGTCCACATGGGCATGTGACCCTGTTTCATGAAAATTTTTCTAAAGTTTTCCCAAAACTTTCCAAAGTTCTCGATTTAGTCCCAAACAACCTTTAATGCATGTTTAGAGCCTCAGCAGCTCGTGTAAGGGACATTATGCATGTGATTGAATTTTTTTTAATTTAAATGAAATTTTATGGCCCGATTTTATGAAATTGTGTACTTTTAAGTCCGGCAATGCGTCGAACCCTATCCCGGCATCAGATACGGGTAAAGGGTGTTACAACAACTATATTGTTCATAACATCATGTTTTTCCAATTCAAAACATACCAATTTCACATCTAAAAATCACCTAAATGGTCACTTTCTACTATGCATTATTTTGCCTAAAACCAAAAGCATACCGTATCTCAAAATTCAACTATTTGGTACTCAAATACCAATCCACAACAAACATTCACAAAGAAATTACCGACCACATAAAAAAAGTCCATTTGCACATATATACACATAACCAAATATATCAAAATAAGCCAAATCACATGGCTATACACATAATCAAACATTCATCATTTACAACCCAAATCAATTGGCTAAATCCATTACCACCATATAGGCCATATTAACCACAACACCTTACATGTCATATAACCAAATACAAAAGTTCAAAAGTACCAAAATGACAATTGGATAGTTTGATGAGATCTCCGACGACTCCCAATCCGATCAAGCTTTAAAATCACTATAAAAAATAGAAAAGTAAACAGAGTAAGCTATAAAGCTTAGTAAGCTCGTATGCTTAATAAGTAAAACTTACCATTCAACTACAATTCAAGTACTTAAACATCACATAATGCAATTCAATTTAAATCCAAAAACCTAACACGTATTCAATCCAAATGTTAGACATAAATTTCATCAATTACTTCGATTCAATAATTGTATAATTCATGTACATACCTATACTAATTTGTATCAATTTCATACTCTTCCAATTCATTGATATACTAGTTCAACCATTTGGAATAATATCAGATACTCAGGAATCTCGCACCCTAAGTGCCAATACACGACCAAAGCCATCTCAATCTCATATCTCATATAATGCTCACTCTCAAGCTATCAAAAGGTCTACTCACACAAGCTGACAGTCAAAACATAGCTACACGATGCTGCTTACACAAGCTGACAACAATCCGCAAAACATGCCAGAAAACTCAGCCACCGGTAGAACGTACGGACTATCACCCAAAATACAATAACCCCTAATGACATGTCATTTGTATCTTATCTATTCCTAAGGTTCAACCGAGATTTGACATTGTCGAATCTTATTTGAACATTTTTGTAAGATCGTATTCATCAACAATACAATTGTAACGCATTTAAAACACAATTACATTAATGCTTATTAACATACGAACTTACCTCGGATTTATACGGAGAGAAATGAGCTATCAATCCACTATTTTGTTTTTCCCCCGATCTAACTCCGATCTTCACTTTTCTTAATCTATATATAATCAAATTTAAATTATTTAATTATCATTCTATTCAATTTAATCCAAATTTTATATTATGTCAATTTTACACTTTTGCCCCTAAACTTTAGACTTCTTTATAAATTAGTCCCTATCTCATAAAAATGCAAATTCATGCAATTAAGTCCATACCCATGCTAGCCGAATTTCACCTATACTTATAGCAACCCATATTTTTCATTATTTCACACATTTACAACACAATTTATCACTTTTCTCAATTAAATCCCTAATTGACAATTTTATCAAAAATCACTTAACAAATGTTGTTTATCTAACAACAACCATACATTTTCTATCATCAAACATCAAAATACACAAATATTTATCAATGGTAAAACCCTAGACCTTTAACAGTTTTATTTATCAATGGTAAAACCCTAGACCTTTAACAGTTTTGTAAATTAGTCCCTAGGCTAGCTAGATTAAACTACAACGATCTCAAAAACATAGAAATCATTAAAAACAAGACAAAACTCGTACCTAATTGGACAATAATGCCTTGGCCGAATAAAGAACCCTAAAATGGCTTATTTCTCTTCAATAATTTGGTGAAGAAGATGGATTAAAAGATGATATCTTTATTTTACTTAGTTTATTTTATTAAATTACATTTTTAACCTTGATATAAATAATTAAAGTCACTTAATACATGTCCAAGAATGTCCAATAACTTTATAAATGGGATAATTACCAATTAAGGACCTCCACTTTAAATTTCTATAGCTATTAGACACCTTTAGCTATTAGAACATCACTTTAGCACTTTACGTGATTTAATCCTTTTTATTGAATTAAGCATTCTAACGATAAATTTCTTAACAAAATTTTCATTCAATCATACGATCATGCTTTAGACCTCAAAATAATAATAAAATAAATATTCTAACCTCAAATTTGTGGTCCCAAAAATACTGTTCTAATTTGACTAAAAACGGGCTATTACAGAGAAGAAGTCTACCGAGGGTTGGTACAAAGAAGTCTAAGAAGGAAGGTTTGTCCTAAGGGAAGGTTTGTCCTAAGAATCCTTGTGCAGATAGTTGAAAAGGATACTGAAGGGGTTCATAATGGGAAGCAGATAAACAACTAGGACGACCAACGAACACCCATTGAAAAGGGAAAAGAGTAAGAAAGAAAGACAAGAAGTAATGATAGGTTTTTCTAATAGGGTGAGGTGTTCAGGAGAAGGTCTAGAGGAGATTCCAACTAGAGGAAGGTTGAGTAGTGAGCCGCGTAGCTTGAAGGATCTAGTGGAGTCTGCCACATTGATGTCAAACAATCGCCTTCGGTAAGTAGCGAGTATTTAAATTTAGTTATTTATTATTGTTTACCCTTATACGGTAGAGTTTAAATATGGTGTGATAGAGGAATTCACTAAGTTCTCTTGAACTACAGAACTGAATAATGATCGTAGTATTGCAAGATTGATTGAGGAATTTGAGGAGGGACCGAGCCATATGTTGCTGAGAGCGGGGATTGTAGGTAGTTAGAGTCATACACAACGAAAAAGTGTATCATTAGAGACGGCGCCTTAGAATAAATCATGGTGTAACCAGACGACGTTCATAGAGTCTGGATTTTGAAATGGTTAACCTTTAGTCAAATTTTAAGAGCCTCGTTGTAAACAAACCAAATTGTTTAGAGACAAAGGTTGAGGTACAAAACATTAAGTGGCTGAGGCCTTAGACGTACGAATTTATATTATTAATTTTATTTTTAGATTATTTTACCTTAGTCTGTTAGAGGATCCAAGTTATCAAAAATTAAGTATAGGTCAACGAGTCAGGCAAATTAGGCCTAAACTTTTTTTTATCCAAATTAGGCCTCAAACTTTGCAGTTGTTCCTGATTGGGGTTTGAACTTATTTTTTGCCAAGTTAGTCCTTGAAAATCCTAAAGATTATGCCTCAATGTGGAAACTGTAATAGCCTGCATGGCGTAGACCGTATCGATATGCTGTTAGGCGTATAGTTGAGTAAGTCAAGGTAGAAAAAGGATGAGATTGGTGAATTATCCGTTAAGTGTTTGGGTGGCGTATTGCATGGATTCAACAGTATGCCCATTTGCAGAATGCTTTGCTGGAACTTGCCATTTGGCAGACTCTAGGGTTTGGTGGATTCTTTTGTGAGACAATCCACCAACCCTAGATACTTTGCACGAACTTGTTAATTTGCATATAGATAGACTTGTTTTCCATGAAAACGATGGCTCGGTGAGTATTGTCAGAGTTTAGTTGAGACCTTGTTGGAATTGAACTAGAGTACTATAGATGACAACTTGATGTGTTTAGGTAGTTGAATGATTTGTTTAGTTGACTTGTTTTAGTGTGTAAGCAATGTTTTTCTACTCACTAAGGTGATAAGTGGTAGTAGTTATATTTGGTAGATGATTAGGTTTCAAAATTATAGGCAAGTCTAATCTTGGGTTTCAAGGGCTATAGTGGGATTTTCTGACCCTTCCGTTAAGCTTTGTCCCACTGTCTCTGCTATATAAAGATGTCGTTACCGGCATGTTTCACCTTTGTTTTTCTCTACGTTCTTTTCTGAGTCTTTAGAAAATTTTAAGGTATTTTCATTAGAGAAGAAGAATAAGGTTCTAGTACCAACGCCATTGTTAAGTACCATTGTTAAGTACCAGCTTACTGGTAATTTCTAGAAAGACCTTAGGTTATTATTGAAGGGATTGCGTTTTGTATTAGTGTATGCATGATAAAATTAGATAAATGGTTTGATGGTTATAACTATTTCTTATTTAGCTCAAGAAGCTAGTGAAGGTTCAAGCAATGGAGGCAAATGACTAGTAGAGTAGATTCTGTTCTAAAACTTTTTGGTGAGTTCCTTCTTACTTCCTTTGAGTCATGATACTTCCATGATATGTGAGTTGTATACAGTAAGTTGTCTCTACTGTAAATGAGCCGATGTCTTGTGTCTGGACTCGTGTGTAATAGACCAGTTTTGTATGTGTGAGTATGGTCGTTGTCGATGTAAAAACACTCTCCTTGTTGCACGAGCCTAGTACCAAATAAATTGTGGTATGTGAAAATATGAAAAGAAAATATGTTTGTGATGCCTCCAGTAGGGCAGCTATATTCCAAACCGAACTAATTGATCATGACCTAACCTTGTGGGAGAACACGTGTTAAACTTAACAAGGATGATATGAATATGAGTATGATTGATTTGTGATTCTAAATTCTGAATTATGGGTCTGAGGCTGGCACAAGAAAGGTTCATGTGCAAACATGCATGATTGTAAGAGATACACATGAGTTGGCAAATAGTAAACGTATATGTACTATGTGTGCCATATTCAAATTGGCAAAGTGTTTCCACCTGTGAACTGTAGATAACACTATTGATGTATTATGTCTGAACGACAAAGTCTCACGAATAAGTCTGTTTTTCTTATAGGTACCGATGCTTGTTGATTAGTGATATTTCCGTAAATTATTTGTGTCCATTTTTGGAACTCACTAAGTTCAAATGAATTTACTCCATTACTTATCCTTCTTCAGGTGTATTTCTAGTAGAAAAGGAATAGTTGAAGGGGACTACGCTAGAGCTGTTGTTGCTAGTGAGCCATATTTTTTTTTATATCATGCATTGCTATTTGGAGGATGGCGTATACAGACATTTTGTATTTAACTTTTACAATTAACTTTGTCATTTGTATTCTTTTGTCTTAAAATGATAATTTCCGCTTACTATCAAAGCGTACTCCAAACTCTTTTGAATTGTAGTTTATGAACTTATTTTTTATATGCATACGCCATATGTGACAACCCGAATTAGGGCCTAATCGGAATAGTGGTTTCGTGACCACAAATCCGAGATAGAAATAATTGTTTTATAATTATTTTGGGGTTTATGATATGATTGCATGATTGTGTGAAAAATTCGTGATGAAATTCTATACCTAAAGTGCTTAAATTGAAAGTAGGGACTAAATCGAATAAGTTGCAAAATTTGCATCCCGGAAGTTTTTAGTATGAAATTGTTTTGGAATATTAATTAGGAGGTCTTAAATAGCAATTTGACCAATTTTAAGTTCATGGACAAAATTTGGACATGGAAGGAATTTTGAAAGTTTAGTAAGGAGGGCATTTTGGTCATTTGGATATTAAATGAAATAAAATGGGAAAAATAACACAAAATTGATCATCATCCTCCTTAGTTGCTGCGAATTCTCCCTCTCTCCATAGCTAGGGTTTCTTCAATTTTCAAGCTCCATAGTAAGTGATTCCAAGCCCGCTTTTAATGTTCTTTACGTTTTGGAATCCCTAAGCTCGATTAAGCTTATGCTAGTAATAATTTAACCTAGGGTTCATATTTGGAAAAATACCCATAGGTGAAATTTGTGTATTTTGATGTTTTATGATAGAATATGAGGTTTTAAATTATGTTAAATAACTTGTGCTACTCGGTTTTAAGTGAAAACGAGTAAAAGCAGATAATCGGTAAAAATACCTATTGTTCATAACTATATGATAGAGTGAGAATTTGATGTTGTTGTAGAAGAGAAAATGTTCAGCATATCATAAAACATAAGAATAAGGGCTGAAATTAAATTTTCGAGCCTAGGGGCAAAATTGTAATTTTGTAAAAGTTAGGGGCAAAATGTAATTTTTCCATGATGTAATTTTGGATTGAAATAAATAGTATGAGTATTAAATGAGCTAAATGTGTTATTATAGATCAAGAAAGACGCGGAATTGATCTTGAGCGGGGAAGGAAAAGTTTTGGACTAAATTGCAAAATTTCCACATTTTACACCAAGGTAAGTTTGTATGTAAATATTACAATAATTTCATGTACATTCTTATATTTCAGCCTATTATATAAATACACTAGCTGATGTTAAAATATAAATGACTATTGGAAGAATGGAAATAAATATAGAGAGAGATCCGGTTGAACATTGGAGAGATCGAATGAAATAGAGGGCGTAGCTAGGTCACATGTATGATCTTGAGTGCACATCATGTGTACAAGAAAGCTATGAGACACCATGTAGTAGCTAGGTCACATGTGTGATACGGGATGTATCCCATGTAGACAAGAGAGCTACGTGAAAGATAAATGTAGCTGGGTCGCATGCGTGATTCCAAGTGACGGACACCATGTAGACAAGAGAGCTACGAGACAAATCGGCTAGGTCGCATGAGTGGTACTAAGTGTTCACCATGTGTACAAGAGAGCCGAACTAAACGAAGTATGATGGTGGGGCTGTGTGCTGAAACCATTAAATATCGAGGATTGATCCGAATTGTTCAACGGGATGGTTTTGTGGTGATATTGTGGTTTGGACCTACACTTATGGTGAATGAAATGTGGTGAAAATGATTTGTGGTATATACATATATAAGATAAAATGAGGTTAGCATAAAGAATTTGTGAAAGAGTGAAATTAGCATTAAAACTGTTTTTAGATGGTAGCAGTGACGTGATTTTGAAAAATCACCAAAAATAGGAGGAATATAACTAGAGGTTGAATGAGATGTGAAATTAAAGTTTAATGAGTCTACTTTCATATAAAAGAAACAGAGCAAGCAAAGGAATTCTATATTTTGAGATATTTACAATTGTATGTGACTCGCTCAGGATGAATACGTGATCCCTGTTCCAACTTTGAAAAATCATTAAAATTGTACAAATCAAATTAAGAAATATAGTTTACATGCCTAAATTCCTTATTGAGACTAGTTTTAAATGAAACAGACATCAGGGTTGTTTGAATTGTGTACTGAGAGAAATTCAATTCGTAGTGAACAGAGGTCAGATCAGTCGAGCTGTGTAATAGGGGAAACTTTAACTAATAAACTGTACTAATCGGCTGAACCAAAAATTATAGAAAAAAATTACCAAAAAGCTTTATGAGTCTAGATTCAGGGAAATTTTACGGATTTGAATTTCGAGTTTTGTAACTCAAGTTATGATTTATTTAGTGAATATGACGCAGCAGAGACAGCTTAATCAAAGTGGAATGAATAGTGAAGTTAAAGTAGATATACTTGAATTGTTGTGTAAACATGTTAGATTTTTTTTTAATTAGTATTTACATACTTACTTACTAAGCTATAAGCTTACGTTGTTTCTCTCTTTTGTCTTATAGTGTTCTTGACTTGCTCAGAGTTAAGGATCGTGAAGATCTACCCGCACTATCATACTTTAGGGTATTTGAACTAAACGTTTTGAATTATGGCATGTATAGTAGGCTTAATTATTTTGTTACGTGTCATATTTGTCTAGGTTTAAAATATTAGTTACAAGATTACTCGACCAGCTACTTTGTACAAGCCATTAAAGTTGGCTAATATTGTTCAAGACATATGTTATACGATGCACTATCAAATTGGATGACATATTTATATCTCGATTATGTTTAATGGTATGTGTTATGTTCTGGTAATACCTTGTATCCTGTTCCAGTGACGGTAACGGGTAAGGGGTGTTACATTTAGTGGTATCAGAGCCATGGTTTAGTCGGTTCTCGGACTAATAAAGTGTGTGTAAAAGTCTAGCTATACATGCCATAAAAATATTGTGATAGTGTGGTGACTCTGATTATTCTAAAGCTGTGTTTTGTTTTATATAGTAATGGATCTGAAGGAACTGCGGCGATGATGATCTTTGCTAGTAATGCGCCGGCTCCCGCCAAGGGACCGCGCTGTGGAAAGTAGACTGAGACATTGAGACAAGGAGATGAGGCTCGGGATGCCTTTCTCCAAATGATGAACAATTGGTATCTTGAATTTATTCGAGCAAATCCAAATGCTCAACCTCCTCCACCCCTCCTATACCTCGGGCGATTCTCAGAGTGCTCAAGGTATAGATTTGGTAAGAATGAACAAGCCTCCGGTTGACAAGATTCGAAAACAAGGGGTCAAGAGTTTAGAGCAAAGGTTGATGATGATCCCGAGAAAGCGGAATTCGGCTTGAAAATTCTACCGTGTATTTGATGAGCTCTCATGTACACCCGAGGAATGCTTAAAGTGTCTTTGTATCACTTTTGAGAGATTCGACTTACCACCGGTGGAAGACTTTGGTTGCAGTGGTGCCAAAAGAAAAAGTTACTTGGGATTTCTTCCGGAAGAATTTAGAAAGAAATACATAAGTCGCGATTTATTGATCAAAAGCGGAAGGAGTTCCTTGAATTGAAGCAGGGAAAATGTCAGTAGAGAGTATGAGCGAATTTGTAAGACTCAGCAAGTATGCCTGAGAATGTGTGTCCACCGAGGCCATTATGTGTAGAAGATTTGAAGATGGGCTGAATGAAGACATTAAAGTACTTGTAGGAATTTTGGAGTTGAAAGAATTTGTAGTATTGGTTGATCGAGCTCTTAAAGTCGAAGAATTGAACAAAGAAAGAAGAAAAGTGCTATTGAGGCTCGAGATGTCGAAAAAGACAGATAAGCAAGCCATTTCAATCTCAACCAAAGAGGTCCAAAGAGACAAACCCTCGAATGACAGTTTCAATTGGGGATTCACACAGAGATCGTGGTAGAGCATATTCGGGTCTAAAGCTCAAGCTACTTGGTGGCAAGTGTGGGTAATGTGCGACCTAGAAAGCCCGAGTGTCGACAATGTGGCGAGCAACATTATGGTGAGTGTTGGGGACCGAGCGAGCTTGTTTCAGTCGGTTCGCGAGCATTTTATTAGAGATTGTCCGGAGAAAGTTAAAGAAGAAAGATTTGAGTGCTAGGCAGAATACCACCGCTAGTAGAGGTAGACCACCGAGAAATCTGGAGGTGGGACTAGTAGTAAAACTATGATGAAAGATTTAACGGCAAGATCGAAGCTAGAGCACTGCTAGAGCTTATGCTATACGTGCGAGAAGATGCATCATCTCCGATGTCATTCTTGGTACATTTTCTCTATGATACTATTGTTATTGCATTGATTGATCCCGGTCCACTCATTCCTATATTTGCATGAATTTAGTATCCAATAAAAGCGTTGCTGTTGAATTTCTTGAGTTTACGATTAAAGTGTCGAACCCTTAGGCCAATATGTGCTAGTTGACAAGGTTTGCAAGAATTGCCCATTAATGATTCAAGGTCACTTTTTTCCGCCAACTTGATGTGTTACCATTTGGTGAGTTTGACGTTATCTTGGGAATGGACTGGTTAACATTGTATGATGCTAAGGTAGATTGTAAACAAAAGACACTAGAGTTGAAATGTGAAAATGGAGAAATTACGTGGGTTGAAACAGATGAATCAAATAAATTGCCTATGGTGATTTCGCACATGTCCGCATTGAAATACATGAGAAAAGGGTGTGAAGCTTATCGGCTTATGTAATGAATATTGAGTTGCCTCAACTGAAATTTGAATCGATCTGATAGTCTGTGAGTTTCGGATGTATTTCGGAGGAATTGCCAGGTTGCCTCCGAACAGAGAGATAGATTTTGCCATTGATTTGTTGCCGCATCGCACCGATCTCGATTGCTCCATATAGAATGGCTCGATGAATTAAAAGAATTGAAGGCTCGATTGCAGGAGTTAACGAGAAAAGGGATTTGTGAGACCGAGTTTCTCTCCCGGGTGCTCTGTATTATTCAGAAGAAGAAGGATGGTTCAATGAGACTTTGCATTGACTACCGTCGACTTAATAAGGTGACTATAAAGAACAAGTACCCATTGCCAAGGATTGATGATTTATTCGATCGGTTAAAGGGGCCACAGTGTTTTCAAAGATTGATTTGAGGTCCAGTTACTACCAACCGAGAGTTAAGGAGTCGATGTCTTTGAAAACCGCCTTTAGGACAAGGTATGGACATTATGAGTTTTTGTGATGCCTTTCGCTTAACAAATGCTCCACTATATTTATGGACTTAATGAATCGGATCTTAGGCCATATTTGGATAAGTTTGTAGTAGTGTTTATAGATGACATTTTAATTTATTCTCGAGATGAGTCTGAACATGCCGAACACTTGAGAACTATATTGCAGATCTTGAGAGAAAAGAAACTGTTTGCCAAGTTTAGTAAAAGTGAGTTCTGGCTTCGTGAAGTCGGATTTTTGGGGCATATAGTCTCAGGTAATGGTATTCGGGTGGATCCAAGCAAGATTTCTGCGATTGTTGATTGGAAATTGCCCAAGAATGTATCCGAGGTTAGAAGCTTTTTAGGCTTAGCCGGGTATTATAGACGTTTTGTTGAAGGATTTTCGATGATTGCCTCTCCTATGACTAAGTTGTTGCAAAAGAATGTTAAGTTTGAATGGACTGATAAATGTCAACAAAGTTTTGAAAAGTTGAAAGCACGATTGATGAAGCACCAATTTTAGTACTGACCGAGTCGGAAAGGAGTTCAGTAATTTATAGTGATGCATCATTGATGGGCCTTGGATGTGTGTTGATGCAAGAGGGTAAAGTGGTAGCTTATGCTTCGAGACAGTTAAAACCGCATGAGAAGAACTATCCTACACATGATTTGGAACTGGCCACTGTTGTTTTTGCCTTGAAGATTTGGCGACATTATTTGTACGGTGAAAAATGCCGAATTTTTACTGATCACAAAAGTTTGAAGTACTTGATGAATCAAAAGGATCTGAATCTGCAACAGCGAAGATGGCTTGAATTATTAAAGGATTATGATCTAGTGATTGATTATCATCCGGGAAAAGCAAATGTAGTTGCTGACGCCTTGAGCAGAAAATTTCTTTTTACTTTGAGAGCCATGAACACGGGGTTAGCATTGTCTGATGATGGGTCAATCTTAGCAGAGATGAGAGCTAAACCGTTATTTCTCCAGTTGATTTGTGATGCTCAAAAGAATGATAGTGAGTTGCGGATCAAGAGAACTCAATGCGAATCAGGTTACGACTCGATTTTCGAGTTGGACCGGATGGTATTTGATGTTTCGAGACAGGATATGTGTGCGAAAAGCGATAAATTGATTCGAAAATATTACATGAGGCGCACAATGGGTGTTTATCGGTTCATCCTGGAAGCACAAAATGTATAATGATTTAAAGAAGCTGCATTGGTGGCGGTATGAAAAGGGACATTTCAATTTGTAACCAAGTGTTTGATCATCAACAAGTAAAAGTGAACATCAAGTGCCTTGAGGATTACTTCAACCGGTAATGGTGCCCGAGTGGAAATGGGACAAGATTACCATGGATTTTGTAACGGTTTGCCTTTAACTCCTAAAAAGAAGGATCTGTTTGGGTAGTGGTTGATAGATTAACAAAGTCAGCCCACTTTATACCAAGACGCACTGATTACTCACTTGATAAATTAGCGAATTATATATTGCTGAAATTGTGAAGTTGCACGAGTACCTATGTCTATAATATCGATAGAGATCCAAGATTTACCTCGAGATTTTGGAAAAAGTTACAAGAAGCTTTGGGTACAAAATTGAACTTTAGTACCGCATTTCATCCACAAACAGATGGTCAAACGGAAAGAGTAATCCGGTACTCAAGATATGCTTAGATGTTGTGTTTTAGAATTTGGAGGTAGTTGGGAGAAATATCTATCTTTGATTGAGTTTGCCTACAATAACAGCTTATCAATCAAGTATACAAATGGCACCGTCTGAAGCCTTGTATGGTCGTAAGTGTCGGACTCCTTATATTGGACCGAGCTTAGTGAGAAATAGATTCATGGAGTTGATCTAGTTAAAGAAACCAAGAGAAAATAAAAGTAATTCGGGATTGCTTGAAAGTCGCGCCAGATCGACAAAAGTCATATGCGATTTAAAAAGAAAAGAGATTGAATTTCGGTGGGTGATAAAGTGTTCTTGAAGGTGTCACCATGGAAAAGATTCGAGATTTAGTCGAAAAGGCAAGTTGAGTCCGCGTTTTATTGGCCCGCTGAGATTCTTGAGAGAATTGGACCGATGGCATATCGGTTGGCCTTACCGGAAGAGTTAGAAAGAATTCATAACGTGTTTCATGTATCAATGTTATGACGTTATCGTTCGATCCTTCACATGTGATTTCCCAATGAAATTGAGATTCGATCGGATATGACCTATGAGGAGGAACCAATAAAGATTTTGGCTCGAGAGGTTAAGCAGTTAAGAAATAAAAGTATAGCTTTAGTGAAAGTATTGTGGCACGACATGGGATAGAAGAGGCTACGTGGGAACCCGAGGAAGCTATGAGGAAACAAGACCCAAACCTCTTTACGGTAAGATTTTCGGGACGAAAATCTCAAAAGGGAGAATTGTGACAACTGAATTAGGGCCTAATCGGAATAGTGGTTTCGTGACCACAAATCCGAGATAGAAATAATTGTTTTATAATTATTTTGGGGCTTATGATATGATTGCATGATTGTGTGAAAATTTAGTGATGAAATTCTATACCTAAAGTACTTAAATTGAAAGTAGGGACTAAATCGAATAAGTTGCAAAATTTGCATCCCGGAAGTTTTAGTATGAAATTGTTTTGGAATATTAATTAGGAGGTCTTAAATAGCAATTTGACCAATTTTAAGTTCATGGACAAAATTTGGACATGGAAGGAATTTTGAAAGTTTAGTAAGGAGGGCATTTTGGTCATTTGGATATTAAATGAAATAAAATGGGAAAAATAACACAAAATTGATCATCATCCTCCTTAGTTGCTGCGAATTCTCCCTCTCTCCATAGCTAGGGTTTCTTCAATTTTCAAGCTCCATAGTAAGTGATTCCAAGCCCGCTTTTAATGTTCTTTACGTTTTGGAATCCGGAAGCTCGATTAAGCTTATGCTAGTAATAATTTAACCTAGGGTTCATATTTGGAAAAATACCCATAGGTGAAATTTGTGTATTTTGATGTTTTATGATAGAATATGAGGTTTTAAATTATGTTAAATAACTTGTGCTACTCGGTTTTAAGTGAAAACGAGTAAAAGCAAGATAATCAGTAAAAATACCTATTGTTCATAACTATATGATAGAGTGAGAATTTGATGTTGTTGTAGAAGAGAAAAATGTTCAGCATATCATAAAACATAAGAATAAGGGCTGAAATTAAATTTCCGAGCCTAGGGCAAAATTGTAATTTTGTAAAAGTTAGGGGCAAAATGTAATTTTTCCATGATGTAATTTTGGATTGAAATAAATAGTATGAGTATTAAATGAGCTAAATGTGTTATTATAGATCAAGAAAGACGCGGAATTGATCTTGAGCAGGGAAGGAAAAAGTTTTGGACTAAATTGCAAAATTTCCACATTTTGCACCAAGGTAAGTTTGTATGTAAATATTACAATAATTTCATGTACATTCTTATATTTCAGCCTATTATATAAATACACTAGCTGATGTTAAAATATAAATGACTATTGGAAGAATGGAAATAAATATAGAGAGAGATCCGGTTGAACATTGGAGAGATCGAATGAAATAGAGGGGCGTAGCTAGGTCACATGTATGATGCTGAGTGCACATCATGTGTACAAGAAAGCTATGAGACACCATGTAGTAGCTAGGTCACATGTGTGATACGGGATGTATCCCATGTAGACAAGAGAGCTACGTGAAAGATAAATGTAGTGGGTCGCATGCGTGATTCCAAGTGACGGACACCATGTAGACAAGAGAGCTACGAGACAAATCGGCTAGGTCGCATGAGTGGTACTAAGTGTTCACCATGTGTACAAGAGAGCCGAACTAAACGAAGTATGATGGTGGGGGTGTGTCTTTGAAACCATTAAATATCGAGGATTGATCCGAATTGTTCAACGGGATGGTTTTGTGGTGATATTGTGGTTTGGACCTACACTTATGGTGAATGAAATGTGGTGAAAATGATTTGTGGTATATACATATATAAGATAAAATGAGGTTAGCATAAAGAATTTGTGAAAGAGTGAAATTAGCATTAAAACTGTTTTTAGATGGTAGCAGTGACGTGATTTTGAAAAATCACCAAAAATAGGAGGAATATAATTAGAGGTTGAATGAGATGTGAAATTAAATTTTAATGAGTCTACTTTCATATAAAAGAAACAGAGCAAGCAAAGGAATTCTATATTTTGAGATATTTACAATTGTATGTGACTCGCTCAGGATGAATACGTGATCCCCTGTTCCAACTTTGAAAAATCATTAAAAATTGTACAAAGCAAATTAAGAAATATAGTTTACATGCCTAAATTCCTTATTGAGACTAGTTTTAAATGAAATAGACATCAGGGTTGTTTGAATTGTGTACTGAGAGAAATTCAATTCGTAGTGAACAGAGGTCAGATCAGTCAAGCTGTGTAACAGGGAAACTTTAACTAATAAACTGTACTAATCGGCTGAACCAAAAATTATAGAAAAAAATTAGCAAAAAGCTTTATGAGTCTAGATTCAGGGAAATTTTACGGATTTGAATTTCGAGTTTTGTAACTCGAGTTATGATTTATTTAGTGAATATGACGCAGCAGAGACAGCTTAATCAAAGTGGAATGAATAGTGAAGTTAAAGTAGATATACTTGAATTGTTGTGTAAACATGTTAGATTTTTTTTTAATTAGTATTTACATACTTACTTACTAAGCTATAAGCTTACTTTGTTTCTCTCTTTTGTCTTATAGTGTTCTTGGCTTGCTCGGGAGTTAAGGATCGTGAAGATCTACCCGCACTATCATACTTTAGGGTATTTGAACTAAACGTTTTGAATTATGGCATGTATAGTAGGCTTAATTATTTTGTTACGTGTCATATTTGTCTAGGTTTAAAATATTAGTTACTGAGACTCGACCCACTACTTTGTACAAGCCATTAAAGTTGGTAATATTGTTCAAGACATATGTTATACGATGCACTATCAAATTGGATGACATATTTATATCTCGGTTATGTTTAATGGTATGTGTTATGTTCTGGTAATACCTTGTATCCTGTTCCGGCGACGGTAACGGGTAAGGGGTGTTACACCATAGCTATACAGTGGTTGGATAATGATGTTTTCTTGTATAATTCCCATTACTTTCTTTAAAGATACGTTACAAAATGAAAAAAAGAATAATAGTTTTTAAATAAAAAGGAAATCTTCATAACAGTTTTCTCAAAGATTTAAGTCAAGTTGAAGGATTTGAATTCGTTGGTAATGCCTTAGTTCGTTGGGAGGTCTGTCTAGTGGAATGATACATGCCATATGTTCCTGAGAGGCTAAGGGGTGCTACAGAAACAATTGCTAAGTTCAGGCCTTAATATGGGAACAATTGCTAAGTTCAAGGATTGACTTAAACAAAAAAAGTTCAAAACCCAATATGAGAACAACTGCCTAGTTCAGGTCTCAAAATGGGAATAATTACCAACTACAGGACTTAACTTGAACCCAAAAAAAAAAATTCAGATCTCAATATGATAAAAGTTGCCAAATTTCAACCCAAATAGTTATTTAACCCTTAATAAAACTAAAAGTTTAAATTTTAATAACTTAATTGTGCATTAACTTGCCATATTTTAATTAGGCTTAATTGAACAATTGGCCTTCTATGACGTTTGTATGAGTTAATGTTTACCCCTACCATTATAGCTGTTAAAAAAACCATTACAACTAATAAGGTATGGATATGTCATTAAAATGTATTTTTGCTTGAAGAAAATAAAATAAAACAAAATATATGTTTTTTAAAATTAACAAAACAGGGTAAAAAAAAAGAAGGAAAAAACCCTACTTGTTCCGTTCCCCTAAACCACTATTCAGATTAAAAATAAAAAATAAAAAAGGTAATGGGCGAGATCCGTGATTTTTTTATTATTGCTTTTGATTTAGGAAGGAAGATGTTTATTATGATTGGCAGTCAAAATGGAAGAAGCGAAAGTACCAATTTTATGAGAGTTCCACACCAATTGGAAAGCAAAGGATTGGAATTAATGGTGCTCACCACATTTGCATTACTTAAATGAGAATAGAAGGTAGTATGATAGGATATGAGTTGGATCGTAAAATATTATATTAAATCACAATAATAGGAACTTGATAGCTTCTAATATAATTAATTTTATAACATTTGATTTGATTTGATGGCCGCCCTTAATAGAAGGGAAAACCATTAAAGGTTAAAAGAGAAAATCATAGCCAATAGCATATTGTATGAAATTGGGGGACTCCAATTTTATTCTCAGAATATAGGTAGGCATGATGAATGATATAGAAATTATAGAAACAAATTTAAAAAGCCTGTAAATAAAATCAGGAATGTAATCGGAAATTATGGATTATCATTTGCAAGGGGTTAATTTGCAGGTGACTCGACCAGAACCGGAATTAGCCCTTATGAAGCGTAAAGCAGTGATGAGGACACCTCTGGTTGAACCCATCAAGGCCCAGTTGGTACGTGTGACAACACCAATTGAGTTGTATGGGAATTGAAGGGTGTTATATGAGTTGAGAAGAGCCGTTGTGGCTTCCCTCAGCAGAGTTTTATAGGGGTCTCCTCTCCCTTGAAGGCTTTCCCACAGGGTCATATCAGACCCATATCTCCTAGCAGCAAGTGGCCCGAAAATAAGAGAAACCTTTGTCTCAGGGTTCAGTACCCTCCAGTAGCATTTGTACTCAGGCATCGTCCAGTACCTGGAAAGCAGAAATCCACAACAAAATCATTGATTACTTCGAGTTTTTATGAATAAAATGTATCCATGAAACTACTATCTAAATGGGACTTTTTTATTTAGCCCAGACAGTATTGGTTTTTTGCATTGAAATTCCTGTGAATTAGCATGATAAAAAGTTCACAACTCAGATCTGTCACTGTCAGCTTTAGGGGATGGAGCACTAGCTTTCGCACCTTTGAAGTTTTCATCTCACATGAATTCAACAAAAAGTGCTAGCATGAAATGTAAGCTTGCACGTGTATGTTAGAGCATGGATTGGTGGCATTGTTCGCTTCACATACCCCTTATGTGTTAATTGGCCCTATTCGTATCTAACATTTCTCGGCCTTACTGACTGAGATCAAGATCCCAGAAGTGGACTTACTGATGTGAACAAGCTGATGCCTCAGAGAAGGGCAATGGAGGCATTGGAGGCAATGGTGGCAGCGGGGGCAGCCTGAAAGTCGGAGTTGGTGGCCTTGTAGGTGTTATTATAGGTGCAGGCACAGGGTTAGATGACCTTGGGCAGAAGGACATGGGCTGGGAAGGCTCAGAAAGCAAAGAATCCACACCATAAATCTCCATACCAAACATCCTGAACATAAGTCTAAGATTCTGGGCAGGACCAGCAGTTGCACCACAATCATTTGACCCTTCTCCACTCCCTGAAACCTGGGCATTGCAGTTACTTAAGTCTGGTGTGCCATCAAACCTCATCACATAGTTCCCAAATACATTTGTAGTCTCGTCCCTTGACATTGTCACTTGTCCAGTACCATCAGCACAGGTAATAGTCACCTTCATTCCTGCATAACCGTACCAATATATATATGTGATTCTGCAGACCCTTTTGCTTTTATAGTATCCAAAATTATACAGTGGACGATAAATCACTTCCAATTTCAACAAGTGTTTTGAAGAGTGCATATGTTAATGGATTAGTTTAAGTTATAAGGTAAAAGCTAACACATCAATTGAAAACAAAGATAGACAATAAAACCAGTTGCAATTAAGAATGTAGCAATGTACGACAACCGAGCAGGGATGGATCGTTACCAGAAAGGGGATAATCAAAGAGGGATCTCTGGCCATCTTTGCATTGGTCACAGAAAACAGCACCAGAAACCATGGCAGCTGCCTGTGTCCCATCAATGGTTGCTGCAAAGATGAGCAAAGCTGTGAATAGGAGCTTATGTGCTAAATCCATGAAGCTTGGAGAATATAGAATAAACCAGAAAGCAAAAAGATCATAAAACTGAAAAAAAGATGGGACTTGTATCAAACACCAATGGATGTACATCTGCAGTTGCAAGGCGAAGTAAATAAAGAGAAGTGGTGTGTTGCCCACTTTTTCAACCCTCAACTACCTCCATTAATGTGTTTTTTTGAAAATTTTGTTTTAAACAGTAGGAACATATATACCAGCAAGCCTAACACATTAAGATTTCATTGATTGCGGAGCAGATAGATCTAAGTTGCTGTTGCAGAGATCATTAAATGCACTTAAAACACAGGTATTAGAAGAAAATTATTTCAAAACGGTGAAAATGGAACTACTAACATACGAGGAAACATATGTCCAAGTTATGGTATGAAAGTAGAATTTATCAAACCTAGAATTTATCAAACCAAACCATTCTTAATTCTGTGTATGGCGTTGCCGTTCACACCATTAGGTACAAGCATGGCTATGCACTTGACATGGAAATAGCATAATAAATGTTTGAGGGTTGATGTGTGTATAGCCGTAGTATTTTGAAGTAGTGGCACTTGGTGGTCTAGGGAATTAGTTGGCCGTCAAAGCAGACAGGAGCATTGATGAAAAGGTAAATCATGTGAAAAGCCAGAACACGAAGTTTCCTTACTTTAGCTAACTTACTAATACTATAACTTCAATCCATTTTACTTTCCAACTGCATAACATGCTTGAGTTATGCTCTTCCCTTTTTATATTGCTGCACTTTATGTGTCCTCATGTCCGCATGGTCCGGAGTTCATATATGTCCGCTGATGATAAACTACAATCACGTAGAGTTACACAAGACAACCAAACTCAAGCGGGATGAATTAAATATAACTTACTTTCAACATGATTAGGCTAGCAATAGTGGTCCAAGTTGTGGACATCACAAGCAATTTTTTTTCTCTCTTCATTCCCTCTCCGTTACATAACGTTTTTATCCTGGTACTAATACTGATGTGTTTTGGTATACCATTTCGAGATTTTCACATATATTTATAATTTATTTTTCAATTTTTAATAAATTATAATATATATATACACAAATATATCTCAAATACATGAATATAACAAACATAAGTTTTAAAATTATTAATTAGATTAAATAACTTAAGTTAATAATTATAGTTTATTTTTACATGTTATTATTAAAAAATTAATATTTTAAGATAAAATAAAATAAAATTTAGGTTTAAAATAACAAAATGTTGTACCAATTGGTACGAGTCGGTATGCACCAAGCTGGTATTGCCTAAAATAAGTTGAAACACACTTGAATAATCGATATCTTAACCAGAACACCTAAAGTAATTAGTATTGGTTGAGGAATGAAATAGTATGTACTTGCAGGTATGACTCATATTAGTAAAGTGCCAACTACCATGGTTCCAAAACACAAACTTTTATATTAGGAATTGACCCGTATAAACAACGAGATTGTAACACCCAGTTTCCAATAAACTCGAAATTAAGAATCAATAAGGGACTACATTGAAAGAGATCACAAGCTAGTAACCTATATTGGGAGAATTGGGAAAGCTAGAAACTGAATTGGACATAGTTGAGAACCAAACCTGGTCGGTTAGAATAGAACTAGTTGGTTCCTTAGTGAGAGACATCATGATTAACAATGGACAGTTCTCCTAAGGTCGATGTTAGCATGAGAAAGGCTATAAATAGCTAGGAGATGGTTCTCAAAGATAATTTTCTTTACGACCTTGTATCAGTTCTTCCGTTCTTTATCTTCTTTGGTAGCTTGAAGGAGTAGCTATGGAAGGTTCTGCATAGAGTAGACTTCAGGAGGAGGGAGCTGAAAAAGTGGGGAAACCAGCAAGCGAGTAAGGTTCTTAACCTTTTTGTGTATGTAGGATGAAACTATGAATCTTCAGAACTGTCATAAGGGTTATGCATGCTTATTAAAGAATAAGCTTTTAAGATGAAATGCAAGTTTAACTAAAAGGTTTTAGTTTCAAGATATTGCTAGGAGAATGGAGACTCTAGTGTTAAGAGAAAAGGATAAGCTATGAAGATAGTAAAGTTCAAGTGAGTTCCTAAGACTCCAAACTTGCTGTTAGGTTTATGTTGTCTAAGAATATCATGTTGCATAAACATGAAGCATGATGATATGAGCATGCATTTCATGTTTGTGGGAAAATCTCAAGTGGTTAGACGAAGATTAAGATGGGAATATGGAGAAAACTAATTAGTTACAACCTCGAGCGAAGCTTTGGGCTATGCGGAGGGAACACTGCGGTGTTCGAGCATCAATGTTAGGTGGTGTAAAAGAGGTAATGGGAGGAGGATTCAGGATATGAAATAATGGAATGGTATTTACCGTGACAGCTGTATCGACTAGTCCTTCGGGGCAACACCATGGCGACGATATATGGCATAAGACCATAGATGAACAACGTCATGTAAGTTTGGTATGTGGTACGTAGCGTAAGACCATGAATGAAAGATGTCATGGCAATATGGTACAAGGTATGGGTATATGGCTTAAGACCATAGATGAAAGATGTCATGACAACAAGGTTTAAGGTAATCGATGTAAGACCATAAATGAAAGATGCTATAGAAACAAGGTATGATGAGTAAGACCATGAATGAAATATGTTATGGCATCATGAGGTAATAGGCTAGGATGGCGAAACGATATAAGACCATAGATGAGAGACTCCATTGTTGGATCTGGTGCCCTACGTGTAGTATTTTTGTCCAAGTACACTTGTAATTTTTTCAAACAGATTGGTTGATAAAATTATTCATGAATTACATTAATACTTTGTTTATTGTCCTCGCATGACTTTTGCACGCAAAGAAAAATGGAAGCAAATGTTACTTATTGGTTATTTAAATGTTTAACTAATACTAAACGGTATTACGTGGTCAAATTGTAGTACAAAAAAGACAACTTGTATTAGTAGACGAACCTAAACATGTCCTTAGTCTAATGAAAAATGAGCAAACCGGTTGAAAGACTACTATGTCATCTATCAAGTCCAATTGGAGAGATTCCTTGTCTTGAGCATCGGAGCTGATGACTCCTAGAAGATAGAGACATAGATGTGACTGACTAGACTGATAGTACATTGAACAAGACCCAAACAAAATATATCCTGAATCCGTTTATGGATTTATTCACTTGTGATATTCACATTGTGACATACCTAAATCTTGACTGGATGATAGACTATCCATGTGTGACTCATACACTTTGATATAAGTTAAAGCCTGAGTTCAAATAGATAAAGAACAAAAAGCTGGTACGATGGGTGTATGACTTCTGTAGTATGTAGCTTCATTCACAATATTGGAATTCATAGCCCAAAACATGGGTAAATGATATCTTCTCATTGGCATTACATGGTTGATGAAAAGTAAACGTGGCCACAGGTTGTCTATTTTTGTGATGGATAACTTGATCACTATTTGGTAATGACTTGGAACCTCTTTAACCCGGCCTAGACGTTATGGCTAGATTAAGAAAGCTACACTAGCCACTGAAGACCCTAAATAAACTCAGTTTAGAGAAAAAAAAAACTATAGTTGTACTTTCAGGTAGTTTAAAAACATTCATTTGTTAGGTCATTTGTACTTATGATTCATTTTATTATTGACAGTGTTGTTTTAGGAAAAATCGTTTGTTCGTCGCCTTACTTTGTAAAAACTTAATGTTAACTAATGTAGCAGAAAAATCATTATGCATGTCATTTTGGAAATCTAGTTGCCTTATCAATTTGTTTTTCAAAAACGGTTTCTTTGTGATACAGTGAAAATTAAGGAACAATGTCAAATTTTACTTAAGCTAGATATCATGCATTTTCCGGTTATTATGCTTGAGTAATCCATGCATAGGAAAATCCCTAAATGAAAAGTTACCAAGCCACAGACCAAAAATAATTAAAAATTACAAACCAAAACCAATAAAGACTTATTAATAAGAATTATTAAAAATAGTTTGAGGTTCAAGGTGATTCTTTGTATGTCGAGTTCAGTCCTAGTTTCGAGGTTTACCTAAAAAGTTAAACACTATAGGAGAGTGCGCTTATGGAAGCTCAGTGTGAGCCAAATAGTTGTTTAAATAGACAAAAATATCAAATACAATGAAGTATATTAGCATTAATAGAAGAACACAAAACTATCATTGGAATTTCATATAATTACATAGCCATTATCAAATCGATATCAAAAGGTGTATGAGCATGGGGTGATGAAAATGATGCAATGTAAAAGTTCCTACCCATCCATTCGCTACACACCAAAAGTTCCCAGAACTCATCTGTCAAACTCCAAACAAATACTAGCAAAGCTCGATATGGTAAAACCATCGAATAAACATAATTATAGAAAATCTGCCATTTAACACTGAATGCGATAAAATTGCCAATCTCCACAGTACTCCTAGTGAAGTGCACCGACTATGAATAATTACGGACTTAATAAGCTGCCAGTACTCCACAGAACTCCTCCGTCAACCCCAATAACAATCCCACCCCAATGCACTTGCAAGATGTCAGACAATCTCATACATAGTCATGAATTCAATACTTTCATGAATTCAATACTTTCACATTTTTTTGGCATGATCAACATGCCCTCATCTTATCAAATACTTTCAGTAAATAAGATCATTTATCCAACTTCCAATTCACCATTAAGATGGTTTCGTTCAACATATCACAATCTCATATAAACTTACAATACTTTTCCAAGTGCATGTATAGCAGTCTTTCAAATATTTCATAGTAAATCATTACAAATATATCTTGCATAAGCCTCACTCTCAATCGGAAACATGCTATACACACAACGAACATCTTATTAACTAATTATCCACAACAAATTCAATCATACAATCATTCAGTCATTCTTACATTTTTGCTAACTTGGCAAACAATTAGGGCTCCAAACGTACCTGGTTCAGCCACTTACAAATGAATTTCTTAGCCGATTTTCCAAGCCCAACCAGAAAGCTTAGTAATCAATTATATCATTTAAAAATAAGATTAAAACATTCAAGTTAATGAGTTAGGACCCACACCTTAATTACGTTTTACTACAGCACACTTGTGAATCTCGCAGTTTCTCTTTAAAACTTTAAAACGAACCTAAATTAAAAATCACCATTTAACAAAATTAATATACCACTTAAACAGCCCCCAATCACTCTGTTATGGTTTCAATCCAATCGTTACAATTATAACGATTTTTCAAATCCAAACTAGCTAGGTTTCTTATACTGTTTGATTCAATCGTACGCGTGAACGTCTATCAACTTCACGGATGATTTGGGGAGCTTTAGTTAGCACCTAACACATATAAATATTGAAAAATCAGTAGCTTATCTAACATTAAAATCTTTAATTCGATCAATTAACATTTTACCTAACATTTAAACCGAAACTACACACTAGCCCATAATCAACCACACTTACGCTTCCTGAATTGTCAAATCTGAGTCGCCGATTAATCAAGATCAAGTTTTCCTAATTTACACATGATTAAAGGATAATTAAGAAGGGTGCAAGAACCTAAGATATTGATAGAAAAAGATGGAAAAATTAAAGAAACAACAACCCCCTTTTGTGCCTCTAGGCATGACGCACTACCACCAACGGTGGCCAAGTTGGGGCTGATTTGAAACCACATTTAAAATAACTTGGAAGGCTGGAAAAATAATATTAAAATCTTTAAAAATCACCAAGATCTGGAAATTTGGGTAGTAAACTTACAAGATCCATCAAGAAATTGGAAGAAAACAAAAACTTACACAAGCTAGGTGAAAGGGGCAGTAATGGCTCTTCTTGGCAACAATGGGGATCATTCTTGGAGGATGATCTTGAGTGCTAAAATTCCAGATTTAAGGCTAGAAATTTTAGAATAAAATGTTAGCAATAAGAGGAAAATAATGGTGCAATAACCCTTTAAAAAAATAAAAGAAATTGATGGTGAATCCTAGTGGCTTGGATAGTGGCACACAAGGGAAGAAAGAAAGAAAAATTAAAGGCTGAAAAATTCAATAGAAAGTTGTATTTATACCTATGGTTCAAGGCTTTGGCGTAAGGAAAAGGAGAAATTTAGCCAAAATTAAGTTATTTTGCAAGAGAAGGGAATCAAATTAAGGACTTTGATCTAATTTCCATGCTTTCTTATTTTTCCTTTAACCAATAGACTATTTCCTCATTCTTGACATAACCTTACAATATTTATTTTAAAAACAAGGCATGTCACATACTAGGGTTTGATGCAAAATTTGCAAATTAATAAAAATGGTGTGAGAGAAAGGATTTGAACTTGAGTTTCAATAATAGTTCCACCAACACTTAACCAATAGACCAATAACTTATTTATTTCCTAAAAACACACAGATAATCTCAAAAATTAAGGCATGACCACTCTCTATCAGTTCACAAACCCGATTCCACTAACCCCTATTTTTGGGATGTGACATGAAATTTCATGAAATAAGATGTAATGGTTAGCATGAGATAAAATAGGATCATATTGGGGGAGCAGATATTATCCCAAAGAGATCAATGATACCCTTTGAGGGTAACACACTTATGACAAGGTCATTGGACGAACACTGAGTAATTACTTTCGTAATGCTATGTCATTGAGCAAAGCTTAGTCACGATACAATAGTGAAATGACTTCGTGACAAAATGAGTTTATAATTAATAGGCGAAAATTTGGAACCTAATTCTAAATCATTTGAGTCTCAACTAAATATGTCCAATTGGTTCCTCCGCTAGCTCGTTGAAACTAAAAATGAATTGCATGTTTAAATAGAAATGAACGGAATGAATAGAAAAAAAGAAATGGGAAACATTCAGGAATGATTATGGTTTTCTATGAAATAGAGAAATTGAATCATTTGGAAATGAATGTAGGTTTCGAAAAATGGAAATGAAAATGAAAATGGAAACTTTCAATCCTATATAAGATTACTTAAAAATGATGAAAGAATGAGTTTATGTTTTCGGACTGTTTTGAAACCCGGAAATGAAAATTAATCATTCGGTCATAGTGAACATGTTGAATTGTGATATATTGAACGAATTTTTTCGAAAATTTTACCAAAGGTAAAATTGTCAAAAAAATTTACTAGTTAATTGGGATGAGAAAATTATTTAATTTGCAAATATTAAAGTTTATTTTGAGAAATAGAAAAATTGAATCGGGTTGGAACGTATTACAGAATACTAGGTCAAAAAAGCCCAAGAAGTACTCGTAATTGGACCCGATGTGAGAGAGACCATAAACCCCTCATATAACATGAAAGAGGTGAAAACTTTAGTAAATACAAGGGTAAGTCCTACTCTAAGTAGGACGTTGTTTTTATATTTAAAGTAAACCTCTACAATTCTACAAGGGTTCTACATTCTCTTCCTATAAGTAGATGGCACCGATAAAGCTATTAACACAACTTTTAAGATATTGCTATTCTACTAAAAAATAGAGAGAATTTATTCTCAACTTATAAACATATTTTTTAAAATAACAATTTTACTGATTTCTATTATAGAAGAGGGAATTTCTGCTTTCGCCCTAAAAAGAAAATTTTTTCTCATCCTGTGTTTTGGTTGAATTGGTTTGAGCCCATAGTCGAAGCATTTTGTGGTATAAGAATAACAGAGAAGATCATTTAGTTGAAAGTCCAAAAACATCGAGGATCAGTTTATCAGAAAACACAGGTGTGTATTCAGTTAAGGTTTATAGCTATAAATATCACAATTCAAGTTGGTTTTAAAAATTTTAATGTTTTGCTGTACAAGAAAAAGGTTTCCAAACTGGATTTATTTTCCAACATCCATGGCATCCACAGAGATAAAGTTCATGGGGACAGTAAACATGAAACAGAGTAAGTTTGTCAAGACAGTAAACATTGGACAGAGTAAGTTTGCCGAAATAGTAAACACAGAATAGAGATAAAGTTTGCTGGTACAATAAACACAATGTAAGTCCTCTAGGACAAAAGGAAAGAGGTAAGATGGGTACAAAACCATAGCTGGGTTACGACATCCCATAAAGTCTGCTAGGAAACAGACTAAAAAGTATGCCAGGACCTCATGTGAGGGGTATACAGCTGATGTGCCAAGTACGGGATATCACATAAGTGGAAGAAAAGGTAAAGGAAAGTGTAAGTATGGTAAGTAGATTATGAGGAATCCACCAAAATAATGGAAGAGGTAAGGGATAAGGCATGGGCAAAGAACCAATAAAAAATATAGGAAGTTAGGTCATGCAAGGGCTGGCCTGTTCAAGGTAAATTATTCGAGGATGGCAAGCAAGGATCCGCCACAAAGTTAACTCCGTAGGGAGAATTAAAGTAAGAAGGGAAGCAGACCTGTGTAGTCTTATGAGTGATGACCTGTTAGGAAGATGAGTCATCTGGCTTTCATGAGGGACAGATAAGGTTCTAGGTTGGTCTTAAATATAAGACAAATATTGGAAGTAATCCCACACTACGAACAGTAAAGTGGAAGGAGAATGGGTTGTCAGAGCGGCAAGGTTTGATGAAATTCAACATAACACGAAAATGAAAACAAGTCCTTTGGAACTAGCACAAGAGTAGATGGAGTCTGCAAAGGACTAGTATGACCAAGTCCATCAAAGTAGGCGTGCAACCAAGGGAGCAGAGGTAACTAAACACCCTACATGTGGGATGTAAGAAGGGAAGAAGGAAAGATGAGAAGTAATGATAGGCTTCACTGATGCTGCAAGTTACATATAATACGGTTCAAGTATATGGTCGAGTGAAGAATTTGACCCAATGAAGGTATCAAGGCAAGCCGCGTAGCTCGAAAGATTGAGTAGAGCCCACCACCCTAGTGTCAAATAATCGTCGTGGACAAGCAGTGAGTATTTATATTGAATTCATTTGACATTTTTTACCCTTGTGCAATAGGGTTTAATTATAATGTGATAAAGGAACTCACTAAGTTCTCTCAAACTTATAGAGTTGTCTGATGTTTGCAGGACATGCGAGGATGTTCGAGGACTCAGAGGACGGACCAAGCTAGATGGAATGAGAACAAGGATCACATGAAGTTTAGAGTCATGCACATAGAAAAGAGATACCATTGGAGCCTTTTAATATCTAATTACAACCCAAAATGGAAAAGAAAACTACCCTAAACCTAAACTACAAGATGAAAGAAACCCTAAACATTTTTTTCTACCTCATAAAGAATGTCGCGATACCTATGGTTTGGTATCGCGATATCCTTATTAGTCTTGACTTGGGGTATTCCTTGGGAGTTGGATATCATAGTATCATTGTGAAAGGCTTCGATCCTCTTCAATTCAGCATTGTCCAGGGTATCACGACTTCCAAGCTTTGATGTCGCAATACCCTTCTTCTAGGGGATATTTTCACTCATGTTCGGACCTCTGATGACTCCCTACAACACTCAATCAACCATTAAGGTCCCTATGGAGCATTTGGCCATTTCAGGTCTCAAAGGTAATTGAAAACACACTAATCCACTTATTAAATCTAAGAATAGAAATTAAGTAAAAACATCACAAAAACATATAAATTGCTTGAAAACAAGCTCATTAAATGTACTGGGGAGACTAATTTGACATATCAAATTGTGGCAGATCAATAATTACTCTGGGTAAGGCCCTGTAGACATAGACTGAATTTGAATTGCATAAACAATCTTGGTGGTCTTCTTTATTATTTTTACACTTTTGGTTTCGTGGTTAAAACTATGACCATAGTTACAAGCACTAGTTACAAGCACTACTGCAGCCACAGTTTCCGTTTTGCAAAGCAAGTACCTCCTTGATTCTCGTTTCTACATTGTAAAAAAAGTACATACGAGAAGAAATACACATTTTAGACATGGTGTTGTAAAGTAAAAAAAAAATATGTGTTCAAATGATATTCAAGTTCATTAATATTATATTTTGATGTAAATTTCACAAAGGAAATGAAAAGATCTTATCTTTAGCAATAATAAATTAGTGTAAATAGATAATTTACCTTTAAAGTGATTTTTCAAAAGTCAAAGGCAAGAAACTCCGTCAAACCATATATAAATTATATTTTTATAAAAATATAAAAACCAAAAAACTTTCATAACAATATAATTTACTTAAAAATGATTTTTAAATCACTTTTCAATTGAGTTGATGTCGATTGACTTATTAAGGGTTCTAAGTGTAGATAAATATACTATGAAAGAATAATTGTTCATATTTAAAATGAAATATAAAATTTAATTTTATACATATTATTCAAATATGTAAATTTATTATTTAATGGATATAAAATATTTGTATCGATTCGGTTTTCAATGTGTCAAAAAATACGATTTTGGAGCTTTGTTTGCATAAATCGAGTCCGTAAATATTAAATATGGATATTTTAAGAAGTAATATATAGATGAATTGAAATTTGGTTAAGTAATTTAGTAAAAAATGTGATCAATTAAGACCTAGATACTAAATTGTAAAAGTTTAATCTCTATAGAATTTTAATTAGAAAAAGGATTGGGCACTTAGATTGCAATTATCTAAGGGAATAAAATGGCTGGTAAACCAATCTTAAATAGATGATAGTGGAATGTGATGGTGTATGTCATTTGTATTAATTAATTAAGGATTAAAGGATAATAAACTAAGATTTAACTAATTAAACTAGATTAATTAAGCCATAATCCTAAATTGATAGTGGAAAAAGATGAGAAATGTATTAATCTTATTCATTAAGCCACTGTCCCCCATTGTAGCTAAAGAAATGAAAGCTTTAAAACCCTTATGATATTTGACCAACATTATAAGTAAGTCACTAGCAATTTTTATTTGATTTTAATAGATTTTTTTTTTATCATGGGAGCTTGATTAAGCTAATCCATGTATCAATTTATTCAATTGGTGAAATTTTGAGAAGTTTCCATTTATGAGAAATTGAATAATTAGGCTTGAAATTGATAGAAATTAAACTTAGATTATAAAAATGACTAAATTGTAAAGCTTAACAAGCTTGATTGTTAGCTTTGTACATTAGGGACCGAATTGAATAAAATAAAAACATGTTATTAAATTATGCTAGGAAATGAAAGCATAGTGTCCCTAATGAATAAATGTGAAGTCAAATTTTAATCTAAAGCTCTGAATCGAAAGTTATGATTATCCCCAATTTAAAGACTAAATTGAATAAATTGTAAGACATACTTAACTTTATGTTTGGATGTGAATTAATAGAAATTTATATTGGTTATTTTATTGTATTATCATACATAACTAACATTGACACTGAACCATCGAGAGGGAAAGGGAAAGCAAAAGTTATCGACGAGTGACACGAAATCTTAGTTTGTACTATAACATCCTGAAATAGGGCCTAGTCAGAATAGTGGTTTCGGGACCACAAATATGGCATCAAAATATTTATTTTATGGTTATTATAAGGCCTAGAATATGAGTATATGCATTTGTTAAAGTTTCATAAAGAAATTCTAAGTATAAGATGTCCAATTGGAAATTAGGGACTAAATTGAATAAATTGCAAAACTTGGATTCTAGAAATAATTTGTATGAAATTGCTTTGGATGAATTAGAAGGTCATAGAGAGTAATTTTCCCAAATTCTAAATTTTTGGACAAAAATGGGATTGCATGGATGAAATTTTAAAGAAATGGCATGAGGGCATTTTGGTCATTAGGCATTTTAATGAAATAAAATGGGAAAAATGAACCAAAATCAGCTCATTTTCTCCTTCATCCAGCCGAATTTCAACGGTCACCATAGCTAGGGTTTTCAAGCTTTCCAAACTAAATAGTAAGTGCTCTCAAGCCCCGTTTTTCATGTTCTTTGTATTTTTGAAATCCCGGTAGCTTGCTCTCTTCATTTCTACCCATATTTCATGATAGGGTTTATGTTCAAAAATTTACCCATGCATGAGTTATTGGTATTTTAATGGATTATGGAGGAATATGAAAGATAAATGTGTGTTGAACATCTTTTCCAAGTTGGTTTTCATGAGAAACCCTTAGAGGGACCATTTTGCAAAAGATGTAAATGTGTGGTAAAAATGAGGAAAATAATGAAAAATGTGGGTTGCCATAAGAGAGAAAAATGTTCGGTTAGGCTTGGGTAAGATAGAAATTGCATGTGTTTCATTATACGAACCTAGGGCCTAAATCGTAAAAATGTCAAAGGTTAGGGGCAAAATGGTCATTTGGACCAGGGGTGGATATTAAACTTGAAATGTATAATGTGGGGTATTAATCAGTTAATTTTGCTGTTATAGACCCCGAGGAACAAATTCCGGAGGTCGATCGTGGTAAACGCAAAGTTTCAGAATAACCAAAACACAATCCCGAAAAGAATACTAGGTAAGTTCGGATAACTTAAAGTAAACCCCTAATATGCATAATTGCATAATTTATGAATGTATGATATTTACATTTATTGATGGTATGAAAATGCATGAAATGCACCTTTGGTAATGACTTGTTATAACTATCTCGGTTGAGGTTTAAAAAGGGGATTCAATGGATAAACCCTGATTGATATGTGTAACGAGGTCCTGCATGTGTTGCAGTAAGGATTTAGCCCAGACGGGCAATCCGTGATCTCGAGTATGGAAAGGAATCTAGCCCGAACGGGTATTCCTTGGATGATTAAGCCTCTCGAAGAATATGTGTGCGTTATGGATTTAGCCTAGACGGGTAATCCGATAAGGGTCTGAATTTAGCCTGGACTGATAGTTCAGATCTGAGCTCACTAAGGGTGTTTGTCGCTATAAGGGATTTAGCTTGGACTGGTAATCCTGACATCACCTTACAAGCTAATAATATGGGGAATTTAGCCTGGACTGGTAATTCTGCCATATGATGTGAGGTTCGTGGGAGTGCATATATGGAATGATCATTCGTATGAATTGATGGATAATGGGTATTCCATCGAGATTTATTAGAAACTCAACAAGGTTATCAAGGGATATACATATATGAATGAAATGTTGAATGAAGAGCTCATCTAGTTAAATTACATGATACATGATTATGTGACTAACGTTCATCTAGTTAAATTACATGATACATGATTATGTGACTAACTCATTGATTGAGTGCATGTGATAGGAAATCATTTCATACTGGATGAATTCATGATTTAAGTATTAATGTATGCTAATTACTCGGTAAGTTTACTTTCTAGTTATTCGAGCTTACTAAGCATGAAAATACTTACCCCCTCTCTTTTCCCTGGTTCACAGAGCTCAAGGACTCATAAGGATTGGAAGACGGTTGGAGAAGCAATACACTATCAACTAGCCAAACTTTGGTATAAAGACACTTTTATTTTGTTAATGGCATGTATAGGGCTTTGAGTATTTTGTCATATGTGTCATTTGAATCGCCAAAAGAAGGCATGTAAAGATGCATTCATCTTTTCGTATAAGGCCATGGAAAATGGCATATTTGAAAGTAGGCTATGACTTGCCTTTATATGCATGTTTATGCTCCATTATGTTGGGTTGCTACAAGTGGCAATGAGTTCAAAAACGAGCCAAGTTTTGGATGTAACAAATAACATAAGAACCCATGAATACTAAATGGGAAATAACCTCTTTGTATGAAACCAATGATATGAGGTTTCCATACAACTAACTTCATCAAGATAAATTACAAGTGTATAATCATGTTTTACTTTGAATTTGGTAATCTTTTAAGAAAAAGAAGTAGAAAGGGGTGACTAAAGGCTTAGAAAATAGCCTAATAAAGTCCACATGGTTGGACACACGGGCGTGTGTGACACACGGTCCATCCCCATGGGCGTGTGGTATGGCCGTGTGTCCCCTGCACCTAAAACTTTGAGTCAAATTAGTACACGGGTAGGACACACGGGCGTGTGCCTTGGCCGTGTCTAAAAGTTAGTGTTTCCTATGGATTAAAGGAATGGACATACCCTAGACCACACGGGCGTGGGTAATCACACGGCCCCTCATACACGGGGCGTGTGACACTCCAAAGCTAGAAATTTTATTAAGTTGCCCAAAGTTTCCCGAATGTTTTCAGTTTTGTCCCGAACCTCCTTAATGTAAGTTTTAGGCCTCGATGGCCTGTTTAAAGGATGATAGTATATGTTCTAAAAGTTTTAATTTTAGGCGAAATTTAGTGACCCGGTTTTGTATGTTTATGAATGTTTAAGTCTGGTAATGCCTCGAGCCCTGTCCCGGTGTTGGATACGAGTGAAGGGTGTTACATGTACTTTTATGATTCAGGATCACTTAAATTGTTTGCATATACATGTTGATTAAATTGTTGGATACCAAAATGAGTATATGATAATAGTATGAATTGTTTTTTGTCAAGTTTGATATGGAATTATTGTTGTATCTGGTGCCTTAAGTGTAATATATTCGTTTGTAAACTTGTAATTTTTTTGAAAAATTGGTTAATAAAATATTTCATGGATTACATTAATAAATTATGTATATTGTCCTCACATGGTTTTTGCACACAAAGCAAAATGGAAGCAATCTTGCTCATTGGTTGTCTAATATTTAACTAGTATTAAGTAGTATTACATGGTCATATCATAATGCAGAAAGATAACTTGTTTACGTAGTCGGATCGTAACATGGAAAGACGACTTATGTTAATAGATGAAAGACAACTTATATTAATAGATGAACTTAAACATGTCCTCAGTCTAATCAGAAATGAGCAAACCGATTAAAAGGCTAATATGTCATCTATCAAATCCAATTGGGGAGATGCTCTGTCTTGGGCATCGGAGCGGATGAATACTAGAAGAGAGACATGGATGTGACTAACTAGATTGATAGTACATCGAAATAGACCCAAGAAGAATAGATCCAGAATTCATTATTATTCACTTGTGACGTTCATAATGTGGCATACCTAAATCTTAAGTGGATGATGGACTATGTATACATGACTTGTATACTTTGATGTAAGTAAAAGCCTGAGTTCAAATAGATAAGGAACTAAAAGCTGGTGCATTGGGTATACAACTGTTGTAGTATGCAGCGCCATTCACAATAGTTGAATTCATAGCCCGAGACATGCATAAGTGATATCCTATTATTGGCATTACATGATTGATGAAAATTAAACGTAGTCATGGGTCGTTTGTCTTTGTGATGAATGACTTGATTACTATTTGATAGTAATTGAATTTTAATGAAGGAACAGTAATGGTTACAATGAGATAAAATAGAATCATATTGGGAGAACGGTTTTATCCCAAGAGACTAAAGATATCTTATAAGGGTAACAAACTTATGACACGGTCACTAGACGGACACTGATTAAGTTGTTTTTGTAATGATATGCCATTAAGGAGACCTTAGTCACGATACTATAGTGGAATGACTTCATGATTAAACTTATTAATAAATCATTTGAACCCTAACCGCATATGTGCAATCGATTCCTCCGCTAGCTCATTGAAACAAAAAACGAATTGCATGTTGAATCAAATGAATAGAAATGGATAGAAATGATGAAAATGGAGAAATGAAAAACATTAATTTGGAAATGAATATGGTTTTATCCAAAATGAAAATGAAAATAGAGAAATGGAAACATTTGGAATTTATAAGGATTTTTCAAAAATGAAAATGACCTGGAAATGAATTTATGGTTTTCAAATTAAATGAAGTTTGAAAAAAATTTTAATTAATCATTTGGTCATAGTAAACTCATTGAATGTAGAAATATTAAATATATTCTTATAGGTTCTTTTACGGTAAAGTCGTTGTGATTTTAACGGAATTAGAATTGTGTTTAGAAGATTATTTAATTGAAAAATTAATTAAGATGTTTATTTTTGGAAATAGAAAAATGAATATCGGTGTAACACCCCTTACCCAGTTCGATCTTCGAACCCAAGTTATAGGATGCTACAGCATATAACACAACAGTTACATTCAAAACCTATATTAACAATCAAACAAAACGTTAAACATTTCATATTTTAAGTATACCATGATTTCTAATCAATTCCGAGTCTCAAACAATCTTACGAAGGCTCTTAAACCAATTTGGAAACAAATAAGGACTTAACTGAACATATAGAAAAAAGTATTAGAATTTTTGAAAATAAGGGTCACATGGCCATGTGAAAGGTTGTGACCATGTGTGCAATAGTCACATGGTTGTGTGGCTAGGCCGTGTAACTAATTAGTGAATGTAAGGGACACTTGCATTCCAATTCCAAAACAGCAAACGATCGTGTCACTAACCTGTGTGGTCAAGAATATGTCTCCAAATGCCTAGTTTTGTGCAAAAATTCAATAAGGCTTAAAATGCACTCTTTCATTAACAATCAATCCAACATTAGAAATTTCATATTTTAAATATACCATGATTTACAATCAAATCCTAGTCTCAAACGAGCTTACGAAGGCTCTTAAATCAATCTGGAAACAAATAAAGACATAATTGAACATATAATAAAAAGTATGAGAATTTCTGAAAACAAGGATCACACAACTGTGTGAAAGGTTGTGACCGTGTGTACAATAGTCACACGATCATGTGGCTATGCCATCTAACTAATTGGTGACTATAAGGGACACTTATATTCCAATTCCAAAAGAGCACACAATCATGTCTATAACAACCCAATTTTAGTGGTGTCAGAAATAGTGGCTTTGGGACCACAAATTTTACGAGTGAGTCAGTATTTTATTATTTATTTAAGGTATATTATGGTCGTATTAAAGTTTCGTTAATAAATTTTGAAGTTTAAATGGTTAATTAGGTAAAAAGGACTAAATCGTAAAGGTTGCAAAAGTGAGTATCTATTAGTCTAAAGGGATAAATGGCTATGGACAAGGTTTTATTGAAATTTTTTATTAATAGTAAGGTTAAAGCAATAATTTAGTAAATAAAAGATAAAAGAAAGATGTTATCTTCTCCATCTTTGTTTCAAAAACCTAAAATAACCATTAGAGAGGGAGGAGAGTTCGACAAAAGCTTATTTCAAATGCATGATCAAGATAAACAAAAATCGGATTGAAGTCAAGGAAAGGCGAAAGCTTCAGATTAGCTTTCAACTCAACTGCTATGACTATAGTTATTAAGGTGACTTTGTATGAATTATAATCATTTTAATGATAGCTAAATTGATTATTTACTATATTATGTTAATATAAATGGACTTGAAAATGCTTATGAATCAATGTTTTGTGTAATTAATGGAAAATGAATCCCATTTGAACCTTAAGAATTCTTAGGATATGAATGACATGTCATTAGGGATTTCATGTTTTAGGTGCTGGTTTTAAGTGCCTTGTCGATGGCTGAGGTCCTACATTTTTTGTGGATTCTGCATAGCTCATATGAACAGCATAGTAAAGCTAACATTCCGACCCACAGCTCGTATGAGTAGGCCTATTTCACAACTCGTGTGAGCACTATTGAAAAGGAAAGGTTGCAGTTACATGGAAAGGCATACTATGTGTGAGCATTCTTGAGTATCCGATGTAATTTTAGATGGTTCAATGGGTAAGTAAAGGAAATGGCATGATAAGTATATAATTTAAATGGTTCGTGTTTTTATGAAAAAGTTGATGAGTTAAATGATGTGTATATGAAATCTACTTATTATATGATTACACTCATATGTATTATGGATGAACCTACTAACTTGTAAGTTTGATGGTACTTGTATAGGCTTTTACTAAGCTTATGGTCTTGGTAATGGTATTATGCTTATTCTATATTTTCTACTAAAGAAATGGTAAGTTATCTTTGAGTTTATACGAGCTTACTAAGCGCTAGTTGCTTACGTAGTTACTTTCCTTTGTTTTATAAAGTATCGGAAGCTTGATCAGTTGGAGGCTTGTCGAAGATCTATCACACTATCCTGCAACCACTTCAGCAGTTTTTGTGCATTTTGGCCAATATTATACATGGCATGTATAGGACCTTTTTATTATGGTAGTTCCTGAATGTGTAATGGTTGATTTGGTATTTATATGCTTTTGAAGTTTATATTTGGTTTGATGAGCTTTGGAACCTTGACAAGTTAGGTAATTTTGACCATTCTTAAGAGCTTGTTTATAAGATACTTTTTGGTATGTTGTGATGGCATGTAAATGTTCATTGATGATATCATTTGGTAGATAAATGAACTAGGTTTTTTGCTTGAAGTATGGCCATATTGATTTGTTGATTAATGATGTTTTGATATATATATGTGGTGCCTTCAAGTGGCATAATGGTTAAATAAAATTGAATTTTTTAAATGGTATGTTTATGAGTTTTTGAATGATGTTTAGACGGCTATGTGTGTCTTGGCCTTGAAATGGCATGTTTTTAGGGTTAGAATATGGATCACATGGCTTAGGGCACGGGCTATCACACGGTCGTGCGTCATTTGTAAATTCTTAGTGTATTAAGTTAGTGAGTTACACTGCCTACCACATGGCCTGTGACACGACCGTGTGTTGCAAGTTAGAGAGTTACACAGTCTGGCACACAGCCTGCGACACAATCGTGTGACCCAACTCAGTGAGTTACACGGGTGGAGACACAGGCTGTCCCTATGTTTGATTGTTACATTGCCTAGGGTATGTCACACCAGCCTGGCCGTGTGACCCCTATTTTTAAATTTTGCAACATTTTTTCAAATATTCTATTTTGTTTCAATTTAGTCTCGAGTTGCTTTTAAGCTATTTTTAAGGCCTCAAAGGCTCGATTTAGGGACCAAATGCATTTATTTGATTAGTTTTTTATGAGATTAGTCTATTTAATGTTATGATGTAAATGTTGTTTAGATTTTTGGTAATACTCGTAACCTTAATCCGATGATGGAGACGGGTTAGGGATGTTACATTTAGTGGTATCAAAGCTACAGTTTAGTCGATCCTCGGATTGAATGTAGCATGTATGGAGTCTAGAAATGCATGTCATTATATAAACTATGGTAGTGTGATATCTCCTAACTCAAATTGAATTATGTTTTCATATAGAGAAAAGATGTCATCCAACAAAGCCAATTTCGATGAGGTTCATAATAATGCACAAGCCTTCGTTTATGGAGTAGCTAGCAGTAGACCCGTAACTGAGGGCCAGGGGAGTGAGGCGAAAGAAGCCTTCTTCCAAATGATGTCTGAATGGTTCTCTGAGTTCTTTAGAACAAACCCTATAGCTCAACGACCTTCACCCCTTCCCGTACCCCAACCTGTCCCCACCATTCCTTAAAGTTTAAAATTGGTATTATGAATAGACCTCCAGTTGATAAAATTCGTAAGTATGGTGCTGAAGAGTTTTACGATACTGCGAAAGATGATCCAAAAAAGGCTGAATCCTGGTTAGATAATACTATCAGAGTTTTTGATGAATTGTCTTGCTCTTCTGCTGATAGTTTGAAATGTGTTATATTGTTGTTAAGAGATTAAGCGTATCAGTGGTGGAATACCTTTATTACAGTGGTACAAAAAAATTGTATAAATTGGGATTTCTTTCAGACAGAATTTAATAAGAAATATGTTAGTCTATAGTATCTCGACAAAAAGCGAAAAGAGTTTCTTGAGTTAAAACAGGGTCGTATGACTGTAGTCGAGTATGAAAGAGAATTTGTGCGACTTAGCAAGTATGCTCAGAAATGAATACCAACAGAATTTGTCATGTGCACTCGATTTGAAGATAGGTTAAACGAGGATATCAAACTGTTAGTAAAGATTCTTGAATTGAAAGAATTTGTGGTTTTGGTGGATCGAGCACATAAAACTAAAGAACTTAGTAAAGCTAAAAGAAAGGCAGATTTCGAGGCTCGTGATATTGGTAAACGACCTATGGGAAAATCATTTTCATCTCCATCGAAGAAATCAAAGGAATTTCAATTTGTACATCAGCTTTAGTGGGATTTTCGAGGAGAGATAAAGGAAAGAAACATTCAAATTCGAGTCTCAGCCTACTTCTGTAGCGAGTTTGAGGAGTGTTCGAAATAATAAACCTGGATGTCAACAGTGCAATAGATGACATTTCGAGTAGTGCAAATTGAGAGATGGATCGTGCTTCAAATGTGGTTCTTATGATAATTTTCTTCAAGACTGCTTTGAAAGATCTAATAGAGAGAAAACTCAGAATACTCGTCCAAGTAACAAATGCTGCAAGAGGAAGGCCATCCAGAAATAATGGTAATGCGGAGAATAGTCGAAGTGGAACGAAGAATCTACAGTTAAATCTGAGGCTCAGGCACCAGTTAGGGCTTATGCAATTCGAGCTCGTGAGGAAGCTTTAGCACCTGATGTGATTACTGATACATTTTATATTTTTGATACTAATGTTAATGCTTTGATTGACCCGAGGTTAACGCATTCATATATATGCACAACTTTAGTGTTGGATAAGAAAATGCCTTATAAGTCAACTGAATTTGTGATCAAAGTAATGAATCATTTAGGTTAGTATGTGTTAGTTGATAAAGTTTGTAGGAACTGTCCCTTGATGATTTGAAATTACAACTTTCGACTGATTCGATGCTATTTCCATTTGATGAGTTCGATGTAATTCTCTGTATGGATTGGTTGACTCTGCATAATGCTGTTGTGAATTGTAGATGAAAGTAAATTTTGTTGAAATGTTAGAATGGTCAAATAGTCCACATTGAATCTAATAAATTTGATAGTACAACTAATATTATTTCAGCTATGTAAACTTAGAAATATGTAAAAAAAGGTTGTGAGGCATATCTAGCTTATATATTTGATTCCAGAGCTTCAGAATTGAAATTAGAGTCAGTTCCAACTATTTGTGGGTTCTCGAATGTATTCCCAAAAAAGTTACCAGGGTTACCACCAGTTAGAAAGGTTGAATTTGCTATTGAGCTAGTATTGGGAACTTCTCCGATATCGATAAATCCGTATAGAATGGCACCTACAGAGTTGAAAGAGTTGAAAGCGCAGTTGCAAGAATTAACATACAGAAGAATTGTTCGACCTAGTTTTTCTCCCTGGGATGCTCATGGACTGTTTGTTAAGAAAAAAGATGGATCAATGCAATTATGTATCAACTATCGACAGCTTAATAGAGTCACTATCAAAAATATATATCATTTGCCACGAGTCGATGATTTGTTTGATCAGCTGAAAGGTGCGACTGTAACATCCAGAATCAGGGTCTAGTCAGAATAGTGGTTTCGAGACCATTAATTCAAAGTAGAAATAATTATTGTATGATTATTTGATGATCCATCATATGAATGCGTGTTTGTGTGAAATTTTCATGAAGAAATTTTATGCCTTAAGTGTCCAATTTGAAGTTAGGGACTAAATTGAATAAGTTAAAAAAATTGAATTCTAGAAGCTTTAAGCAAGAAATTGTTATGAATTATTAATTAGAGGTCTTTAAATAGTAATTTGACCAAGTTCTAAACTTTTGGACAAAAATAGGCATGAATAGGAAAATTTTGAAAGAAAGGCCTTAAGGACATTTTTTGTCATTTGGTTAATAAAAGAATAAAAAGGGAAAAATCAAACAAAATTCTATTATCTTCTCCAAGCCATAGCCGAAATTTTTAAGGGTTTTATAGCTAGGGCTTTTCAACTTTTCAAGCTTGATTGTAAGTACACACCCTATCCCCGTTTTTAATGTTCTTTACATTTTTGAAGTTGTCATCAACCGATCTATCTATTTCTACTATTATTTTGAGCTAGGGTTCAAGTTCAAAAATTTACCCATGTATGACATGCATGTATTTTGATGTTTAATGGAGGAATATGTAAGTTTGATGTGTGTTTAACATCATTTACTAAATGATTTTTGATAGAAATGCATGAAAAGGACCTATTTCTAAAAAATGCAAAATAAGTAGTAAGATGTATGTTTTAATGAGAAATGTGGGCTACTAGGAGCATGTTATAAGTTCGACTAGGCTTGGGTAACAAAGAAAATGCATGCATTCGTTTTACTAGCCTAAAGACGAATTTGTAAATAAGTGAAAAGTTAGGGGTAAAAAGGTAATTTTACCAAAGTATGTGTTATGAGTCGATTCGAACAATGTATGTATTAAATAAGTTAAATTTGGCATTATAAATCAAGAAAACATGATTCGGATCTTGATCAGGGGAAAAATAAGGTTTACGAAGAATAGACTCGTTTTTATCATTTTGTACCGAGGTAAGTTTGTGACAGCCCTAAAGTGACCCTAGTCGGAAAGCGGTTTCGGGACCGCTAAATCGAGTCACCAAATTATTTGAATATGATATTTATTGTCTAAAATATGTGAATATGAATGTATGAAAGTTTTAAGCTTCGATTTAGTAAATTGCATGTGAATTTAGTCAATAGGACTTATGTGTGACACTTTTGAAATGTGATAGGTTAATCTATAAGGATCTATTAGTGCATGTAATCAAAAGGGTGGACTTGCATGTCAATTTCCCCTAATTAGTAGTGGCCGGCCATGAGCATGAGGGTGGACAAAATGTTATGGCTAAAAAAACATGTCATGAACATGTTGGGTTAATGCTTTATGTTAGGAAAAATAAAATAAGGAGTATGGGCAATAAAATAATAATGGGAAGGTAAATGATGATGAAAAAAGAAAAGAAAGAAAAAAAAGCTCTCATGTTGTTCTTGGCCGAATAGAAGAAAGAAAAAGAAGGAAAAAGAGCTTTGAGGAAATCGGCTATGGTGGTTTGCTAGACTAAGGTATGTTTGATGATGTTCCATGAGATGCATGCATGTTTTAGTTGTTAGCTTGAGTTCTACCTAGCCCATGGTCTAAATCTTGCTATGTGATGGAGATGACACTCGGCCATGGATGTATCATTCTTGCTTGGTGTTGATGTTGTGTTGATGAGATATCAAGTTATTTTGTGACCCAAGTTGAGATTTGGATTTTGGAATGAGTAAGGTTTTCGGCTATGGTAATTATAAGGGTGATGGATGTTGTTTCATGCTAAATCTAGATGAACAATGTTAGTGCTTATATCTCGATATTTATGAGTTTCTTTCTTGGTTTTACCTCAAACCCATGAAGTATTCTCAATTGGTGTTGTTAGAGGTTTGGTCATGGGATTATAAGCTTGTTAGTTTTGATGGTGAAATTTATGCCTTGTAAGGGTAAATGGTTCAAAGGAACATTCGGCCATGATGTAAAAATTATGGTGGAGTGATGTTAAATGCTTTGAATATTGAATATATATATATATATATATATATTGTTATAAGTTGAATTTAAGGTTTGCTAAATTGTCTTTGTCATTGCCGAATATGTGTATAATTAAAGAGAATTTGTTTAAGTGCTTAGTTAATTGATATTGAGTTAATGATATGTGTATTCGGTCATAAAGTTGCACATGAGGAAATGTTAGATTAATGGTATTAAATTGCTTAATGTGATTAAAAATGCGTATGACCATTTTGTATTTGAGCTAAAGGTGGCCATATGACCTATCAAATTCATTGTCATATTCGCCATAAGCTAGCATAATGAGACTTTAATAAGTTAAATTTGTTTGAATTAGCTCAAGAGCTTAGAGGACCAAAGTTGGATAAGGAAAGGAAAAGTGATCGAATAGCCGTCGAAATCGTTCGACAACATCCGAGGTAAGTTTTCGAGTAATGAAACTTAGATTATGATTCGATTAGATTATGTTATAAGCAAATCAAAATCATGCCCTTTGTATGTAGCTATTGAGCCGAAAATGATAATGCTTGATAAGTGAATTGTGTTTGAATTCTAGTTATGAAAATGAAATATTGATGTGTCATGATTTATTGATATGTGCATGGATATTCGGATTGATAACCGGACCAAGTCCCGAAGGCATTTGTGCTAGTGGCTAATTCCGGGCTAAGCCCGAAGGCATTTGTGTGAGTTACTATATCCGAGCTAAGTCCCGAAGGCATTTGTGCGAGTTACTATAACCGGGCTAAGTCTCGAAGGCATTTGTACGAGTTACTATAACCGGGCTAAGTCCCGAAGGCATTTGTGCGAGTTACTATAACCGGGCTAAGTCCCGAAGGCATTTGAGCTAGTAGCTATATCCGGCTAAACTCCGAAGGTACTTGGTTTGGGAATGAGCGATCTTGCTGTAAATTTCAAATTAATACGCTCATAAAATCCAAATGAGGTATGTTTCGTATATGCATTGGAAAAGTCGATTCGTTTTAAATAGTATTCGTTCAATTGATTACCGAATTTTCGGCCTTTAGTTAGGTTTGATACCTTGTGAATGAATATATTGATTGAAGCGTGAAGTAAGTATGTTTATGAGAATGTGCATATATGAAGTTATCCATTTAGCCATATGAATGTTATACCTTAGCCGAAACTAATTTCATTATTCAAAACTTACTAAGCATTAAATACTTACTCCGTTTCTTTGATTCTCTGTTTTATAGATTTTGGTTCATCAGCTATCGGACTCGGGATTGTCGAAGTCGAAGTCGTCCACACTATCAAAGCCCCCCCCTTGGTACAGTTTTGGTTGAACTCTGAAATGGCATGTATAGGACTACCCTTTTTGTTGTTGGTCATGTACCCTTTGGTTTTGTATAAATTTGGATAACCATGCGAAAATGGCTTATATACACTTTGAGCATAGCATTATAATCTTCTTGTATGTTGTTCATTGATAGGTATGGAAATGTTTGGTAACGATTAGCCATTGGGAATGGTTAATTATGATTATTTTGATGCTATGTATGACAAACTCTAGTTGATTCATAGAAAACCATGAAATAGGTAAGGTTTACCTTAAAAACAGATGCTGACAGCAGCAGTGGTGTGGATTTGAAAAATCACTAAAAATAGTAAGAATGGAATTAAATAGTGAATAAATTATGTAATTGAACCTTGATGAATCTATTTTCATAGGGAAGTAATGAAACGATCATATGAACAGTATTTTATGAGATTTTAAAGTTTTTGTGAAATAGGACTAGAGCAGTTTCTGGATTCCCTGTTTGGACTTAGGAAATTCATTATAAATTAACCAGAGATAGTTAGAAGTCATTCCATATATCTATAGATTCCTTTTCGAGTCTAGTTTCTTTAGAAACAAACGACATAAGTATTGAAGCCCTGTACAAGGAGATATATAAGTCGTAATGCATGAAGGTCAGAGCAGTCGAACCCTGAAACAGGGGAGACTTTAACTAATAAACTGTACTAATTGGCTGACCAAAAATTCTAGAAAACAATTTGTAGATGGATATATGAGTCTAGTTTCAGGAAAATTTCTGAAACTGATTTTTGAGTTTTGGAACTCAAGATATGATTTTAAGGTGACAGTGACGTAGTTAGCCGACTAGTCTGGAAATTTTAAAATGGATTTGTAAAATAAAGGAATTAAGTCTGTTAACCCTCGTGTCCGACTCGCAGCGGTCTCAGTGCACGGGTGTTACAAAGTTCATATACAAATAATGTGATGTTATGTTATATTTTTTATGCTTGAGTATTATGTGAATTCATATTCTTTAATGTTATTATGAGTTATGCCTTGATTTCTCTATGAGCAAGTGGTTGGTATTATGGACACTGAGATCGACATTACAAGCAAGCTTGATAGAGATGTAATATTGACATATCCTGTTTGAACCTTAGGAATATTTTAGGACACAAGTGACATGTCACTAGGAACTATATGATTTATGAGCTCATGAGATATGTTTATGTGGTTCCGAGTGCTGGTCTTGTACGTTCTACCGGTGGTTAGGTACTTCGACATGTGTTGCAGATACCTGACAGCTTGTGTGAGCAGCCCGTGTACCTACATCTTTACCGACAGCTTATGTGAGCAGACCCGTGAATAGTTGAAGAATGAACCTTGATGTATTATGTGATATAAGGTAGCTTTAGCTATGTATGTGGCACTTATGTACAAGCTTTCTGTGTATCTGATAGTATTCGAAGCATTCAATAGGTAATTCAAAGAGTAAACTGATGTATATGACAAAGACAAGAAAGCAAGAGATTATGTTATGAGTTGATACAAATATGTTTACAAAACTCATGAATAATGCTTTGGTATGTGAAGAACTTATGACAAGGTTGTTTATAGGATGAGTAAGTGTAAGTGAATTGATTAAATAGAAATTTATGTTCATTATGTTAATTGTATGTTAAATACTTGTTTAGATTGCATATTATTTACATATGGACTTACTAAGCTTTAATGCTTACCCCCTTCCTTTCCATCTTTCATAGTGTTGCCAAGCTAGCTTAGGGATCAAAAGACGTTGGAGTTTATATCACACTATCGATTCAATCTTTTGGGTATACATATGGTTGAAGTATTTTGAGTATGGCATGCATAGGGGACTTGGTCATTTTGTTATGTGTCATATGGATTAGCCAAATAAGTTGGCTCATGATGGTATTATGATTCATTTTGTAGAAGGCCATGAGATGTGGCTTATATTTGCTTCTTGGGTTGTAACCCTAATTATTTATGCATGCATGCAATGTGTTTATGTTTTGTGATGTGGTTGATGGTTGCTTGTTGGTAATGGTTGTGATAGATGGCATATATGCTTAATAAATGAATTGGGACCAGTAGGTATGACTATAGCTATGCCATATGAAAGCATGATGGTTTGAGCACGTGATATGTTGACATTACAAAGACATGGATTAATCATAATTGTGAGAATTTGAGTGACTAAACAAGCTATGTTGCATGTCAAGAAGTGAGATTATGTATGTGAATGTTTAAGGGTGGCAAATGGCTTGGAAAATAGCCTCAAAGTTGTCCACACGGGTAGACACACGGGCATGTGTCTAGGTAGTGTGTGACACACGGTCTGCCCTATGGGTGTGTGATCCGGCCGTGTGTCCTCTGCACCCAAATTAGGCAAAACAGAATGCCCAGTAGTAAACACAGGGTAGAGACACAGTCGTGTGTCTCAGCCATGTGAAGGACACGGCCGTGTGTGTAATACCCCTTACCCATGTCCAATGCCGGGACAGGGTTCGAGGCACTACCAAACTTAAACATAAACATTCATACAAAATCGAGCCATAAAATTTCATTCAATTTAAAACCATTCATATACATGCATATCGTCCCTTATACGGGCTTACGAGGCCCAAAACATATATCGGAGATGATTCTGGACTAAACCGAGAATTTTCAGAAATTTTACAACACTTAAGAAATTTTCCACTTTTAGAGAGTCACATGCCTGTGTAGAGCAGGCCATGTGGTTACACACGCCCGTGTGGCTTGGGACACGCCTGTGTCCTCAACCTGTGTAACTCTCTTTTTATGATGTCATCATTCATTTAGGGGCACACGGCCAAGACACATGCCCGTGGGGGCGGACCGTGCATCACACACGACCTAGACACACGCCCATGGGTTTACCCATGTGGACGATTGCAAGGCTATTTTCCAAGTCATTTTTTCACCCTTACTTGCACAATTTCATAACACATCGCATGGCACATTATCAAGCATATAAATGCAATTTAAACTAACCACATTCATGCAATAACATGTCATTTACATATGATTAAGCATATGATTATCATAAGCCACCATTTATGGCTATGTATATTCAAATTGAATCACAACTCATTATATGCCAACACACTTGGCCCTAATAGTAATGACTAATAGAACAAAAGATATAATTCCTATACATGTCATAAACTCGAGTACTTGAATACTTATACCTCAGATGGTAGCTTGATAGTGTGATAGCATCTCCGACGATTCCAACCCGAACTAGCTAAATAAATCTATAAGAGATGGAAAGGAAGGGGAGTAAGCTTAAAGCTTAGTAAGTTCATATGAAAACAATAAGCAATTTATTTACATGCTTTTTCCAAATTCTTATGACATGTTCTCAAGGTATCACAATCATATTTGCACATTATTCCACTATTTGCTCAAATTCTAGTTAAGCTTTCTACTCAAGTCATAGTCACTAAATTATTTATATCTTAAGCTATAGAACTCCAAATTAAGTTCTGAAAATTTTCCCTGAAACTAGGATCACGTATATCCTTACCATAAAATTTTAAGAATTTTTGGTTTACCCAATTAGTACAGTTTATTCTTCAAATTTACCCCTATTCTGTTGTTTGATAGTTCCGACCCTTCTTCACTAAAAATTAATTAACTCCTCATAAAGGATCCATATGATGTTCCCATTTGTTTCTTTTGAAACTAGACTTATTAAGGATTCTAAGAATATAAATTATAACCCATAATTATTTTTGTAATTTTTTTTTATTTTCCCAAATCATAACAAGGGATGCCGAAAATATTCTGACTCTGTCTCACAAAAATTCAAATATCTCACAATCTGATATTCTTTTTCTTACACTGTTCCTTATATGTGAAATTAGGCTCAATAAAATTTAATTTCATATTTTATTCAGCCTCAAATTAAATTTCCACAATTTTTGGTGAATTTTCAAATTTGGACTACAGCTACTGTCCAAAATAGTTTTAGTACAAAAATGATGATAACTAAGCTCATCCCACCTTCATTTCTTTTAATAGAAATCTATGCATTTATAAGCATATATCATAGTACACCAAATTAATACAACATCATTTCACAATACTCATGGACTTACCATTCATGGATTTCATATTCAATTGAGTTTCTGTACATACCTGTACTCATTCATAACATAACTCAAGTTCGTTCTCACCAATGACATACCTCATTGAGACCATCATCAAACCCTTCCTTAAATTACCCGTTGAGCACTCAGAATACTAATGCACGAAAACTTGCACCTAGTGCCATATACGCAGCTAGAACCAACTCAGAGCACGTAATGTATGTACCTAAAGCTACCACATATTATGTAATGCCCGCATTTGAGCTACTCACGGGTCTGTACACAAAGTCAGCACCCAGACCCCAAAACATTATCCTGTAATGGCCGTTCATTGAGCTACTCACGGGTTTATACGCAAAGTCAGTACCTGGACCCCAAAGCATTAACATGATATTCTCGCTCAGCGAGTTAGTCACGGGCCTGATCACATAGTCAGCACCCGAACCCACATTACATATATCACTTATCTCATGAAATATCTCATGTATCCTATACTATTTCTGAGGTTCAAATGGGATTTCTTGTCTAGATAGATGTCATTGCACTTGCTCATAATTTCATTTATTCTTCCATCATACATTTCATACTTTCATGATAGTAATAAAACATTTAAATGCACATATTATCAAAGCATTAAAATATGCTACAACATCACATTACTTGCTTATGTACTTACTTGTCGAATCTTCATCAAGAATATCTGTATAATCAATCATACAATTTATATAATCATAACAATAAAGCATTTAATACTCAATTATAACATTGCACTATTATAATCACACGAATTTACCTTGACACAAAATCGGCAATTGGACATAACATCATATTCTTTGATTTCCCTCGTTCTAAGTCTGAATCTTGTTTTTCTTGACCTAAAATATAACATTTAGTCAAATTATTAGTCACATTATTCAATGTGATCCAAAAATCATATTTTTGAAAAATTACATTTTTGCCCCTAAACTTTGTCATAATTACACTTTTGCCCCTAGGCTCGTAAAATGAAACGCACTCAATTTCTTTGTACTTCAAGCCTAGACGAACCATAACTATAGCAAAATACAATTCTCATCAAAACACACTTTTATACCATTTTTACAACTTTTACAAAATGGTCGTTTCAGATGTTTTCACCAAAAATCACTTAGTAAAAGTCGTTTATTTAACAACAAGGATGCATTTTCCATCATCAAGCATCAAAATACACATATATTCATCAATGGAAAAATTTACAAACTTTAACATTTTTGAAAATGAAGGTACGAGATAGCTAAATTCAGTAGCTAAATTCAGTTACCACGGCTCCAAAAATGTAGAAATAATTAAAAACGGGACAAAAATCGTGCCTAGATGAGTCACAAAAGCTTGGTCAAATGTTTGCTCATCCATGGCTGCCCATTTTCTTCATAAACGGTTGAAGAAGAAAGAAGAAAAGATGATAGCTTTTAAATTTTTGTCTTATTATGCCTTTATTAACTTAATTACCAATTTGTCCTTTTCTGTTCAAACAAATTTCAAAAATACCAAACAAATATCTTCCACTAACTTATTAATGGGCTAATTATCACATAAGGACTTGTACTAAAAATTCTATAGCTATTTAATACCTCTAGCTTCTAGAACTCAAGTTTTGTACTTTTTAAAATTTAGTCCTTTTTACTAATTTGAGTACTCGAACATCGAAATTTTTGAACAAGATTTTCACAAAATCATTCCGTGAAGCTGTAGGCCATAAAAATATAATAAAAATAATTTTTTTTCTAGTCAGATTTGTGGTCCCAAAACCACTGTTCCGACTAGGCCCAAAATCAGGCTGTTACAGTGCATCTCAGCCATGTGAAAGACACGGCCTTGGGACATGGGCGTGTGCCCAGGCCATGTGAATTCTGCACTTAATTTTTAGAATTTAATTTGCCACATGGACTAAGCAATTGGGCGTATGGCTTGGCCGTGTGACCTTAATTGTGTTGATGATGTCATAAATAGATAGTTACACAAGCTGAGGACACGGGCGTGCCCCAAGCCAGACGGGCGTGTGTTACCAGATAGCCTATCCGGATGGGCATGTGACCCTGTTTCATAAAGATATTCTAAGTTTTCCCAAAGTTTTCTAAAGTTCTCAGTTTAGTCCCAAACTACTCCTGATGTATGTTTTGGGCCTCGTAGGCCAATATAGGGGACAAATTGTATATGTATGAATGATTTTAATTTAAACAAAATTTTATGGCCCAATTTTGTGCGTTTGCTTGTGTTTAAGTCCGGTAATGCCGTGTATCCTGTCTCGGCATCAGACACGAGTAAGGGGTGTTACATTTAGTGGTATTAGAGCTACGGTTTAATCGATTCTCAAACTACATAGCATGTGTTTGAGTCTAACTCTACATGTCATACATGAATTATGATAGTGTGGCGACTTCTGACCTTTTAAATTGTGTTTTTGTATAGTAATGGATCCCAATCGAGCTGAAGCTGATGACGTAGAAAGCAATGTGTCGGCTCCCACTCAAGGGGCAGCGCCAGTTGAGAGTAGACTTGTAACTGTGAGTCAGGGAGGAGAAGAGGCTAGGGAAGCCTTTCTCCGTATGATGAGTGCTTGCTATACGGAGTTCATTCAAACGAACCCAAATGCTCAACCCCCTCCACCCCCTCAAAATCCTCAACTTGTACCCTTAGTGCCACAAGGTATGGACTTTATAAGATTTCATAGAACCCCTATTGATAAGATTCGAAAACAAGGGGCAGAAGCGTTCAGAGCAAATGCTAAGGATGATGCTGAAAAAGCAGTATTTTGGCTTGAAAATTCGATAAGAGTATTTGATGAACTATCATGCACACCCAAAGAATGTTTGAAGTGTGTTGTTCCCTTGTTGAGAGAACCGGTATATCACTGGTGGAAGATACTAGTATCTGTGGTACCTCAAGAGAAGGTCACATGGGAATTCTTCCAAGAAAAATTTCAAAAGAAGTACGTCAATGAGTGATTCATTAAGCAGAAGCACAAGGAATTTTTAAAATTGAAACAAGGCCGCATGTCAGTCACCAAGTACGAAAGAGAGTTTGTCTGGCTCAACAAATATGCTCGGGAGTGTGTATCCTCTGAGGCTAAAATGTATAGAAGGTTTGAAGGCAGACTTAATGAGGGTATTAGAGTGTTAACGGGTATTCTTGAGCTGAAGGAATTTGTTGTGCTCATTGATCGGGCTTGTAAAGTGGAGGAACTGGCTAAGGAAAAGAGAAAAGCCGAGGCTGAGGCTGAGGCTAAAGATATAAGGAAGAGGCAGATGAGCAATTCATTCCCTTCTCAGTATAAGAAATCTAGAGATATGTATTCTCGTTCTCATGTTTCGGTCAGGCATTCACACGAAAATTACAGGAAGCAAAATTCGGGTTTTAATTCTCAAGCTACATCTGTGGCTAGTATGGGTAACGCTAGACCTTTTAAACCTGAGTGCCAACGTTGTGATAGATATCATCTTGGTGTATGTAGGATGAACAACGGATCCTGTTTTAGATGTGATTCTCAAAACCACTATATCAAGACTGCCCCGAGATGATCGAGAAAGAAAAATTTCAGAGTACAAGGCTTAATAGTACGGCTATAAAGGCGAGACCCTCTAAAAATGCCGGTAATGGGGCTAGTAGCAAAAGTGTAATGAGGGATACAACGGTGAGATCTGAAGTTAGAGTTCCAGCTAGGGCCTATACCATACGTGCACGTGAGAACGCTTCTTTTCCCGATGTGATCACTGGTACTTTTTCTCTTTATGATACTACTATTATTGCCTTAATTGACCCTTGTTCTACTCATTCGTATATGTGCATGAAATTGGTATCTAGCATGAATATGCCTGTTGAGTCTACAGAATTTATGATTAAAGTGTCAAACCCATTATGCAAGAAATGTACCTTGATGATTAGAGGTCATTGTTTTATGGCTAAATTGATATTGTTGCCGCTTGATGAATTTGATGTTATATTGGGTATAGATTGGTTGACACTTCATGACGCTGTTTTAAACTGTAGACAAAAAGTTATTGAATTGAAATGTGAAAATAGTGAAATTCTCTAAGTTGAATCAGATGAGTCAGACAGGTTGCCAATCGTGATTTCTCCGATGTCTGCTCAAAAATGTATGAGAAAAGGGTGTGAGGCTTATTTGGCTTATGTGTTGAATACAAAAGAGTCTGAATTGAGAATTGAATCAGCGTCTGTTGTATGTGAATATTTGGATGTATTTCTAGAAGAATTGTCAAGTTTAACTCCAATTAGAGAAGTAGAGTTTGGTATTGATGTAATGCTAGGGACGACACCTATTTCGACTGCCCTGTATAGGATGGCCCCGACTGAGTTGAAAGAATTGAAGTCACAGTTGCAAAAATTGACTGAAAAAGGTTTTGTGAGGTTGAGCTTTTCACCGTAGGGTGCTCCGATATTATTCGTGAAAAAGAAAGACGGTTCTATGAGGTTGTGTATAGACTACCAGCTACTCAATAAGATAATGATCAAGAACAAGTATCCTTTGCCAAGGATTGATGACTTGTTTGAGTAATTGAAGGAGCATCATGGTTTTCTAAAATAGACTTGAGGTCTGGCTACTACCAGTTGCGAGTTAAAGAGTCGGATGTGCCTAAAACTACTTTTAGAACAAGGTATGGCCATTATGAAATTCTTATTATGCTATTTGGGTTAACAAATGCTCCTGTTGTGTTTATGGATTTGATGAATAGAATATTTCAGCCATATTTATACAAGTTTGTTGTTGTGATTATCAATGATATTCTGATTTATTTGAAAGATATGGCGGAGCATGTCGAGCACTTGAAAACTGTTTTACAAATTTTAAGAGACAAATAGTTCTATGGTAAGTTCAGTAAAAGAGAGTTTTGGCTTCGAGAAGTTGGATTCTTGGGCCATATTGTTTCAGGTGATGGTACCCTAGTTGATCCTAGCAAGATTTTTGCTATTGTCGAATGGAAACTGCCAAGGAATGTATCTGAGGTTAAAAGCTTTTTGGGCTTAGCAGGTTACTATCGATGGTTTGTAAAAGGATTTTCTATGATTGCCACTCCCATGACAAGATTACTTCAAATGGATGTTAAGTTTGAGTGGAAGGAAAAGTGTTAGTAAAGCTTCGAGAAATTGAAGATGTTATTGATAGAAGCACCGATTTCGGTACAACCTGATTCAGGTAAAGAATTTGTGATTTATAGTGATGCTTCCTTAAATGGTTTGGGATGTGTACTTATGCAAGAAGGTTAATTCGTAGCTTACGCTTCAAGGCAGTTGAAGCCTCACGAGAGGAACTATCCGACACATGACTTAGAGTTGGCCACTATAGTGTTTGCTTTGGAGATTTGGTGACATTATTTATTTGGTGAGAAATCCCATGTCTATACCGATCACAAAAGTCTTAAGTACTTAATGACCCAAAAGGACTTGAACTTACGGCAATGGAGATGGTTAGAACTGTTAAAGGATTATAAGCTTGTGATTGATTACTATCCAAGTAAAGCGAATGTGGTTGTCAATGCTGAGTAGGAAGTCATTATTTTCCTTGAGGGCTATGAATACATGGCTAACTTTGTCCGATGATGGTTCCATTTTAGCCGAGTTGCGAGCTAGACCAACTTTTCTTCAATAGATTTGTGATGCTCAGAAAGTTGATAAAGAGTTGCAAGCTAAGAGAGTTCATTGTGAATCTAGCAGTGAACTGGATTTTTAGAGTGACTCCGATGGTTGCTTGAGATTTCGTGGTAGGATTTACGTTCCGAAGGACACTAAGTTGATTCGAAAAAATTTAAATGAGGCACACAGTGGTTGTTTGATGTTCACCTGGGCAATACAAAAATCTACAATAACTTGAAGAAAATGTATTGGTGGAATGGTATGAAAAGAGATATCTTAAATTTTGTATCTAAATGTTTAATTTGTCAACAGGTAAAGGCCTAACACTAAGTACCTTCGGGTTTACTTCAGCCTGTGATGATTCTCGAGTAGAAATAGGACCGTATTACTATAGATTTTGTGAAGGGTTTGCCTTTGACAAAGAGAAAGAAAGATGTCGTATGGGTTGTTTTAGATCAATTGACAAAATTGGCTCACTTTATACCGGTACGTACCGACTATTCACTTGACAAGTTAGTCAAGTTGTATATTTCTGAAATAGTGAGATTGCAAGGAGTACCTTTGTCGATTATATCGGATAGATATTCGAGGTCTAATTCACAGTTTTGGAAAAAGTTACAAGAGGCTTTGGGTACAAAGTTAAACTTTAGTACTGCTTTCCATCCACAAACCGACTGTAAGTCGGAGAGAGTAACTCAAATATTTGAAGACATGCTTCGATGTTGTGTATTGGAGTTCAAGGTAGTTAGGAAAAGTATTTACCGTTGGTAGAATTTGCCTACAACAATAGTTTCTAGAAAAGTTTGAAAATGGCACCATATGAGGCATTATATGGGCGTACGTTCCAAACTCCCATGTATTGGATCGAACTTAGAGAGAATCAGAATCACGAAGTTGATTTAGTCAGAAAAATTGAAGAAAAGGTAAAGATAAAACGTGATTGTTTGAAAGCTACTTCGAATAGACAGAAATCTTATACAGATTTGAAACGAAAAGAGATTGAGTTTCAGGTCAGTGATAAGGTATTTTTGAAAGTGTCTCCATGGAAAAAGGTTTTGAGATTTCGTAGAAAGGGCAAGTTGAGTCCACGTTTTATTGGACCGTATGAGATCAACGAGAGAGTAGGGCCAATTACCTATCATTTAGCCTTACCATCTAAATTGGAAAATATTCCTGATGTGTTACATGTGTCTATGTTGCGCCGCTACTGATCTGATCCTTCACATGTGATTTCACCGATAGAGGTTGAGATTCGACAATATATAACTTATGGTGAAGAATCGGTTAATATTTTGGCTCGGGAAGTCAAACAATTGAGAAACAAAAGTATTGCTCTTGTGAAAGTGTTATGACAAAGGCATAGGCTCGAAAAGGTTACATGGGAGCCTGAAGAGGCCATGAGAAACCAATACCCAAATCTTTTCACCGGTAAGATTTTCGAGGACAAAAATCCCTAAAGGGGGGAGAGTTGTAACATCCAGAATTAGGTTCTAGTCGAAATAGTGATTTTGAGACCACAAATTTGAAGTTGTAACATCCAGAATTAGGTTCTAGTCGAAATAGTGATTTTATGATTATTTGATGATCTATGATATGAATACGTGTTTGTGTGAAATTTTCATGGAGAAATTTTATGCCTAAAGTGCCCAATTTGAAGTTCGGGACTAAATTGAATAATTAGAAAAACTTGAGTTCTAGAAGCTTTAAGCATGAAAAATTGTTATGAATTATTAATTAGAGGTCCTTAAATAGTAATTTGACCAAGTGCTAAACTTTTGGACAAAAATGGGCATGAATAGGAAAATTTTGAAAGAAAAGCCTTAAGGGCCTATTTGTCATTTGGTTAATAAAACAATAAAAAGGGTAAAATCAAGAAAACTTTGCTCATCTTCTCCATGCCATAGGTGAAATTTCTAAAGGTTCCATAGCTAGGGTTTTTCAACTTTTCAAGCTTGATTGTGTGTACACCTAGCCCCGTTTTTAATGTTCTTTACATTTTTGAAGTTGTCATCAACCGATCTAGCTATTTCTACCATTATTTTGAGCTAAGGTTCATGTTCAAAAATTTACCCATGTATGACATGCATGTATATTGATGTTTAATAGAGAAATATTAAATTTTGATGTGTGTTTAACATCATTTACTAAATGATTTTTGATAGAAATGCATGAAAAGGACCTATTTGTAAAAAATGCAAAATAAGTAGCAAGATGTATGTTTTAATGAGAAATGTGGGCTGCTAGGAGCATGTTATAAGTTCGGCTAGGCTTGGGTAACAAAAAAAAAAGCATGCATTTCATTTTACGAGCCTAAAGACCAATTTATAAATAAGTGAAAAGTTAGGGGTAAAAAGGTAATTTTACCAAAGTATGTGTTATGAGTCGATTCGAACAATGTATGTATTAAATAAGTTAAATTTGGCATTATAGATCAAGAAAAACGTGATTCGGGTCTTAATCGGGGGAAAAACAAGGTTTACGAAAAATAAACTCGTTTTCACCATTTTGTACCGGGGTAAGTTCATATACAAATAATGTGATGTTATGTTATATTTTTGATGCTTGAGTATTATTTGAATTCATATTCTTCAATGTTATTATAAGTTATGTCTTGATTTCCCTATGAGCAAGTGGTTGGTATTATGGACACTGAGATCGACATTACAAGTAAGCTTGACAAAGATGTAATATTGAAAAATCTCGTTTGAACCTTAGGAATAGTTTAGGATACAAGTGACATGTCACTAGGAACTATATGATTTATGAGCTCATAAGATATGTTTATGTGGTTTCGAGTGCTGGTCTTGTACGTTCTACCGGTGGCTGGGTAGTCTGACATGTGTTGCGGATACCTAACAGCTTGTGTAAGCAGCCCGTGTAGCTATGTCCTGACCAACAGCTTGTGTGAGCAGACTCGTGAGTAATTCAAGAATGATCCTTTATGTATTATGTGATATGAGGTAGCTTTAGCTACATATCTGGCACTTATGTGCGAGCTTTCTATGTATCTGACAGTATTCCAAGCGTTCAACGGGTAATTCAAAGAGTAAACTGATGTATATTACAAAGATGATAAAGTAAGAGATTATGTTATGAGTTGATACAGGTATGTATACAGAACTCATGAATAATGTTGTGGTATGTGAAGATCTTATGACTAGGTTGTTTATATGATGAGTAAGTGTAAGTGAATTGATGGAATACAAATTTATGTTCATTATGTTAATTGCATGTTAAATACTTGTTTAGATTGCATATTATTTACATATGGACTTACTAAGCTTTAATGCTTACCCCTTTCCTTTCCATCTTTTATAGTTTTGCCAAGCTAGCTCGGGGATTAAAAGACTTTGGAGTACAGATCACACTATCGATTCAATCTTTTGGGTATACACATGGTTTAAGTATTTTGAGTATAGCATGTATAGGGGACTTGGTCATTTTATTATGTGTCATATTTATTAGCCAAATGAGTTGGCTCATAATGGTATTATGATTCATTTTGTATAAGGCCATGAGATGTGGATTATATTTGCTTCTTGGGTTGTAACCCTAATTATTTATGCATGCATGTAATCTGTTTATGCTTTGTGATATGGTTGATGGTTGCTTGTTGGTAATAATTATGATAGATGGAATATATGCTTAATGAATGAATTGGGACCAATAGGTATGACCATAGCTATGGTATATTTGGGTAACTTGAAAGTAGGTTATTGAGGTTGATTAAATATGAAATTGGTGTGGAATGCCATATGAAAGCATGATGGTTTGAGCATGTGATATGTTGACATTAAAAAGTCATGGATTAATCATAATTGTGAGAATTTGAGCGACTAAACAAGCTATGTTGCATGTCTTGAAGTGAGATTATGTATGTGAGTGTTTAAGGGTTGCAAATAGCTTGGAAAATAGCCTCAAAGTTGCCCACACAGGTAGACATGCGGGCATGTGTCTAGGCCGTGTGTGACACATGATCTGCCCTATAAGTGTGTGTGTTCCGGCCGAGTGTCCCTTGCACCCTTATTAGGCAAAACAAAATGCCCAGTAGTAAACACATAGGCAGAGACATAGTCGTGTGTCTCAGCCGTCTGAAGGACACAACCTTAGGACATGGGCGTGTGCCCAAGCCGCGTGAAGTCTGCACTTAATTTTTGGAATTTAATTCACCACACGGGCTAAGCACACGTGCGTGTGCCTTGGCCGTGTGACCTTAATTGTGTTGATGACATCATAAACAAAAAGTTACACGGGTTGAGAACATGGTCGTGTCCTAAGCCACACGAGCGTATGTTACCACACGGCCTACCCACACGGGTGTGTGACCCTGTTTCATGAAAATTTTTGAAGTTTTCCAAAAGTTTTCTAAAGTTCTCGGTTTAGTCCCGAACTACTCCTGATGTATGTTTTGGGCCTCGTAGGCCCCATATAAGTGACAAATTGTATATGTATGAATGATTTTAATTTGAATGAAATTTTATGGCACGATTTTGTAAGTTTGCTTGTGTTTAAATCCGGTAATGCCTCGTATCCTGTCCTGGCGTCGAACACGAGTAAGGGACGTTACAGCAACAATATTTCCAAAGATGGATCTCTATTCTGGATATTATCAGTTACGGGTTTAAGATTCTGATGTGCTGAATACTGCATTTAGAACCAGGTATGAACATTATGAATTTTTAGTTATGCCATTTGGTTTAACCAATGTGCCTATTGTGTTTATGGATATGACAAACATAATATTCTGACCATATTTAGAAAAATTTGTAGTTGTATTCATTGATGATACTTTAATCTATGCTCGAGATGAAATTGAGCAAACACAGCATTTGAGAATAATTTTGCAAACTTTTCGAGAGAAATAGTTTTTTGCTAAATTTAGCAAGTGTGAGTTCTGGCTCCGAAAAATTAGATTTTTCTGATATGTTGCATTGGTAGATGGTATTAGAGTTGATTCGAGTAAAATATCAGCTATAGTAAACTGGAAACCTTCGAGAAATGTTTCAGAAATAAAAAGTCTCTTGGATCTAGCTGGATATTATCGGAGATTTATAAAAGGGTTTTCGATGATTTCTACACCGATGATGAAGCAACTTCAGAAAGAAGTCAAGTTTTAATGGTCCAAAAAGTATCAACAAAGTTTTGAGCAGTTGAAAAAGTTGTTGATCGAAGCCCCTGTGTTGATCCAGCCAAAGCCTGGTAAAGAATTCGTGATTTATAGTGATGCTTCTCTAAATGGTTTAGGTTGTGTTTTGATGCAAGAAGGCAAAAGAGTATATTATGCTTCCCATCAATTTAAATCGCACGAGAAAAACTATCTGACTCATGATTTGGAGCTTGCAGCTATTCTGTTTACTTTATTACATAGAAAAATGTCATATCTTTAGAGATAACAAAAGCTTGAAGTATTTGATGTCACAAAAAGAATTAAATTTGAGACAGCATAGATGGTTGGAGCTGCTAAAAGATTACGATTTGGTCATCGATTATTATCTAGGAAAAGTTAAAGTTGTTGTTGATGCTTTAAGTAGAAAGTCCTTATTTGCTTTGAGAGCTTTGAACACTCGATTGACAAATATTGATGATGGTTCCATTGTAGCAGAATTAAAAGCTAGACTGACATTTCTGCAACAAATTTGTGAAGCTGAGAAAAGTGACTACGAATTGAATGCTAAACGGAAGTATATTGAAAAAACAAATGATTCAGAATTTCATGTTAATTATGATGGTAGTTTTTATTTCCAAAATAGATATGTTCCGAGGAATTCTGATATTATATAAAAGATTTTACAGGAAGCTCACAGTAGTAAATTTTTTATACACCCTGTAGTAATAAAATGTACGGTGATTTGAAAGAATTTTATTGGTGGCCAGGTATGGAACGAGAGATTTCAAATTTTGTATCAAAATGTTTCATCTGTTAGCAAGTCAAAGCCAAGCATCAGGTACATTTTGATTGTTACAGCCTGTGATGATTCGAGAGTGGAAATGGAAGCGGGTTACAATGGATTTTGTATCAAGGTTGTCTCTGTAGAAGAAAGATGATTTGGGTTATTGTTAATTGTTTAACTAAAACGACACATTTTATTCCTATATGTATGGATTATTCACTTGAGAAGTTGGCAAAACTATACGTTTCTAAGATTGTTAGACTACATGGTGTACCAGTGTCTATTATCTTCGATAGAGATCCACAGTTTACTTCTCAATTTCGGAGTAAATTGCATGAAGCTTTGGGTACTCGACTTCATTTTAGTACGGCACTCCATCTACAGAGCGATGGTTAGTCAATGCGAGTGATTCAGGTACTCAAAAATATGCTTCGTTTTTGTATTTTAGAGTTCGAGGGTAGTTGATAGAAATTTCTTATGTTAGTTGAGTTTGCCTATAATAATAGTTATTAAAGGAGTATTAAAATGGTGTTGTATGAGGCTTTCTATGGTCAAAAATGTAGAACCCCATTATATTGGACTGAATTGAGTGAGAAAAAGCTATTCGATGTTGATTTGATTCAAAAAGTAAAAGAAAAAATCAAAGTAATTGGTATTAGTTTGAAAGCTACTTCTGACCGTCAGAAATCATATACGGATTTGAAAAGAAAAGACATTGAATTCCAAGTTGGCGATAGAGTGTTCTTAAAAGTATTGCCTTGGAGAAAAATTCTTCATTTTGCCTGAAAAGGAAAGCTTAGTCCACGATTTATCGGGCTGTATGAGATCATCGAGAGAATTGGGCCATTTCATTACCGTTTAGCCTTACCGTCTGAATTAGAGAAAATTCACAATGTACTTCATGTATCAATGTTACGGTGATATCTGTAACATCTCGAATTAGGGTCTAGTCAAAACAGTGGTTTCGAGACCACAAATCTGAAATAGAAATAACTATTTTATGATTATTTTATGATCCATGACATCATTGCATGTTTGTTTGAAATTTTCATGAAGAAATTCTATGCCTAAAGTGTCCAATTTAACTTTAGGGACTAAATTGAATAAGTTGCAAAACTTATGTTCTAGAAGCTTCAAGCATGAAACTGCATTGGATTATTAATTAGAGGTCTTTAAATAGAAATTTGACCAATTTCCACATTTTTGGACAAAAATAGGCATGCATGGATAAAATTTGAAAGAAAGGCTAAAAGGGTATTTTTGTCATTTGGTTAATAAAAGAATTAAAAGGGAAAATGAAGTGAAAATCTTGCCCATCTTTTTCAAGGGGGCACCAAAATTTCTAAGGACATAGCAAGGGTTTTTCTTCAACTTTCAAGCTTGATTGTAAGTGCTCACAAGGCTCGTTTGTAATGTTCTTTGCATTTTTTAAGTCTTTGATTCATGATCTATCCATTTCTACCATTATTTTGAGCTAGGATTCATGTATGAAATTTTACCCATGTGTGACATGGTTGTATTTTGATGTTTGATGGAGGAATATAAATGTTTGATGTGTGATAAACATCTTTTACTAAGTAATTTCTAGTGAATATGGTTAAAAAGGACTTGTTTGAAAAAGGTGTAAAAATTAATAGTAGAAATGAGTTTTAATGAGAAATATGGGCTGATATGAGTTAGAATATGAATCGGCTAGGCTTGGGAAACAACAAAAATGCATGCATTTCATTTTACAAGCCTAGGGACTAAAGTGTAAATAAGTGAAAAGTTAGGGTAAAAAGGTAATTTTACCAAAGTATGTGTTATGGGTCGATATAAGCAATGTATGTATTGAGCAAGTTGAATTTGGCAGTATAGATCAAGAAAAACGTGATTCGAGTCTTGATCAGAGGAAAAACAAAGTTTACGAGGATTAGGCTCGTTTCTATCATTTTGTGCCAAGGTAAGTTCATTTGCAAATAATGCAACATATACCATTCTTTAGATGTTTGATATTGCATGTATGGTAAGTATATATAATTAATGTGACATTGTATCATGTGTTTTAAATGCTTACACTTTTATTGTGAATGATGCCTTAATTATTCCATGAGTATGTGATTGGTGCTACTAGTATTGAAATTGACACTACGAGCAAGCTCAACGGAAATGTGGTATCAAAGAATCCCGTTTGAACCATAAGAATAGTTTAGAATACAAGTGACATGTCACTAGGAACAATGTGATCTGAACTCATTGAGTTGTGGTCTGAGTTCATGATATATGTGACATCTGAGCTCATCTAGTTGTGCTCTGAGTTCATGATGTATGTGACACATGTTTTGTTTTCTCAATGTATGACTACTTATGGTTTACTTTGAGATATTATCGATAGGGATTATAAGTTGAGAAGAGTTTATTTTGATTATGAATTGAGGATTTTGCTTCAGGACAAGCAAATGCTTAAGTGTGGGGGTATTTGATAAACCGTAATTTATACATTTTTTATCCCATGCTTAGCATATTCATGGATGATTTCTCCTTAGATTTGATGAATTCAATGGTCCTAATCCTTTAATTTCATGTTTTATACTTAGGTGAGCATAGGAGAATAAAAAGAGCAAGAAACTAGCCGAAAACAGAGAAAATGGACCAATATGAGAAATCAACACGGCCTGGACTTCCTTACACGGGTAGTCCACACGGCCATGTCCTTTTGGTAGAATCAAAGCACGACTTACATGGGTAGACCACACGCCCGTGCCTATTTAACAGCCTTGACCACGGTCTAAAGCAATCGCACACGGGCGTGTCCCTGTCGAGCCCAAGTATAGTCCTATTCGGAAAAGGCCACTTTTGAGGGCTCTTACATATTCTAAAGCCTATTGAAGCACCTGAGGAGGCACTAGAAAGAGGGACATGGAGTAGGAGGCAAGGAATTACTTAAAGAAAGCCGATTAATCCATCCCAGAAGCCAGATTCTTCGTCAAGACTAAAGATCTCCCTTCAATTTTCTTCAGGAGTTTTGGGTTCTCTTTATGTTTTGTTATCTTTACTCTTTTGAGATGTTCTCTTTCATAATTATGAACTAAACCCCCTAAATACCTAAGGGGAATGAAACCTAAGATAGATCTTAATATTATCATCTAAATTGTATGATAAATATTTGACTTGTTCTTAATTATGTGTTCTTAATTCTTGTTTTAATATTCCAGGATATTGATTCAAGTTAATGCGCTTATTCAGAGGAGCAAAAGTCCCTGTCTAAGAGTAAATTTGTCGTAATTAAGCGGAGCTGATTGCACACCTAGAGATAGGGTGACAAGATTTTTTCAGATTAGGGTGAAACCTAATAAAGGAGTCCATAGATCGAGCTAATGCAACACTAGGGTGTTAATTAGAAAGAGATTTCAATTAATTAACCTAGGGTTAGACGTTATTAGTCCCGAGAGAGATAATAATATAACTTATGGATTTTTACGGATCAAGTCAAATGAATAAGTCGTCTGATTCAGAGTTAAATAACAAGTGAAGTCTAGGTCGATTTTTCCTTGGGTATTGTCTTAATCAATCGAGTTTTCCCAAAAGCTTTTCCCCAATTTTCTCTCTATGCACCCTTAGTTTAATTAATTAGTTTAGATAAACAAATCCCTTAATTTTTAGGCTAGATAATAAAAAGAAAGTAATTACTAGTACTCTTGGTTCCTTTAGGTTCGACAATTTGGTCTTGCTAAAGCTATACTACTGTTCGATAGGTACACTTGCCTTCATTGTGATAATAGTTAGTTTCAAGAGTGATTAATTATAAATTTTTAAAACCTGTCACGAATATCACGTATCAACTTTTTTTGGTGCCATTGCCGGGGAACTAAGATATTAGGAACATTCCATTTTTATTACTTTAGCCATATTTACTTTTAGTGCAATCTATTTTTAGTTTAATTTCACTTTTCTAACTTTTACTTTATTTTCTTCTGACAGGTTTTTCTAGTTTATGACCAGAAGAAACCCGTCAGGACCACTACTTTTCAATAGTGAGATCGATCGCACAGTTCGCAGAAACTGAAGAGAAATAAGGCGAAGTTTAAGATACAGAGAGGAAGAGCAAGAGAACGATACTTCAACCACAACCGAGGAGATGGCTGAAAACTAGGAAAATCCACTACCTCCTGCGATTGCTGCTAATCAGAATCCTGCTTCACGTACTATGTATGATTATGCTCAACCTTCTTTAACAGGAACTGAATCAAGCATAGTTAGGCCTGCTATTGCTGCAAATAATTTTGGACTGAAACCTAACACAATTCAAATGATACAGCAATTTGTTCAGTTTGATAATTTGCAGGACCAAGATCCCATCGCTCATTTGGTGAATTTTCTGGAGTTTTACGATACATTTAAAATCAATGGCGTTTCTGATGATGCCATTCGTCTTCGGTTATTTCCCTTTTCATTGAGGAAAAAAGCTAAACAATGTTTGAACTTGTTACCACGAGGGTCAATCACTACTTGGGAACAAATGACCGAAAAAGTTTTTATTAAAATATTTTCCACCAGCTAAAACATCTAAATTACGTAATGATATCTCTTCTTTTATGCGGATGGATTTAGAAACACTCTACAATGCATGGGAGAGATACAAGGACCTTTTGAAAAGATGCCCTCACCATGGGTTACCACTCTTGCTACAGGTTCAAACATTTCACAATGGCTTGAATCCTTCGACTAGACAGATGATTGACGCAACTGCTGGTGGAACTATCAATAATAAGACACCTGAGGATGCTTATCAATTTATAGAAGAGATGTCACTTAATAATTATCAGTGGCAAGTCATGAGGACAAAGCCAAAGAAAACAACCGACATTTTTATCATCGATTCGGTCACCATGCTCTCTAATCAGATAGAACTTTTGAATAGAAAAATTGACGGTTTTCTTGGTTCTTCATAGGTTCACCCAGTAATGCAGTGCGAAGCAAGTGGAGGTGAATCAAGCAATTCAGAATACCCACCCTATGGCCATTACATGGAGAACGAGTAGTTACATTACATGGGTAATAATCCTTATAATAACACTTACAATGTAGATTGGAGGAACCACCCCAATTTCTCATGAAGAGGCCAAATGAATCAGAGACCACCACCTCCTGGCTTCCAACAACCACCCTACCAACAAGAGAAAAAGTCAAACCTTGAAGAGATACTAACAAAATTCATCTCAGTGTCAAAAACTCATTTTCAGAATACTGAGGCAGCACTTAAGAATCAACAAGCGTCGATCCAAGGGCTCGAAACTCAGATAGGACAACTCGCCAAATTAATATCTGAACGACCACAAGGTAGCCTGCCAAGTAACACTGAATCTAACCCAAGGGAAAAACTCAACGCAATTACCATCCAAGATAAGGAAGGGTTAGTGGAACCTAAACCAGAACCAAGGCAAGGAATCGTGGTAAGTAAAAGTAAAGTTGAGGTAGACCACAGTGAACAAACACCAGTAAGTAAAGAGTACAAATCGCGTGTGTCATACCCTAATGCGATAAGGAAAGACCGTACAGACGAACAATTTGGTAAATTCCTTAAATTATTAAAGAAATTACATATTAACTTACCGTTTATTGAAACTCTTTCGCAGATGCCAAAAGCAGTCAAATTCTTAAAGGAGCTTTTAACAAATAAGCGGAAGTTGGATGAGGCGTTGCATATGGAGCTAAATGCGGTTTGGTCAGCCATACTACAGAATAAGCTGGCCAACAAATTAAAAGATCCAGGAAGTTTTACGATTCCTTGTTTAATTGGTAGCTTAGATGTTAGTAATGCAGGGGCTAGTATCAATGTCATGCCTTCCAAAATGTTTAAGCAACTAGGTCTTGGGAAACCCAAATAAACTAGGATGAGTATTAAATTAGCCGATAAAATAATCAGATTTCTTAGGGGTATTCTTGAAGATGTAGTCGATAAATTGACAAATTTATATTCCCAGTTGATTTCATTGTTCTAGACATAGAGGAGGATAGTAACGTGCCTTTAATTTTAGGGAGGCCCTTTTTAGCAACTACTAGAACGATAATTGATGTTGGTACAAGTGAACTCACACTTCGTGTGGGTGATGAAACAATCACTCTTCAAGCTCGTAATTCGAGTAACACCTTAAAAATCGAGGGTGATTGCATAAATCATACTACTAGTACTGATCATGTGGTGAAACCCTCTGTATAGAAAACAAGTTCGAAAAGTGCACATGAGTTGTGTTCAAGCAACAATAAAGGACCTATCTATAAAGAACGAAGGCTGCGAGTTAAGGAACTAGATGAATGGCAGACACATAAACCAAAACCACACCTTGACGAGCTCAATATTCCACCAAATCAACTTAAGGTTGGAGACAAAGAACTACTGGATGCAGCAGATCCTTGTATTGCCACTTCTGAATCAAATGGAGAAATTCCTCTGACGGTGCTCAATATTTTTCCATACGGTACAGTCGAGGTAACTCATCCTAAATTTGGCACTTTCAAGGTAAATAATACTCGTCTAAAACCTTATTTTGATAAAATTGATAGCAGGGATGAGGAGTATAAACTCCTCGAACCACCATGACTATGCGAGATCGAAGTAAGTCGAGCTTAGACTATAAATAAGCGCTTCTCGGGAGGCAACCCGAGCACTAATAGTATTGATTTCTTTAACATTTTAGTTTTTAACATCTTATCACTAACTGAGTCCTTGAAACATAGGTTTTCTAATCCACACGGCCATGCACACGGGCATGCCTTAGGCCATGCTCACACCACAGGTGGAGACACGGTCGTGCGATACGACCGTGTGAAAATAGGGAAAAATTTTTCCCAACACATGATATGATAAGTTGCCACGGCCGTGCGACATGGCCGTGGGCGAGCCTGTCAAAACAACACGAGCGTGAGACACGCCCGTGTCTCGAAATCGTGGTTGAAACTGAAAATTTAGCATGGGCATGCGACACGCCCGTGCCCACCACCGGTGCTCAAGACTGATAAAACAACACAGGCATGCACCTATATCCACGGGTGTGGGAGAAGCGAATGAAGTCAAACACGGCCATGCGACACGATCGTGCGACACGGCCGTGTGCATCGACACGCCTAAAGAACATGGGCGAGGGACAAATTTCAGAAGTGCCCAAATTAGAAAATCACGATAAACACGGCACGGCCGTGTGCCCCAAAATCTATATAAATCCCTCACTATTCATCATCCTCTTCCCCAAAATCCCTAGCCCTTGCCGCCGCAACTCTTGCCCACCCCCGTGCACCGACCCAAGCTCTTCCATCTTGCGTTTGTCTACTCTTTTCTCTCTATTCTCTTCAAATATTTTACCTATTTCATGATTTTTTATTGTTTTATTTGACTATTTTGGGTAAATATTTATGGTTATAATGATAGTAATACTTATGCTCTTTGTTAGAAATTTGCCATTTTAGTCAATGCATTATGCTACATTCATCCATTTTTCTTGTTTACATGGATTTCATGCCTACCTACACCATATTTCATATTATCAAACCCACATGCATTCATTCACTAGATATTCCATTAGCACTATTCCCATGTTCCTATTGTTAATAATGATTTCCATTAGGATTTAGTTACTTTTCATCTTACCTGTTACTTGTGATACCCATGAAGTATTCTTCAATAATGTTAACATACTTGCATACCTCTCCATGCCATTCTTGAGGAGTATTGTTTTAACTTCGACTTTTCATTGCAGGTATACCATGTCAACCTCACGTGGTAAAAAGACCGTCGTCCCCGCTTCGAAGAAGAGGAAAGGAGCAACGTCATTTTGGGGTCCTACCGCTGAGATTTGCCACCCTTTCCTTCAGTTCCCCTTAGGACCCCAGGAAGAACTCTTTCAGATACTTTGAGCCCGACCCTTAGGTGTGGGCTGCTGCATTGACTGGGCCGCACTTGAACAAGTCCAACTGGCTAAAATGGTCTGAGCTCTTCTGACGACTGACCCGTGGGAGCTTTTCTTTGGGATCAACGAGCCGACGTACCTCGAGCTCACCCTGGAACTCTATTCGACCTTTCACTTCCAACCGTTATGATGGAGTTTGATGATCCAAGAATGGTCCAGTTCCGCCTCGGGGGTTTGGTTCGCCAGTTGAGCGTACCCAAGTTTAGAATTGCAGTCGGGCTGTATACGGAGTTCATGGACGACAACGAGCTCGACACCCTTTATCTCCATATCCACTATTCTCCTTCGAAGTGTTAGAGAGATTTAGTCCCTGACTCCGCCACCTATAACCCCAGCCACTCCAAGGCATCAGCTCTCGCCCCGTCCCTAAGATACTTGCACGCTATCCTTGCTCACACCCTGACAGGAAGGCAAGAGAGCACCGGTGTCGTCAACACTCACGACGCCTACTCTTTATGGAGTATGGCGAACGGGCATGTCTTCGACCTTGCCTATTTTATTGCCCTCGCCATTCACCATCAGATGGAGTGACATAGGAGATGAGTCATCTCCATTGGCCCCTATGTGACTAGACAAGCACGGTCGGACCCTTCAACACAATAGCACAATCATCCTCCCTCACCCTCATCGGCCAGATGTCCCCACAGGGCATCTCGAGTATGCTTCATATGAGGATGATCGAGAAACGACGTGGAACCTACCCTCCTCAGTACCACCTCGTCCAGTCCCCCAAGGAGGAAGACCCAGAGGACATTACTGATGATGTCCCTCCACGTCATGAGGACCCACCGTCTCAGCCACCACCAATCCATCGTCCAGTTCATACGGCAACTTCATACTGTGACATCTCTAAGCACCTTACTCGATTTGAGTAGTAGTGTTTTCAATGCTTTGATCACATTGATGCTACTCTTCATCAGATTTGTCAGCACTTTCACATCTCATCGCCACCACCACCTCGCGAACCATCCGACAATAACGATGTTTAAGAACCTTTTTTATTTATCATTTTTATTTTTACTTTTATCTTTATTTATCTTCTTTAAGTACTTTTTATTTTATTTTCCTTTAATATTATTTCATTTTAGGTTTTATAATTTTTATTAAACAATTTATAGTTTCGGCTATTCCTTTACGAGTAATTATGCCTCTTTATATTTCCTAAAGAGTTCTTGATGTTATCACAGTTATAGAGAGCTCCAAAGCTCATCATCACCTAGGAAATTGAACCTCCACTGGCAAAGGTTCTCCACGACTGCCATGTCCTACTCGACAACGACCATAGCAACTACCAGATATAATATTCTTTGGGCGCAAGACTTATGGCCTAATGAACCTCTACCACCACCGGAGTATCCTCCTCTACTCTTATCAAGGCACTTGGCTGATTATTCTCCATAACTCCAATTCAAGGAATCTATTCATCATTCACGAAGTTTCACTTCTCCCCTTATCTTATGATCTTATATATATACCGTCGTAAATCTAACTTTGTACATTGAGGGAAATGTACATCTTAAGTGTGGGATGTCTTTTATATCATTATCAGAAAAATCCCTGAATTTTGTCTTATTCTTATTTGATCTTCTCATATCATTATTAGAATGAATTTTGATTGATTTATAATTTTCTATTAATATCTCTTGAATTAAAACATAGGCATTTATGCATTGACTATTCAAACTTTAAGGAATTAGAGAATCAAGCATGATAAAGTTGATTTTTGAGAATTAAAATTTTTTAGGTTGTTTCCCCAAGTTTATGTATTATCTTGAGTTGAAATTCACAGGTTTAAACATCAAAAAGCCATAATTTTTGTGAGATCTTGAGCCTTTAGAGCATTCTTTCATGCTCACTTTTATTGTTGCTTTGAGTGCGTCAATATTGAATTGTCTTCTAGAACTTGCTTGATTATGCATGTCAAGACCACACCATTTGATTTGATACGTCGAGATGATAAAGGCATTTAGGTTTAACCTACTCACTCCATAAAAGCCTACCTTCACAATTAACCCTTAGTGAACCCCCTTGAGCCTAACAACCCAATCATTGATTTACCCTCAACATTAACCTTTAACCCATTATTGTTGAAATCCCCTAAATTAATTTGATCCCTATTTTTGTCAAGATTTGATTTGAATAAATTGCTTAGATATGTTTTATTTTTAATAGATAGCCTATTTTATTTGACTTGTTCTAAATAATAATAATAATAATAATAATAATAATAATAATGATAATAACAATAATAATAATACAATACATACATATATTTTAGTAGTTATTCATCGTTTTTTTTTAGCTTAAGTGTTAATTGAAGCTCACTTGTATTCAATTAATGATTAGTTATTTTTCTAGTTAGGTAATTTTTCAATTCAATCTCGATTCTAACCTTTTCTTTCAACTTGCAACCACACCCCATTACCAAAGCCACATTACAACTCTCTAAATATCTTTTGATTGATGTACCATCTCAATTTATAGTGGTGGAGATTTGATTTTCATGCAAGCGTATAGTAATAATCTTTCATATTGACTAATGAGTGCTTTACTTATTGTCCTTAAACACCTCGAGTGATTTGAGTGAATCTTAAGTGAGGATGTTAAACATTGTGATATTTTGAATCAAGGGTAATCACTTAAATGAGGGGAGACACCTATGCTTTCGTGATAAAATGCTCAGCTTGGAATGTTTGAAACTTTGATGTTCTTCTAGTTGAATTCTCAATGTATGACTACTTATGGTTTACTTTGAGATATTATCGATAGGGATTATAAGTTGAGAAGAGTTTATTTTGATTCTGAATTGAGGATTTTGCTTGAGGACAAGCAAACGCTTAAGTGTGGGCGTATTTGATAAACCGTAATTTATACATATTTTTATCCCATGCTTAGCACATTTATGGATGATTTCTCCTTAGATTTGATGAATTCGATGCTCCTAATCCTTTAATTTCATGTTTTATACTTAGGTGAGCATAGGGGAATAAAAAGAGCGAGAAACGGGCTGAAAACGGAGAAAATAGACCAACATGAGAAATCAACACGGCCTGGACTTCCTCACACGGGTAGTCTACACGGCCATGTCCATTTGGTAGAATCGAAGCACGACTTACACGGGTAGACCACATGCCCGTGCCTATTTAACAGCCTTGACCACAGTCTGAAGCAATCGCACACGGGCATGTCCCTGTCGAGCCCAAGTATAGTCTTATTCGGAAAAGGCCACTTTGAGGGCTCTTAGGCATTCTAAAGCCTATTTCAACACCTAATGGGGCACTAGAAAAGGGGACACAGAGTAGGAGGCAAGGAATTACTCAAAGAAAGCCGATTGATCCATCTTAAAAGCTGGATTCTTCTTCAAGACTGAAAATCTTCCTTCAATTTTCTTTCAGGAGTTTTAGGTTTTCTTTATGTTTTGTTATCTTTACTCTTTTGAGATGTTTTATTTCATAATTATGAACTAAACCCCCTAAATACCTAAGGGTAATGAAACCTAAGACGAATCTTGTTATTATTATCTAAATTGTATGATAAATATTTGACTTGTTCTTAATTATGCGTTTTTAATTCTTGTTTTAATATTCTAGGATATTGATTCAAGTTAATGCGCTTATTCAGAGGAGCAAAAGTCCCTGTCTAAGAGTAAAATTGTCGTAATTAAGCGGAGTTGATTGCACACCTAAAGATAAGGTGACAAGATTTTACCGGATTAGGGTGAAACCTAATAAGGGAGTCCATAGATCGAGTTAATGCAACACTAGGGTGTTAACTAGAAAGAGATTTCAATTAATTAACCTAGGGTTAGACGTTATTAGTCTCAAGAGAGATAATAATATAACTTAGGAATTTCTACGGATCAAGTCAAATGAATAAATCGTCTGATTCAGAGTTAAATAACAAGTGAAGTCTATGTGGATTTTTCCTTGGGTATTGTTTTAATCAATCGAGTTTTCCCAAAAGTTTTTCCCCAATTTTCTCTCTGTGCACCCTTAGTTTAATTAATTAGTTTAGATAAATAAATCCCTTAATTTTTAGGCTAGATAATAAAAAAAAGTAATTACTAGTACTCTTGGTTCCTTTAGGTTTGACAATCCGGTCTTGCTAAAGCTATACTACTGTTCGATAGGTACACTTGCCTTCATCGTGATAATAGTTAGTTTCAAGAGCGATTAATTATAAATTTTTAAAACCTGTCACGAATATCACGTATCATGATTTGAGATATGAAGTAGCATTGGTTACATAAGGGGCACTTAGGTGCAAGGTTCTGATGTATCCAATAGTATTCCAAGTGTTCAATGGGTAGTTCAAGAGAAGCTCAATGAGTAATCATAATGATTGCATCAAGATAAGAAAGTAAGTTATTATGTGCAAATGGGCACAGGTATGTACATCGAACTCATTAGAATGACATGAGATATGATGAACTTGTGGTTTGAATATATGTGTATATATATATGAAGAATAAGTTTAAGAGATTTGATAAAATTCAAGATTATGTTCATTATGTTAAATGTATGATGAATGCTTGTTTAAGATGCATCTTATTTGCATGTGAACTTACTAAGCTTTAATCCTTACCCCCTTCCTTTCATTTTTTTATAGTGTCGCCAAGCTAGCTCGAGGATCAAAGGATGTCGGAGACTCGATCACACTATCAATTGAATATTTGGGTATAGTTAGTCTTATCATTTTGAGTATGGCATGTATAGGGACTTGGTCTTTTTGTTATGTGTCATATTGATTATCCAAGTGTGTTGGTTCCTGATGGGATTTATGAACATTTTGTATATGGCCATCAGAGGTAACTCATATTGATTATTTAGGTTATAACCCTAATTATTGATGCATGCATGCAAATGTGTTTATGCTTTAATGTGGTTATGGTTGCTTATGGTTAATGAGTGTGATGGATAGCATGTATGTTTGGTGTATGAGATGTGATTAATGTGTATGACAATAAATGTGGTGCAAGTGTGTAACTTGAAAGTAGGTTAGCAAAGATGATATATAAATATGGAATTAGTATGGAATGCTATATGAAAGCATGACAATTTGAATAGGTGATATGTTGACCTTACCATGTCATAATTTAACCATAAATGTGAGTGCTTGAGTAATCAAATATGCCATGTTGTATGTCATTAAGGGAGTGTGAGTATGTGAGTGTTTAAGGGTGGCAAATGGCTTGGAAAATAGCCTAGAAATTGTCCACACGGTTAGCCACACGAGCATGTGTCTAGGCCGTTGTGTCACACAGTCTGCCCCATAGGCGTGTGATCTGGCTATGTGTCCCCTGCACCCTAATTATGCAAAACAGGATGCCCAGTAGTAAACACACAGGCAGAGACACGGCTGTGCATCTCAGCTGTGTGAAGGATACGGCCTTAGGACATTGGCATGTGCCCAGGCCGTGTGAAGTCTGCACTTAAATTTTGGAATTTAATTCGCCACACGGCCTAAGCACACAGGCATGTGATTTGGCCGTGTGATCTTATTTTTTTGATGGCATCATAGTCAGAGAGTTACACGAGCTAAGGACACGAGCGTGTGTGATCACACGGCCTACCTACAAGGATGTTTGACTCTCCAAAACAAGAAAATTTTCTAAGTTATCCCGAGGTCCTGAAAGTTTTCGGATTAGTCTCGAACCACTTTTGATGTATGTTTTGGGCCTCGTAGGCCCTTATAAGGGACAATCTGTATGTGATTGAAAAGCTTTAAATTTGGATGAAATTTTATGGCTCAATTTTATATGTTTTCTTACGTTTAAGTCCAGTAATGCCTCGTACCCTGTCCTGACGTCAGACATGGGTAAGGGTGTTACAGTATCTGTCTAATTGTTCACACATGATTTAAATGGTTGATCTTGAAATTTAGCCAGATATGTCGTACAGTGAATAAACGTATAGCATTAGTTAAAATTCTCTGAAAACATCATGGAGTTAAGGAAGCTACATGGGAACTGGAAGAAGCCATGAAAGTGCAATACCTGAACCTATTTTCTAGTAAGATTGTTTGGGACGAAAATTCCTCTAGGGGGAGAGTTGTAAAAATCCAATTTCAGTGGTATCAGAAATAGTGATTTTGTTACCATAATTCTGACGAGTGAGTTATTATTTTATTATTTATTTAATGTCTACGGGATTATATGAAGGTTGTATTAAAGTTTCATTAATAAATTTTGAAGTTTAAATAGTTAATTAAGTAAAAAGGACTAAATCGTAAAGGTTGCAAAAGTGAGTATCTATTAGTCTAAAGGGATAAATGGCTATGGAAAAGAAAATTAATGTACTTAGATGGTAAATATACCATAATTAAGTTAGTGGATAGTTATGGACAAGGTTTTACTAAAATTTTTTTATTAATCGTAAGGTTAAAGCAGTAATTTAGTAAATAAAAGAAAATTTAAGTAAATAAAAGAAAAAAGAAAGATGTTTTCTTCTCCATCTTTGTTTCAAAAAACCTAAAATAGCCATTGGAGAAGGACGAGAGTTCGACAAAGGCTTATTTCAAATGCATGATCAAGATAAACAACAATCTGATTTAAGTCGAGGAAAGGCGAAAGCTTTAGATTAGTTTTCAGCTCAACTTCTACTACAATAGTTATTGAGGTAAGTTCATGTGAATTATAATTGTATTAATGATAGCTAAATTGATTATTTACTATATTGTGTTAATATAAATGGAATTGAAAATGCTTATGAATCAATGTTTTGAGTAATTAATGGAAAACGAATCTCGTTTGAACCTTAAGAATTCTTAGGATACGAATGACATGTCATTAGGGATTTCATGTTTCGAGTCTTGGTCTTGAATTTCCTACCGATGCCTGAGGTCTTGCATTTGTTGCAGATTCTCCACAACTCATGTGAGCAACATCGTGTAGCTAACATTTCGACCTGATAAATCGTAATTTATACATATTTTTATCCCATTCTTAGCACATTTATGGATGGTTTCTTCTTAGATTTGGTGAATTCGATGCTCCTAATTCTTTAATTTCATGTTTTATACTTAGGTGAGCATAGGAGAGTAAAAAGAGCGAGAAAGGGGCCAAAAACGGAGAAAATGGACCCACATGGGAAATCAACACAACCTGGACTTCCTCACACGGCCGTGTCCATTTGGCAAGATCGAAGCACGACTTACACAGGCAGACTACACGCCCGTGCCTATTTAACAGCTTTGACCATGGTCTGGAGCAATCTCACACTGGCGTGTCACACAGGCGTGTCCCTATCGAGCCCAAGTATAATCCTATTCGGAAAAGGCCACTTTTGAGGGCTCTTAGGCATTCTAAAGCCTATTTAAACACATGAGGAGGCACTTAGAACAAACACACAGAGTAGGAGGCAAGGAATTACTCAAGGGAAGCCGATTGATCCATCTCAGAAGCCAGATTCATCGTCAAGATTGAAGATCTCCCTTCAATTTCCATTCAGGGGTTTTGGGTTTTCTTTATGTTCTGTATTCATTATTCTTCTGAGATGTTTTCTTTTATATAATGGGAATGAAATGTGACAGCCCAAATTTGACCCTAGTCGGAATGTGGTTTCGGGACCACAAAACCGAGGCATAAAAATAATTAAAAATTTATTTTGATGCCTATAATATGTGTGTGCTCATGTATGACATTTTATGATGATTGATTTAGTGTTATAAAGGTGAATTCCACAAGAAAGGACTTAGTAGTGAACTTTGAAAGTACGATAGGAAAATGTGTGATGACTAATTAAAGCATGCATGCAAAATAATGGACTTGCATGTCAAATTCCCCTTTTTACAAGTGATGGCCGGCCATGACAAAGAGATATGGGCTAAACATGTCATGAAACATGTTTTGTTGGGCATTAGGGAGAAATAATAAACAAATAAGCATGGGTAAGAAAAGAATGAAAAAAAATGTGTGAGAGAGTAGCATTCCCCCTTGCCGTGAGTTGAGAAAGAAGGAAGAAAAAAATTGTTGTGTTCATCCATTTTCACTTCTTGGCCGAAAATACTAAGGAAAAGGGGAGGATTTTGCTTCATGCTTGGTTTGGAAGAGATCTAGAAGGAGATTTGGCTAAGTTTGCATCAAGATTAAGGTATGTATGAGGTTGTGTTAGGAGTTTCATGCATGTTTTGGTTGCTAACTTGATGTGCATGTTAGCCATGGCTCAAATCTTTGTTATGCCATGGAAATGGTATTTGGCCAAAGTTGTTATGGTGATAAAGCCATTGCATGCTAAGTGTGAAGCTTGATGATGATGCATGCAATGATGGATTGTCTACTCTTGAGTAAGATTTTGAGTTTTCTTTTGTTTAATCATGATTGAAGTTGAAAAGGGCATGATTGTCATATTCGCCATGATGCATTCATGAGCATGGTTCATGCTTCTTGCATGTTAGTTAAAATTTGTGTTTTGGATGGCTATGGACACCTTGAAATTGGCCATGCTCATATATGTATATATATGTTTGCACATGATGTTTTGGTTATGAAGGAAGTGATGAATATGTTTGTTTAAAGAAGAAGATGTTGAAGAATAATTGTGAAATTGCAAGCACATTCGCCTAGCACACATATGAGTGCTTGATGCTATATTATAAGTTTTGAGCTACAATATGCAAAGCATTAACTAGTAAAATGCATGCTGTTTTTGTGAGGTATTAAGTGCATAATTGGCCTCAACATGTACATGAATATTCGCCTTGGGTAGCCTATTGAAGGCCTTAGCTTTTCCTTGATGCTCGAATAAATTGTATTGAATTGCTTGATGTAGTATAAAGGTGCATGACCATTGTGTATTCAAGCTAAAGGGTGGCCATATGACCATTTAAACTCCTTGTCATATTCGCCATAAGCTAGCACAATGAGGTTTTAATAAATTGAATTTGTTTGAATTAGCTCAAGAGCTTAGAGGGCCACAATTGGACAAGGGGAAGGAGAAAGTGATCGAATAGCCGTAAAAGCCGTTCGACAACATCCGAGGTAAGTCCTCAAGAAGTGACCTTACTTGAATTATGTGGAATGAAATATGGATGTATTGATTATTGATTTATGTGTGTATGAGTATCCGAATAATACCCGGGCTAAGTCCCGAAGGCGATTATGCTAATGATTATAATTGTGTTTGAGCCTTAGTAACGAAAATGAAATATGTATGTCCAATGATTATTGATGTATGTGTGCATGAGAAATTGAATGATATCCGGGCTAAGCCCCGAAGACAATTATGCTGGAAATTATATCCGGTTAAGACCCAAGGCAATTGTGCTAGTGGCTATATCCGGGCTAAGACCAAGGCATTCGTATGAAGTCATTCTATCCGGGCTAAGACCAAGGCATTTGTGCACATGGTTATATCCGGTTATATTCAAGAATCTTGGGCTGGAGGTGAGTGTTGGTTGCTGTAATAAATTCAATTAGTACACTCGAAAAGCCCAAAGAATAAGGTACGTTTATATGTGCATTGAAAGTCGACATGTTTGAGCAACATTCGCTCAATCGACTAATGAATTTCAGCTATTGAATTGATTGATACTTTGTGAAAGTATATAATGATGAAGTGTGAAGTAAGAATGTGTATTAATGAAATGATGCATTTGGCTATGTGAATGTATTGCTGTAATTAGAGTTGATTATATTCCTTGAGACTTACTAAGCATAAAAATGCTTACCCGTTACTTGGGCTCTCTGTTTTATAGATTTCGCTCGATAGCAATCGGATTCGGGATCAATAAAGTCAAGTCATCCACACTATCAACGCCTCTATTTTGGTATAAATTTTGTTTGAACTTTGAAATGGCATGTATAGGACTACCCCTTGTTGGTTTAAAATGTGGTGATGTATATGTATACGGCCATGCGAAAATGGCTCGTAAAAGGAGGCATGAACTTGGACTATTTTTGGTTTGTATGTATATATATGGTGTCATGATGTGATTATGGATTGGAAATGGGAGTGTTGGTCACATGATCAGCCATTGGTATGGTTAAAATGATCATATATGAACCTATGTATGGCAAGACTAGTTGGTTCATGGAGACTACAAAATAGGTAAGACCTACCTTAAAACAGATGCTGCCAGCTGCAGTGACGTGAATGTGAAAAATCACCAAAATTTGTAGGAATGGTATTAAATAGTGAATAAGCTATTTAAATGAACCTTGATGAGTCTATTTTCATATGGAAGAAACGAAATGGTCATAGGAGTTACATGTTAAGATATATTAAAGCTATTGTGAGACAGGGCCAGAACGGTTTCTGGGTCCCCTGTCGCAACTTTAAAAATTTACTATAAATTATCCAGAAAGAATTAGGAGTCATGCCTTATATTTACAGATTCCATTTTGAGTCTAGTTTCATTAGAAACAAACGACACCAGTATTAAAGTCCTGTACAGTGAGATATTCAAGTTGTAACCCGCGAAGGTCAGAGCAGTCGATCCCTGCAACATGGGTGACTTTAACTAATAAACTGTACCAATTGGCCCGACCAAAAATTCTAGAAAAAAATCCATGGATGGATACATGAGTCTAAATTCAGGGAAAATTTACGAAACCAGTTTCCGAGTTTTAAAACTCGAGATATGATTTTTAAGGCGACGGTGACGCAGTTTTCCAGCCTGACTGGAAATGCCAAATGGGTGGGCAAAATATGTGAACTTGGCTTGTTAACCCCTCGTGTCCGACACCGGCGATGGTCTCGGGTTCAGGGTGTTACAATTTTATTGGTATCAGAGCCACGGTTTAGTCGATTCTAGGACTACCGTGATGTGTTTGGGGTCTAGCTATACATGCCATTAAATGATGACTCGATAGTGTGGTGATTTCTGACAATTTGACTTTGTGTTTGTTTATAGCAATGGATCCCGATCCCAACCGAGCGATAGCTGATGATGTGGAGAGTGTGGCGCTGCTCGCGCAAGGGACAGCGGCGGCGGACTCTCAACCTATGGCCAGCAATCCGAATGACGAGGCTAGGCAAGCCTTTTATAGTGTGATGAACGAATGGTTTAATCAATACATTCGAACTAACACTACTGTTCCACAACCTCCATTCCCGACAAATGCAACCCCGCACCTACAATACCTCCGGTGATCTGACCAAATAAGGTCAAGTAAGCCCCGGTCGATAGGATTCGAAAACATGGGGCCACTGAATTTAAGGCTACGGATGATGATGATGCCGAAGCGAGCTGAATTTTGGTTGGATAACACTATCCGGGTGCTTGATGAGCTATCCTGTACACCCGATGAGTGCTTAAAGTGTACCATCTCCTTGCTACGTGAGTCTGCCTACTATTGGTGGAGTACTCTGACTTCTGTGGTACCTAGAGAGCAAGTGACTTGGGAATTCTTTCAAACCGAGTTCCGAAAAAGTATATCAGTCAGAGATTCATCGACCAAAAGCGAAGGGAATTCCTTGACCTTAAGCAAGGTTCTATGCCAGTTACCGACTACGAACGAAAATTTGTGAGGCTTAGCCGGTACGCGCGAGAATGCATTTCATCCGAAGCCATTATGTGTAAACGCTTCGAGGATGGGCTGAATGATGATATAAGGATGTTCGTTGGCATTCTCGAGATACGAGAGTTCGTAGTACTTGTTGAGCGAGCTTGTAAAACCGAAGAGCTTAGAAAGGAGAAACAAAAAGCTGATGGGGGAACTGGAGAATTCCGAAAGAGGTCCTCGGGAAAGTCTCTTCAACAAGCATCAAAGAGATTTCGAGATGATGCGAGCGGTCTAGAGGCGTTCGGGCTTTTCTAGACGAGGATGCGATCGACCCCTGTGACCACACGAGTCACTTCGATCGCCATGGTGGAAATGATCGCCGAGAGAGGCGGAGTGTCCATATTGTGGCAAATGGCATTCGGGAGCTGTTGGTTTCGTGATCGCTCTGCTATAAGTGTGGGTCGGCCGACCACTTTATGAAGGATTGCCCGAGGATGCATGAGCAGAATGTAAGTCGAGTGGAAACCCGGGTGCTACCCTCGCCGAGGTAGGCCACCTAGAAATATGGGCAATGTCGGTGGCGGTCGAGAGGATCTAGAGATGCTACCATCAGATCTCGAGGCTCGTGCTCTGTAAGGACTTATGCCATACGCGCACGTGAGGATCTTGCCTCTCCGGATGTCATTCAGGTACTTTCACTCTTTTCAATACAAATGTGATTGCTTTGATTGACCCTGGTTCTACTCATTCATATATATGTGAAACCTTAGCATCCAAAGAAGACTTTGCCTATTGAGTCTCTGAGTTTGTAATTCGGTGTCAAACCCTTGGGTCATTACGTGCTTGTCAACAAAGTGTGCAAGAAAAGTCCCCTAGTGTTCCGAGGTTCTTGTTTTCCGGCGGACTTGATGTTTTGCCGTTCGATGAGTTCGACGTTATTCTTGGTTTGGATTGGTTGACCATGCACGATGCGGTTGTAAATTGCAAAAGCAAGACTATTGATTTGAGGTCGCGAATAATGAGATAATTCGGGTTGAGTCTACGGACTTAAAGGGTTGCCATTTGTAATATCGCAATGTTGGCCCGAAAATATGTAAGAAAAGGGTGCGGCGTACCTTGCGACGTGCTTTCGATGACAAGGAATCGAAAAGAAACCCGAATCTATGCCCGTGGTTTGTGAATACCGGATGTTTTCACGAAGAATTGCCGGGTTTACCACTGCTCGGAAATAGAATTTGGCATCGAATTGGTACCGGTACCACTCCAATTTCGATAGCTCCGTATCGTATGGCACCAACGGAATTAAAGGAATTGAAAGCTCATTGCAAGAATTGGTGGATAGAGGTTTTGCTCACTTTGAGTTTTTCGCCTTGGGTGCGCCGGTGTTGTTCATGAAAAGAAGGATGGAACCATGCGGTTGTGCATCGACTATCGTCGCCTTAATAAAGCGACAATAAAGAACAAATATCCGTTGCCACGTATCGATGACTTGTTCGATCAATCAAGGGAGCCTCGGTGTTCTCGAAAATAGATTTGAGATCGGGCTATTATCAATTGCGAATCCGAGATTGGACGCACCCAAGACCGCCTTGAGCGAGATATGGTCACTATGAGTTCCTAGTGATGCCGTTTGGGCTCACTAATGCCCTGCGGTATTTATGGATTTAATGAATCGGATCTTCAAACCATATTTGGATCGATTCGTAGTCTTGTTCATTGATGACATCTTGGTCTATTCAAGAAATGAGACCGAACATGCTTGAACACTGCGGTTAGTGTTTGTAAATTTTACGGGATAAGCAATTATATGCTAAGTTCACAAGTGTGAGTTCGTTAAGAGAGGTTAGCTTCTTGGGTCATGTGGTATTCGATCGGGTATTCGAGTCTAACCGAATAAAATTTCAGCCATACTTAATTGGAAACCTCCAGAAATATTACCGAGGTTCGAGCTTTTTGGGGCTTGCTTGGTTATTACCGACGATTTGTAAAGGTTTCTCAACGATAGCCACGCCGATGACGAAGCTACACCAAAAGGATGTTAAGTTCGAATGGACGGAGAAATGCCAAAAAAGTTTCGATCAACTGAAAACTTATTTGATGAAGCCCCAATTCTAGTGCAACCCGAGTCCGACAAAGAGTTTGTCATCTATAGCGACGCCTCCCTACTTGGGTTAGGTTGTGTATTGATGCAAGAAGGTCGAGTTGTGGCCTATCGCCGAGGCAATTAAAGCCACACGAGAAAAATTATCGACCCATGATCTCGAATTGGCGCCATCGTATTCGCCTTAAAGATTTGGCGACATTATTTATTTGGTGAAAGGTGCCATGTGTACTCGGATCACAAAAGTCTCAAATATTTGATGACCCAAAGAGACTTAAATCTGCGACAAAGACGTTGGCTCGAGTGTTAAAGGATTATGAGTGATCATTGACTATCACCCGGAAAGGCGAATGTGGTTGCGGATGCCTTGAGTCGTAAATCATTATTCGCTTACGAGCGATGAACGTGCACTTGTGCATTCGATCCGATAGTGTGTTAGTAGCTGAATTGAAAGCCAAACCACTATTGATACATCAAATTCGAGAAGCTCGTAAAGTCGACGACGAGTTAGTCGCAAAACGGCCGAGTGTGTTCCGAACAAGGACTCGGAATTTCAAATCGATGATGACGATTGTTTGAGGTTCAAAAGTCGTCTGTGTGTTCCAAAGAATTCGGAACTCATTTCGATAATTCTGAATGAAGCCCATTGTAGCCAAATGGCAATCCACCCGGGGAGTACGAAGATGTACAATGATTTGAAACGTCGGTTTTGGTGGCATGGTATGAAGCGAGACATCTCCGACTTTGTTTGAGATGTTTAATATGTCAACAAGTGAAAGCGGAACATCGTGCCTTGAGATTACTTCACCAATCACGATACCCGAGTGGAAATGGGATCGAGTCACAATGGACTTTGTATCCGGACCGCCATTGTCGCAAGTAAGAAGGATGCGGTTTGGGTCGTGGTAGATAGATTGACTAAGTCGCCCACTTTGTCCCCGTGACGCACGGATTTTTCAATGGACAAACTAGCCGAATTGTACGTTTCTCGATTGTGAGATTACACGGGTGCCTATTTCCATCGTGTCGATAGAGATCCGAGATTTACCTCGCGATTTTGGAAAAAGTTGCAAGAAGCTTTGGGTACCAAGTTGCATTTCAGACCGCTTTCACCCCCAAACCGATGGTCAATCCGGCGGATAATTCAGATACTTGAGGATATGTTAAGATGTTGCGTCCTCGAGTTTAGTGGTTCATGGGAAGCGGTATTTGCCGTTGATTGAATTCGCTTACAACAACAACTTTCAATCAAGTATTAAGATGGCACCCTACGAGGCCTTGTACGGTCGTAAATGCCGTACACCATTGTTTTGGACTGAGCTCGGTGAAAGCAAGATTTTCGGGGTGGATTTGATTAGAGATGCTGAATGAAAGTGAAAGTAATCCGTGAAAGTCGAAGATAGCCTCCGATCGTCAAAAGTCGACGCGGATCTGAAGCGTAAGGATATCGAGTATCGTGGGTGATAAAGTGTTTCTCAAGGTATCGCCTTGGAAAAAGATACTCAGATTCGGCCGTAAGGGCAAGCTGAGCCCGAGGTTCATTGGGCCATATGAGATATCCGAGCGAGTCGGTCCAGTGGCATATCGTTTGATTTTGCCCCCTAAACTCAAAAAGGTTCACGATGTCTTTCATATTTCGATGCTTCGACGCTATAGATCCGATCCATCACACGTGATTAGTCCATCAGAAATTGAAATTCAAGCTAATATGAGTTATGAGGAAGAACCGATCCGTATCCTATCACGGGAAGTGAAAGAATTGCGAAACAAACGAGTTCCGCTAGTGAAAGTGTTATGGCTCAAGCACGGGATAGAAGAAGCTACTTGGGAGACCGAGAACTCTATGAAAGAGCGATATCCAAACCTATTTACCGGTAAGATTTTCGGGGACGAAAATTTCTTAAATGGGGGAGAGTTGTGACAGCCCAAATTTGACCCTAGTCGGAATGTGGTTTCGGGACCACAAAACCGAGGCATAAAAATAATTAAAAATTTATTTTGATGCCTATAATATGTGTGTGCTCATGTATGACATTTTATGATGATTGATTTAGTGTTATAAAGGTGAATTCCACAAGAAAGGACTTAGTAGTGAACTTTGAAAGTACGATAGGAAAATGTGTGATGACTAATTAAAGCATGCATGCAAAATAATGGACTTGCATGTCAAATTCCCCTTTTTACAAGTGATGGCCGGCCATGACAAAGAGATATGGGCTAAACATGTCATGAAACATGTTTTGTTGGGCATTAGGGAGAAATAATAAACAAATAAGCATGGGTAAGAAAAGAATGAAAAAAAATGTGTGAGAGAGTAGCATTCCCCCTTGCCGTGAGTTGAGAAAGAAGGAAGAAAAAAATTGTTGTGTTCATCCATTTTCACTTCTTGGCCGAAAATACTAAGGAAAAAGGGGGAGGATTTTTGCTTCATGCTTGGTTTGGAAGAGATCTAGAAGGAGATTTGGCTAAGTTTGCATCAAGATTAAGGTATGTATGAGGTTGTGTTAGGAGTTTCATGCATGTTTTGGTTGCTAACTTGATGTGCATGTTAGCCATGGCTCAAATCTTTGTTATGCCATGGAAATGGTATTTGGCCAAAGTTGTTATGGTGATAAAGCCATTGCATGCTAAGTGTGAAGCTTGATGATGATGCATGCAATGATGGATTGTCTACTCTTGAGTAAGATTTTGAGTTTTCTTTTGTTTAATCATGATTGAAGTTGAAAAGGGCATGATTGTCATATTCGCCATGATGCATTCATGAGCATGGTTCATGCTTCTTGCATGTTAGTTAAAATTTGTGTTTTGGATGGCTATGGACACCTTGAAATTCGCCATGCTCATATATGTATATATATGTTTGCACATGATGTTTTGGTTATGAAGGAAGTGATGAATATGTTTGTTTAAAGAAGAAGATGTTGAAGAATAATTGTGAAATTGCAAGCACATTCGCCTAGCACACATATGAGTGCTTGATGCTATATTATAAGTTTTGAGCTACAATATGCAAAGCATTAACTAGTAAAATGCATGCTGTTTTTGTGAGGTATTAAGTGCATAATTGGCCTCAACATGTACATGAATATTCGCCTTGGGTAGCCTATTGAAGGCCTTAGCTTTTCCTTGATGCTCGAATAAATTGTATTGAATTGCTTGATGTAGTATAAAAGGTGCATGACCATTGTGTATTCAAGCTAAAGGGTGGCCATATGACCATTTAAACTCCTTGTCATATTCGCCATAAGCTAGCACAATGAGGTTTTAATAAATTGAATTTGTTTGAATTAGCTCAAGAGCTTAGAGGGCCACAATTGGACAAGGGAAGGAGAAAGTGATCGAATAGCCGTAAAAGCCGTTCGACAACATCCGAGGTAAGTCCTCAAGAAGTGACCTTACTTGAATTATGTGGAATGAAATATGGATGTATTGATTATTGATTTATGTGTGTATGAGTATCCGAATAATACCGGGCTAAGTCCCAAGGCGATTATGCTAATGATTATAATTGTGTTTGAGCCTTAGTAACGAAAATGAAATATGTATGTCCAATGATTATTGATGTATGTGTGCATGAGAAATTGAATGATATCCGGCTAAGCCCAAGACAATTATGCTGAAATTATATCCGGTTAAGACCAAGGCAATTGTGCTAGTGGCTATATCCGGCTAAGACCAAGGCATTCGTATGAAGTCATTCTATCCGGGCTAAGACCAAGGCATTTGTGCACATGGTTATATCCGGTTATATTCAAGAATCTTGGGCTGGAGGTGAGTGTTGGTTGCTGTAATAAATTCAATTAGTACACTCGAAAAGCCCAAAGAATAAGGTACGTTTATATGTGCATTGGAAAGTCGACATGTTTGAGCAACATTCGCTCAATCGACTAATGAATTTCAGCTATTGAATTGATTGATACTTTGTGAAAGTATATAATGATGAAGTGTGAAGTAAGAATGTGTATTAATGAAATGATGCATTTGGCTATGTGAATGTATTGCTGTAATTAGAGTTGATTATATTCCTTGAGACTTACTAAGCATAAAAATGCTTACCCGTTACTTGGGCTCTCTGTTTTATAGATTTCGCCGATAGCAATCGGATTCGGGATCAATAAAGTCAAGTCATCCACACTATCAACGCCTCTATTTTGGTATAAATTTTGTTTGAACTTTGAAATGGCATGTATAGGACTACCCCTTGTTGGTTTAAAATGTGGTGATGTATATGTATACGGCCATGCTAAAATGGCTCGTAAAAGGAGGCATGAACTTGGACTATTTTTGGTTTGTATGTATATATATGGTGTCATGATGTGATTATGGATTGGAAATGGGAGTGTTGGTCACATGATCAGCCATTGGTATGGTTAAAATGATCATATATGAACCTATGTTGGCAAGACTAGTTGGTTCATGGAGACTACAAAATAGGTAAGACCTACCTTAAAAACAGATGCTGCCAGCTGCAGTGACGTGAATGTGAAAAATCACCAAAATTTGTAGGAATGGTATTAAATAGTGAATAAGCTATTTAAATGAACCTTGATGAGTCTATTTTCATATGGAAGAAACGAAATGGTCATAGGAGTTACATGTTAAGATATATTAAAGCTATTGTGAGACAGGGCCAGAACGGTTTCTGGGTCCCCTGTCGCAACTTTAAAAATTTACTATAAATTATCCAGAAAGAATTAGGAGTCATGCCTTATATGTACAGATTCCATTTTGAGTCTAGTTTCATTAGAAACAAACGGCACCAGTATTAAAGTCCTGTACAGTGAGATATTCAAGTTGTAACCCGCGAAGGTCAGAGCAGTCGATCCCTGCAACATGGGTGACTTTAACTAATAAACTGTACCAATTGGCCCGACCAAAAATTCTAGAAAAAAATCCATGGATGGATACATGAGTCTAAATTCAGGGAAAATTTACGAAACCAGTTTCCGAGTTTTAAAACTCGAGATATGATTTTTAAGGCGACAGTGATGCAGTTTTCCAGCCTGACTGGAAATGCCAAATGGGTGGGCAAAAATGTGAACTTGGCTTGTTAACCCCTCGTGTCCGACACCGGCGATGGTCTCGGGTTCGGGGTGTTACATGAAACCTAAGACGGATTTTGTTATTATTATTTGAATTGTATGATAAATATTTGACTTGTTCTTAATTATGTGTTCTTAATTCTTGTTTTAATATTCCAGGATATTGATTCAAGTTAATGCGGTTATTTAGAGGAGCAAAAGTCCCTATCTAAGAGTAAATTTTTCATAATTAAGCGGAGTTGATGCACGCCTAGAGATAGGGTGATAAGATTTTGCCGGATTAGGGTGAAACCTAATAAGGGGATCCATAGATCGAGTTAATGCAACACTAGGGCATTAATTAGAAAGAGATTTCAATTAATCAACCTAGGGTTAGAGATATTAGTCTCGAGAGAGATAATAATATAACTTATGGATTTCTACGGATCAAGTCAAATGAATAAATCGCCTGATTCAGAGCCAAATAATAAGTGAAGTCTAGGTGGATTTTTCTTTGGGTGTTGTCTTAATCAATCGAATTTTCCCAAAAGATTTTCCCCAATCTCTCTCTATGCACTCTTAGTTTAGTTAATTAGTTTAGATAAACAAATCCCATAATTTTTAGGCTAGATAATAAAAAAAAATAATTACTAGTACTATTGGTTCCTTTGGGTTCGACAATCCGGTCTTGCTAAAGCTATACTACTATTCGATAGGTACACTTGCCTTCATCGTGATAATAGTTAGTTTCAAGAAAGATTAATTATAAATTTTTAAAACATGTCATGAATATCACGTATCACGACCCACAGCTCGTGTGAGCAGGCCCATTTTATAGCTCATGTGAGCACTATTGAAAAGGAAAGGTTACGGTCATATGGAAAGGCACACTATATGTAAGTATTCCCGAGTATCCGATGTAATTCTAGATGGTTCAACGGGTAAGTAAAGGAAATGGCATGGTAAGTTTAAAATTGAAATGGTTCATGTTCTTATGAAAAGGTTGATGAGTTAAATGGTATGCATATGAAATCTACTTATTATATGATTGAACTCATATGTATCATCGATGAACCTACTAATTTTTGAGTTTGACCGTGCTTGTATAGGCTTTTACTAAGCTTATTGTATTAGTAATGATATTATGGTTAATCTATAGTTTGTACTAAAGAAATCGTAAGTTATCTTTGAGTTTATACGAGCTTACTAAGCACTAGTTGCTTACATAGTTACTTTCCTTTATTTTATAGATTATCGGAAGCTTGATCAGTTAGAAGCTTGTTGGAGATCTATCACACTATCCAGCAACCATTTCGACAGCTTTTGTGTGTGCTATAGTCACACGGTCGTGTTGCTAGGCCATGTAACTAATTGGTGACTATAAGGGACACTAGCATTCCAATTCCAAAAAAGCACACGATCATGTCTGTAACGGCCCAATTTTAGTAGTGTTAGAAACAATAGTTTTGGGACTACAATTTTGACGAGTGAGTTATTATTTTATTATTTATCTAATGTCTACATGATTATATTAAGGTCGTATTAACATTTCGTTAATAAATTTTGAAGTTTAAATGGGTAATTAGGTAAAAATGACTAAATCGTAAAAGTTACAAAAGTGAGTATCTATTAGTCTAAAGGGTTAAATGGTATGGAAAGGAAAGTTAATGTACTTAGATGGTAAATATACCATAATTAAGTTAGTGGATAGTTATGGATAAGGTTTATTGAAATTTTTATTAATAGTAAGGTTAAAGCAATAATTTAGTAAATAAAAGAAAAATTAAGAAAATAAAAGATAAAAGAAACCATCTTTGTTTCAAAAACCTAAAATAGCCATTAGAGAAGGAAGAGAGTTCGACAAAGGTTTATTTCAAATGCATGATCAAGATAAACAACAACCGGATTGAAGTCGAGGAAAGGCAAAAGCTTCAGATTAGTTTTCAACTCAAGTTCTATGACTATAGTTATCGAGGTGAGTTCGTATGAATTATAATCGTTTTCATGATAGCTAAATTGATTATTTACTATATTGTGTTAATATAAATGGATTTGAAAATGCTTATGAATCGATGTTTTGAGTAATTAATAAAAAATGAATCCCGTTTGAATCTTAAGAATTCTTAGGATACGTATGACATGTCATTAGGGATTTCACGTTTCGGGTGCTGATCTTGAATGTATTGTCGATGGCTGAGGTCTTACATTTGTTGCGAATTCTCCACAGCTCATATGAGCAGCATAGTGAAGCTAACATTCCGACCTACAGCTCATTTGAGTAGGCCTGTTTCACAACTCGTGTGAGCACTATTGAAAAGGAAAGGTTACGATTATATGGAAAGGCACACTATGTGTGAGCATTCTCGAGTATCCAATGTAATTCTAGATGGTTCAACAGGTAAGTAAAGGAAATGACATGATAAGTATATAATTGAAATGGTTCATGTTCTTATGAAAAGGTTGATGAGTTAAATGATATGTATATGAAATATACTTATTATATGATTGAACTCATATGTATCATCGATGAACCTACTAACTTGTGAGTTTAATGATACTTGTATAGGCTTTTACTAAGCTTATGGTCTTGGTAATGATATTATGCTTATTCTATAGTTTGTACTAAAGAAATGGTAAGTTATCTTTGAGTTTATATGAGCTTACTAAGAACTAGTTGCTTACATAGTTACTTTCCTTTATTTTATAAAGTATCGGAAGCTTGATCAGTTGAAGGCTTGTCGAAAATCTATCACATTATCTAGCAATCATTCCAATAGTTTTTGTGTATCTTGGCCAAGATTATAAATGGCATGTATAGGACCCTTTTATTATGGTAGTTCTTGAATGTGTAATGGTTGATTTTGTAACACCCCTAACTTGTGACCGTCGCCAGTGTCGGACATGAGGGGTTAACGGCCAAATCCTCTCAAGGTACCAACCAATTTGACATTTCCAGTCAGGCTGGAAAACTGCGTCACCGTCGCCTTAAAAATCATATCTCGAGTTTCAAAACTCAGAAACTGGTTTCGTAAATTTTCCCTGAATTTAGACTCACATACCCATCCATGGATTTATTTCTAGAATTTTTGGTCGGGCCAATTGGTACAGTTTATTAGTTAAAGTCACCCATGTTACAGGGATCGACTGCTCTGACCTTCGCGCGTTACAACTTGAATATCTATCTGTACAGGGCTTTAATACTGGTTCCGTTTGTTTCTAATGAAAATAGACTCAAAATGGAATCTGTACATATAAGGCATGACTCCTAATTCTTTCTGGATAATTTATGGTAAATTTTCAAAGTCGCGACAGGGGACCCAGAAACCGTTCTGGCCCTGTCTCACGAGAACTTTAATATTTCTCAGTATACTGCTCATATGATCGTTTCGTTTCGTCCATATAAAAATAGATTCATCAAGGTTAAATTTCATAATTTACTCACTATTTAATTCTACTTCTACTATTTTTAGTGATTTTTCAATCTCATCTCACTGCTGCTGTCTGCAACAGTTACTGCAGTAGACTATGCCAATTTCATGAATCTTTCCTTGGCCTTAATCATCCATCATACATGACACAAATTATGGCCACCTTATCGAAATTAAAGTTTCTAAGACTCGTGGCTATAAGTTCTAGCATCCCACTCGACGACCACATAGGCCATTTTCACATGGCTTAAAGTTTACAACCCTCAATTCGACAAAATATAATAGCCTATACATGCCAAATGTTCTTCAACAACGAAAACAATACCACAAGATTTCAGCCGGTGTGATGACTTCAACGACGGTCCCGATCACGCAAACAATAAGAGTCTGAGAGACCTAAAATGGGTGACAAGAAAACACCGAGTGAGTTTACAACTCAGTAAGTCATAAGCATTCATCAATCCACCGATAAAGTTACTACAACATGTACAACAAACGAGGCTAGGTACTCATCCATATCGAATCTATATCAGTAATACCTCGGACCTTTCGGTCCAATCTCGTACCAAGTCATACGTCCACATTTCATATTCTACACAACAAGATAATCAAGCATTTTACACGTTAACTCATTTTCCAGCACAACCATACAATTTCAATCATCACATAGATTTAAGGCTTGCCAAATTCAATCCCCAAGCATGAACGAATTCTCTATTCGTCATGAGCTCGAGGTACTTACCCGATCCGCTGTCCATACTCAATTCAATGGAGACACACCTCCATATATATAGCGTCACACACACACAAGGCTTACTACTCGATTTCGCACACTTAGTGCCACATAATTTAAGCCCGCACACATAGTGCCATACCCTTCGAGCTCGCACACCCAAAGGTCAGTATTTTTCCAGCATGCACATTTAGTGCCATATATTTCCAGCACGCACACTTAGTGCCATATATTTCCAGCACGCACACTTAGTGCCAATCTCGTCACCATACACACGTATTGCCCACACACATAGTGCCGAAAGCAAACTTTCTACACATTCCACTATTTCTTTTACATTCAACAATTATCCTCATTCCATACACATACAATTTCATTTATACATATATATAGCATTCCATTAAACACAATTGCATAGATTTTCCAATCATTTAAGCAATATCAAACATATGTGCTTAATGACTTACCTTGTTTGGGGTAGAATGGTTCCAAATCGGCTACTCGTTTGCTTTCTCCTTTCCTTTGTCCAATCTAGTTTCCTTTGCTCTTGAGCTAAATCAAACAATTTATCTCTCCATCAAACACAAACATACGGCATTCACATGCATTATTATGGTTATTGCGAATACTTAACACAACTAAGTTGAAAATTTACTCAATCTCATCTTAATTTATTGCTACTTATTTATCAAAGTTTCCAATACAAGGTATTTAACACCTATGCCCATTTATACCCCATATGGCCGAATGCTTCATTCCTTACCCAATTAACCATCCAACAATTTTTCAGCCTCATTACCACCCTTTTCATGTCTAATTGTTTAAATACTCTCAAGCTCATTCACAAGTACTATTATACATCTCATTAAGAATTAATCATTTTGCAACATAAATTCTATAGCATGGCCGAATACTCATGCACACACACACATAACAACAAGAACTCAATGGCACAAAATTTCCTTTTTGTTAAACATTCGAACTCACTCATCTCCATGCTTTCATCACAACAACATCAAAACACTCACCAAGGAAAACAACATGCATGGCCAAATGTTCTAGTCACCTCAAAATCACAATTTCTAACATGGGTCACCTTATTTATGGCTTAGAAACCACATGGTTGCTCTCTTTTTCTCCCTTAGAATCGGCCAAGAAGAATCAAGAACAAGGGCTTGTTTCTTTCACCCATTTCTAATTATTCCTTACATCATAAAGGCAACAACCATCTCCTTAAACATCCTCCATGGCCGAACACTTGTATTACTACCACCTTCAAATTTTTTTGACATGAGCAAGTAAAGGACTTAGTAACTAGCTTCATACATGCAAAGATTTCAAAGACTAACATGGATTCCATACCTTAGTTCAAGCTCAAGTGACCGAATGCTAAGTCTTCCTTTTCTTCTTGAAGGATCGGCTAAGCTAGGAGGAAGATGAGCCAATATTTTTTTTTTCAATTTCCTTTCTTCTATTCGCCAAGGCACCCAAGGATGAGCAACAAATTTTCTTCCCTTTTTCTTCTTTGTTTCTCACGGCAAAAGAGCATCCACACCCATTTTTTTGTTTCATCATTATCTTTTTCTTTTTTATTATTTTATTCTCCTTACATCATGCACTAGGCCAACATGTCTAGGACATGTTTTCCTTGCCCATCACCTAGTCATGGCGGCCACTCACCTTAGGAAAAGGGGTTATTTGACATGCAAGGACAACCTTTTTCCACATGTATTAATAGGCCACCTTACATTTGCCTAGCACATTTCTAAATTTTCTCACATAAGTCCTAATCACTAAAATTCACCTATAATTAGGCAAAAATTCAATAAAGAAATTATCACACATGCATATTCATATATTAGACAAGAACTATCATACTCAAATAATTTAGTGACTCGGTTTAGCGGTCCCGAAACCGGTTTCCGACTAGGGTCACTTTAGGGCTGTCACAACTCTCCCCCACTTAAGAAATTTTCGTCCCCGAAAATCTTACCGGTAAATAGGCTCGGGTATCGCTCTTTCTTAGAGTCCTCAAGTTCCCAAGTGCCTCCTTCAATTCCGTGTTTATGCCACAACACCTTCACTAATGGGATTTTCTTATTGCGCAACTCTTTTACTTCGCACATCAGAATGCGAACGGCTCTTCTTCATAACTCAAATTAGGGTGAACCTCGACCTCGGATGGAGTAATTACGTGTGTCGGGTCGACCTATATCGTCGAAGCATCGAGACACGGAAAACGTTGTGGATCCTTTCGAGCTCGGGGTAAAATTAATCGACGCTCATCGCCCAACTCGTTCGAGATATTTCATACGGACCGATGAACCTCGGACTCAATTTGCCCTTACGGCCAAATCTAAGCACCTTCTTCCGTGGTGAGACTTTGAGAAATACCTTGTCTCCAACCCGATATTCAATGTCTTTTCTTTTCAAACCCGCATACGACTTTTGGCGATCCGGCGACTTTCAAACTTTCACGAATTACTCGAACTTTCTGCTCGGCATCCTTAATCAAATCAACCCCGAAGATTTTGCTTTCACTAAGTTCAGTCCAGAATAATGGGGTACGACATTTATGACCGTATAAAGCCTCGTAAGGCGCCATCTTAATACTTGATTGAAAGCTATTGTTGTAAGCGAATTCAATCAAAGGCAAATATCTTTCCCATGAACCACTAAATTCAAGGATGCAACATCTCAACCTATCCTCCAGGATTTGAATTACCCGTTCGGATTGACCATCGGTTTGGGGATGAAAAGCAGTGCTAAAATGCAGCTTGGTACCCAAAGCCTCTTGCAACTCCTTCCAAAATCGCGAGGTAAATCTCGGATCTCTATCCGACACGATGGAAATAGGCACCCCGTGTAGTCTCACAATCTGAGAAACGTACAATTCGGCTAGTTTGTCCATTGAGAAATCCGTACGTATGGGGACAAAGTGAGCCGACTTAGTCAATCTATCTACAAAGACCCAAATCGCATCCTTCTTACTTGCTGACAATGGCAGTCCGGATACAAAGTCCATTGTGACTCGATCCCATTTCCACTCGGGTATCGTGATCGGCTGAAGTAATCCCGATGGCACTTGATGTTCCGCTTTCACTTGTTGACATATTAAACATTTCGAGACAAAATCAGAGATGTCTCGTTTCATACCATACCACCAAAACCGACGTCTCAAATCGTTGTACATCTTCAGACTCCCGGGTGGATTGCCATTCGCCTCGTTCGAATTATCGAAATAAGTTCAATTCTTTGGAACACACAGACGACTTCGAACCTCAAACAATCGTCATCATCGATTTGAAATTCGAGTCCTTGTTCGGAACACACTCATCCCATTTTGCAACCAACTCATCATCAACTTTCCGAGCTTCCGAATTTGATGAGCCAACAATGGTTTGGCCTTTAATTCGCTACTAACACATTGTCGGGTAGGATAGACAAGTGTACATTCATCGTCAGAAAGCAAGCAGTGATTTCCGACTTAAGGCATCCGCAACCACATTAGCCTTTCCGGGTGATAATCAATGACGAGTTCATAATCTTTTAACAACTCGAGCCATCGTCTTTGTCGCAGATTTAAGTCTCTCTGAGTCATCAAATATTTGAGACTTTTGTGATCCGAATACACACGGCACTTCTCACCAAATAAGTAATGTCGCCATATCTTTAAGGCGAATACGATGGCAGCCAATTCGAGATCATGGGTTGGATAATTTTTCTCATGTGACTTTAATTGTCTCGACGATAGGCCACAACTCGCCCTTCTTGCATCAATACGCAACCCAACCCAAGTAGGGATGCGTCACTATAAATGACAAACTCTTTGCCCGATTCGGGTTGCACTAGAATTGGGGCTTCGGTGAAATAAGCTTTCAATTGATCGAAACTTTTCGACATTTCTCCGTCCATTCGAACTTAACATCCTTTTGGAGTAGCCGTCATTGGCGTGGCTATCGTCGAGAAACCTTTACAAATCGTCGGTAATAACCGCAAGCCCCAAAAGCTCCTAACTTCGATAACATTCCTTGGTGGTTTCCAATCGACTATGGCGAATTTTGTTCGGGTCCACCCGACACCGTCACGGACACCACGTGCCCCAAAAGCTAACCTCTTTCAACCAAAATTCACATTCTTGAACTTTGCGTATAATCGCTTATCTCGTAAGATTTGCAACACTAGCCTCGTGTGTTCAAAGATGTTCGGTTTCATCTCTTGAATAGACCAAAATGTCATCGATAAATACAACTACGAACCGATCCAAGTATGGCCTAAAAATTCTATTCATTAAATCCATAAACACCGCAGGGGCATTAGTGAGCCCAAACGGCATCACCAGGAATTCGTAGTGACCGTACCTTGTTCTAAAAGCGGTTTTGGGTATGTCCGATTCTCGGACCCTCAACTGATAGCACCCCGACCTCAAATCTATCTTTAAAAACACCGAGGCTCCCTTTAATTGATCAAACAAATCATCAATTCGTGGCAACGGATATTTATTCTTTATCGTCACTTTGCTTTCAAACACATACACAAGGTATGTTTCACACCCCTTTTTCACATATCTCCGAGCGGTCATAGAAGATATTATCGCTGGCACTCCTTTTAAATCAATAGACTCGACTCGGACTACCTCATTATTTGCACTCCTCAAATCAATGGTTTTCCTTTTGTAGTCCACCACTGCATCATGTATAGTCAGCCAATCCATACCAAGAATAACATCGAATTCATCAAATGGTAGAAGCATCGGATCGGTAGGAAAATAGGATTCTCAATTATTAGGGGCATCTCTTGCACACTTTATCAACGAGTGCGTATTGACCCAAAGGGTTTGACACTGAATTACGAACTCGAGAGACTCAACAGTAGAGTCTTCTTGGATGCTAAAGTTTCACATACATATGAATGAGTAGAGCGGGGTCAATCAATGCAATCACACTAGTATCAAAGAGAGTAAAAGTACCAAGTGATAACGTCGGGGAGGATGCCTCCTCTCGTGCGTGGATGGCATATGCTCTAGCAGGAGCACGGGTCTCGGATCGAACAGCCGTATCAGTGGCTCCTCTCTGATTACCACCCCTACCTCCTGAAATCCTCGGGGTCTACCTCTAGCCGTCGCCCCACTAGATCTTGCACCTTGCGTCTTATTCTTCTCATCTAGCTCGTGCAATCTCTAATGAAGTGGTCCTTGAACCACATCCGTAATGAGCCCTATTAATGACTTACCCCAACATTCACCTAGGTGTCGTCTTCCACATTGGGGACATTCAGTCTCTCTTGACGATTATTGCCCACACTAGCTACCGATGTAGCTCGGAGTCCGTCAATGGTCGGGCTCTAATGGAAATTCCGCAGATGGCCCTCGACTTCTTGGTGTCCTCCGGAACCTCTTTACTGATGAGAACGGAGCTTTACTCGTTGATCTTTTACGGTAATCTCGCGCTCAAATTCAACCTTCTTCTTCTCCTTCCCAAGTTCTTCCGCCTTGCAGCTCGTTCGACTAGTGTCACGAACTCCTTTATCTCCAAAATTCCCACTAGTAACTTTAACTCTTCATTCAATCCTTCTTCAAATCTTTTGCACATAGCAACCTCATCAGCCACACACTCCGAGCATACCGACTAAGTCTTACGAACTCATGTTCAGATTCAGATCTGATCATACGGCCTTGCTTGAGTTCCAGAACTCCTTACGCTTCGATCGATGAACCGTTGACTAATATATTTCTTCGAAATTCGTTAGAAAGAAATCCCAAGTAACTTGTTCCTTTGGGACTATGGAAATCAAGGTCCTCCACCAATAGTAGGTGAGTCTCGCAACAAAGATATAGCACACTTAAGACATTCATCGGTGTGCATGACAATTCATCAAACACTCTAATGGTGTTATCAAGCGAACTCGGCCCTTTCGGCATCGTCGGTAACTATGGCCTTAAACTCCTCGCCCCACGCTTCCTAATCAAGTCCACGGTGGTTTACTCACCTCACAGGATCGAAGAATCGATGGCATTACGGGCTCTTGGGGTGGATTATTTAAATTCGGAATGGTTGGACAGCGGATTGGTTCGGGCATAGTCGCGACCCACTCATTCATCATGGTGAAGAAGGCTTGTTTCGCCTTCATTTTGATTATTCGCGGATGATCGAGGCTCAACAGGCGGTGTCCCTTGCGCAGAGCAGTCGCTACACTTTCAACGTCATCCGCCAAGGGTCTCTCTACCGGGTTCCATTGCTAATCAAAACAAAAATTTCAACCGTCGAAGTCATCACATTATTAAGCACTAACAATTTGGCATGTATAGCTAGACTCACACGCTATGGTAGTCCTAGAACCGACTAAACCATAGCTCGATACCAATAAAATTGTAACACCCTAACTTGTGACCGTCGCGGTGTCGGACATGAGGGTTAACGGCCAAATCCTCTCAAGGTACCAACCAATTTGACATTTCCAGTCAGGCTGGAAAACTGCATCACTGTCGCCTTAAAAATCATATCTCGAGTTTCAAAACTCGGAAACTGGTTTCGTAAATTTTCCCTGAATTTAGACTCACATACCCATCTATGGATTTATTTCTAGAATTTTTTGTCGGGCCAATTGGTACAGTTTATTAGTTAAAGTCACCCATGTTACAGGGATTGACTGCTCTGACCTTCGCGCGTTACAACTTGAATATCTCTCTGTACAGGGCTTTAATACTGGTGCCGTTTGTTTCTAATGAAACTAGACTCAAAATGAAATCTGTACATATAAGGCATGACTCCTAATTCTTTCTGGATAATTTATGGTAAATTTTCAAAGTCGCGACAGGGGACCCAGAAACCGTTCTGGCCCTGTCTCACGAGAACTTTAATATTTCTCAGTATACTGCTCATATGGTCTTTTCGTTTCGTCCATATAAAAATAGATTCATCAAGGTTCAATTTCATAATTTACTCACTATTTAATTCTACTTATACTATTTTTAGTGATTTTTCAATCTCATCTCACTGCTGCTGTCCGCAACAGTTACTGCAGTAGACTATGCCAATTTCATGAATCTTTCCTTGGCCTTAATCATCCATCATACATGACACAAATTATGGCCACCTTATCGAAATTAAAGTTTCTAAGACTCGTGGCTATAAGTTCTAGCATCCCACTCGACGACCACATAGGCCATTTTCACATGGCTTAAAGTTTACAACCCTCAATTCGACAAAATATAATAGCCTATACATGCCAAATGTTCTTCAACAACGAAAACAATACCACAAGATTTCAGCCGGTGTGATGACTTCAACGACGGTCCCGATCACGCAAACAATAAGAGTCCGAGAGACCTAAAATGGGTGACAAGAAAAACACCGAGTGAGTTTACAACTCAGTAAGTCATAAGCATTCATCAATCCACTGATAAAGTTACTACAACATGTACAACAAACGAGGCTAGGTACTCATCCATATCGAATCTATACCGTAATACCTCGGACCTTTCGGTCCAATCTCGTACCAAGTCATACGTCCACATTTCATATTCTACACAACAAGATAATCAAGCATTTTTACACGTTAACTCATTTTCCAGCACAACCATACAATTTCAATCATCACATAGATTTAAGGCTTGCCAAATTCAATCCCCAAGCATGAACGAATTCTCTATTCGTCATGAGCTCGAGGTACTTACCCGATCCGCTGTCCATACTCAATTCAATGGAGACACACCCTCCATATATATAGAGTACGCACACACAGTGCTTACTACTCGATTTCGCACACTTAGTGCCACGCAATTTAAGCCCGCACACATAGTGCCATACCCTTCGAGCTCGCACACCCAAAGGTCAGTATTTTTCCAGCATGCACATTTAGTGCCATATATTTCCAGCACGCACACTTAGTGCCATATATTTCCAGCACGCACACTTAGTGCCAATCTCGTCACCATACACACGTATCGCCCGCACACATAGTGCCTAAAGCAAACTTTCTACACATTCCACTATTTCTTTTACATTCAACAATTATCCTCATTCCATACACATACAATTTCATTTATACATATATATAGCATTCCATTAAACACAATTGCATAGATTTTCCAATCATTTAAGCAATATCAAACATATGTGCTTAATGACTTACCTTGTTTGGGGTAGAATGGTTCCAAATCGCTACTCGCTTGCTTTCTCCTTTCCTTTGTCCAATCTAGTTTCCCTTTGCTCTTGAGCTAAATCAAACAATTTATCTCTCCATCAAACACAAACATACGGCATTCACATGCATTATTATGGTTATTGCCGAATACTTAACACAACTAAGTTGAAAATTTACTCAATCTCATCTTAATTTATTGCTACTTATTTATCAAAGTTTCCAATACAAGGTATTTAACACCTATGCCCATTTATACCCCATATGGCCGAATGCTTCATTCCTTACCCAATTAACCATCCAACAATTTTTCAGCCTCATTACCACCCTTTTCATGTCTAATTGTTTAAATACTCTCAAGCTCATTCACAAGTACTATTATACATCTCATTAAGAATTAATCATTTTGCAACATAAATTCTATAGCATGGCCGAATACTCATGCACACACACACATAACAACAAGAACTCAATGGCACAAAATTTCCTTTTGTTAAACATTCGAACTCACTCATCTCCATGCTTTCATCACAACAACATCAAAACACTCACCAAGGAAAACAACATGCATGGCCGAATGTTCTAGTCACCTCAAAATCACAATTTCTAACATGGGTCACCTTATTTATGGCTTAGAAACCACATGGTTGCTCTCTTTTCTCCCTTAGAATCGCCAAGAAGAATCAAGAACAAGGGCTTGTTTCTTTCACCCATTTCTAATTATTCCTTACATCATAAAGGCAACAACCATCTCCTTAAACATCCTCCATGGCCGAACACTTGTATTACTACCACCTTCAAATTTTTTTTTTGACATGAGCAAGTAAAGGACTTAGTAACTAGCTTCATACATGCAAAGATTTCAAAGACTAACATGGATTCCATACCTTAGTTCAAGCTCAAGTGACCGAATGCTAAGTCTTCCCTTTTCTTCTTGAAGGATCGGCTAAGCTAGGAGGAAGATGAGCCAATATTTTTTTTTTTTCAATTTCCTTTCTTCTATTCGGCCAAGGCACCCAAGGATGAGCAACAAATTTTTCTTCCCCTTTTTCTTCTTTGTTTCTCACGGCAAAAGAGCATCCACACCCATTTTTTTTTGTTTCATCATTATCTTTTTCTTTTTTTATTATTTTATTCTCCCTTACATCATGCACTAGGCCAACATGTCTAGGACATGTTTTCCTTGCCCATCACCTAGTCATGGCCGGCCACTCACCTTAGGAAAAGGGGTTATTTGACATGCAAGGACAACCCTTTTCCCACATGTATTAATAGGCCACCTTACATTTGCCTAGCACATTTCTAAATTTTCTCACATAAGTTCTAATCACCAAAATTCACCTATAATTAGGCAAAAAATTCAATAAAGAAATTATCACACATGCATATTCATATATTCAGACAGTAACTATCATACTCAAATAATTTAGTGACTCGGTTTAGCGGTCCCGAAATCGGTTTCCGACTAGGGTCACTTTAGGGCTGTCACAGATTTGGTATGTATATGCTTTTGAAGTTTATGTTTGGTTTGATGAGCTTTGGAACCTTGACAAGTTAGGTCATTTTTGGCCATTCTTAAGTGCTTGTTTATAAGACACATTTTGGTATGTTATGATGGCATGTAAATGGCCATTGATGATATCAATTGGTAGATAAACGAACTAGGTTTTGTGCTTGAAGTATGGTCATATTGATTTGTTGATTAATGATGTTTTTATATATATATGTGATGCCTTTGAGTGGCATATTAGTTAGATGAAATAGTTTGTTTGAAATTGTGACAACCCGAATTAGGGCCTAATCGGAATAGTGGTTTCGTGACCAGAAATCCGAGATAGAAATAATTGTTTTATAATTATTTTGGGGTTTATGATATGATTGCATGATTGTGTGAAAATTTCGTGATGAAATTCTATACCTAAAGTGCTTAAATTGAAAGTAGGGACTAAATCAAATAAGTTGCAAAATTTGCATCCCGGAAGTTTTTAGTATGAAATTGTTTTGGAATATTAATTAGGAGGTCTTAAATAGCAATTTAACCAATTTTAAGTTCATGGACAAAATTTGGACATGGAAGGAATTTTTGAAAGTTTAGTAAGGAGGGGCATTTTGGTCATTTGGATATTAAATGAAATAAAATGGGAAAAATAACACAAAATTGATCATCATCCTCCTTAGTTGCTGCGAATTCTCCCTCTCTCCATAGCTAGGGTTTCTTCAATTTTCAAGCTCCATAATCAAGAAAACGCAGAATTGATCTTGAACGGGAAAGGAAAAAGTTTTGGACTAAATTGCAAAATTTCCACATTTTGCACCAAGGTAAGTTTGTATGTAAATATTACAATAATTTCATGTACATTCTTATATTTCACCTATTATATAAATACACTAGTGATGTTAAAATATAAATCGACTATTGGAAGAATGGAAATAAATATAGAGAGAGAGATCCATTGAACATTCGGAGAGATCGAATGAAATAGAGGAGCGTAGCTAGGTCACATGTATGATGCTGAGTGCACATCATGGGTACAAGAAAGCTACGAGACACCATGTAGTAGCTAGGTCACATGTGTGATACGGGATGTATCCCATGTAGACAAGAGAGCTACGTGAAAGATAAATGTAGCTGGGTGCATGCGTGATTCCAAGTGACGGACACCATGTAGACAAGAGAGCTACGAGACAAATCGGCTAGGTCGCATGAGTGGTACTAAGTGTTCACCATGTGTACAAGAGAGCCGAACTAAACGAAGTATGATGGTGGGGCTGTGTGTTGAAACCATTAAATATCGAGGATTGATCCGAATTGTTCAACGGGATGGTTTTGTGGTGATATTGTGGTTTGGACCTACACTTATGGTGAATGAAATGTGGTGAAAATGATTTGTGGTATACACATATATAAGATAAAATGAGGTTAGCATAAAGAATTTGTGAAAGAGTGAAATTAGCATTAAAACTGTTTTTAGATGGTAGCAGTGACGTGATTTTGAAAAATCACCAAAAATAGGAGGAATATAATTAGAGGTTGAATGAGATGTGAAATTAAAGTTTAATGAGTCTACTTTCATATAAAAGAAACAGAGCAAGCAAAGGAATTCTATATTTTGAGATATTTACAATTGTATGTGACTCGCTCAGGATGAATACGTGATCCCCTATTCCAACTTTGAAAAATCATTAAAAATTGTACAAAGAAAATTAAGAAATATAGTTTACATTCCTAAATTCCTTATTGAGACTAGGTTTAAATGAAACAGACATCAGGGTTGTTTGAATTGTGTACTGAGAGAAATTCAATTCTTAGTGAACAGAGGTCAGATCAGTCGAGCTGTGTAACAGGGAAACTTTAACTAATAAACTGTACTAATTGGCTGAACCAAAATTATAGAAAAAATTATCAAAAATTTTATGAGTCTAGATTCAGGAAATTTTACGGATTTGAATTTCGAGTTTTGTAACTCGAGTTATGATTTATTTAGTGAATATGACGCAGCAGAGACAGCTTAATCAAAGTGGAATGAATAGTGAAGTTAAAGTAGATATACTTGAATTGTTGTGTAAACATGTTAGATTTTTTTAATTAGTATTTACATACTTACTTACTAAGCTATAAGCTTACTTTGTTTCTCTCTTTTGTCTTATAGTGTTCTTGGCTTGCTCAGAGTTAAGGATCGTGAAGATCTACCGCACTATCATACTTTAGGGTATTTGAACTAAACGTTTTGAATTATGGCATGTATAGTAGGCTTAATTATTTTGTTACGTGTCATATTTGTCTAGGTTTAAAATATTAGTTACGAAGACTCGACCAGCTACTTTGTACAAGCCATTAAAGTTGGCTAATATTGTTCAAGACATATGTTATACGATGCACTATCAAATTGGATGACATATTTATATCTCGGTTATGTTTAATGGTATGTGTTATGTTCGGTAATACCTTGTATCTGTTCCTAGCGATTGTAACGGGTAAGGGTGTTACATTTAGTGGTATCGAGCCATGGTTTAGTCGGTTCTCGGACTAATAAAGTGTGTGTAAAAGTCTAGCTATACATGCCATAAAAATATTGTGATAGTGTGGTGACTCTGATTATTCTAAAGCGTGTTTTGTTTTAATATAGTAATAGATCCCAAGGAACTGCGGTGATGATCTTTGCTAGTAATGCGCGGCCCCGCACAAGGGACCGCTACTGTGGAAAGTAGACACGAGACATTGAGACAAGGAGATGAGGCTCGGGATGCCTTTCTCCAAATGATGAACAATTGGTATACTGAATTTATTCGAGCAAATCCAAATGCTCAACCTCCTCCACCCCCTCTTATACCTCAGACGATTCCTGTAGCTGCTCAAGGTATAGATTTGGTAAGAATGAACAAGCCTCCGGTTGACAAGATACGAAAACAAGGGGCCGAAGAGTTTAAAGCAAAGGTTGATGATGATCTTGAGAAAGCGGAATTCTGGCTTGAAAATTCTACCCGTGTATTTGATGAGCTCTCATGTACACCGAGGAATGCTTAAAGTGTCTTGTATCACTTTTGAGAGATTCGACACCACCGGTGGAAGACTTTGGTTGCAGTGGTGCCAAAAGAAAAAGTTACTTGGGATTTCTTCCGGAAGAATTTAGAAAGAAATACATAAGTCAGCGATTTATTGATCAAAAGCGGAAGGAGTTCCTTGAATTGAAGCAGGGAAAATGTCAGAGTAGAGTATGAACGCGAATTTGTAAGACTCAGCAAGTATGCCCAGAATGTGTGTCCACCGAGGCCATTATGTGTAGAAGATTTGAAGATGGGCTGAATGAAGACATTAAAGTGCTTGTAGGAATTTTGGAGTTGAAAGAATTTGTAGTATTGGTTGATCGAGCTCTTAAAGTCAAGAATTGAACAAAGAAAGAAGAAAAGTCGCTATTGAGGCTCGAGATGTCGAAAAAGACAGATAAGCAAGCCATTTCAATCTTAACCAAAGAGGTCCAAAGAGACAAACCCTCGAATGACAGTTTCAATTGGGGATTAACACGAGAGATCGTGGTAGAGCATATTCGGGTCTAAAGCTCAAGCTACTTGGTGGCAAGTGTGGGTAATGTGCGACCTAGAAAGCCCGAGTGTCGACAATGTGGCGAGCAACATTATGGTGAGTGTTGGGGGTGGGCGAGCTTGTTTCAAAGCGGTTCTCATGAGCATTTTATTAGAGATTGTCCGGAGAAAGTTAAAGAAGAAAGATTTGAGTGCTAGATGAATACCACCGCTAGTAGAGGTAGACCACCGAGAAATCTTGGAGGTGGGACCGGTAGTAAAGCGTGATAAAAGATTTAACGGCAAGATCGAAGCTAGAGCACTGCTAGAGCTTATGCTATCGTGCCGAGAAGATGCATCATCTCCGATGTCATTCTTGGTACATTTTCTCTATGATACTATTGTTATTGCATTGATTGATCCGGGTCCACTCATTCCTATATTTGCATGAATTTAGTATCCAATAAAAAGTTGCTGTTGAATTTCTTGAGTTTACGATTAAAGTGTCGAACCCTTAGGCCAATATGTGCTAGTTGACAAGGTTTGCAAGAATTGCCCATTAATGATTCAAGGTCTTGCTTTTCCGCCAACTTGATGTGTTACCATTTGGTGAGTTTGACGTTATCTTGGGAATGGGTGGTTAACATTGTATGATGCTAAGGTAGATTGTAAACAAAAGACACTAGAGTTGAAATGTGAAAATGGAGAAATTACGTGGGTTGAAACAGATGAATCAAATAAATTGCCTATGGTGATTTAGCACATGTCCGCACGAAAAATACATGAGAAAAGGGTGTGAAGCTTATCGGCTTATGTAATGAATATTGAGTTGCCTCAACTGAAATTTGAATCGATCGATAGTCTGTGAGTTTCGGATGTATTTCGGAGGAATTGCACAGGTTGCCTCCGAACAGAGAGATAGATTTTGCCATTGATTTGTTGCTGCATCGCACCGATCTCGATTGCTCCATATAGAATGGCTCATGAATTAAAAGAATTGAAGGCTCGATTGCGAGGAGTTAACAGACAAAGGGATTTGTGAGACCGAGTTTCTCTCCTGGGTGCTCTGTATTATTCGTAAAGAAGAAGGATGGTTCAATGAGACTTTGCATTGATTACCGTCGACAATAAGGTGACTATAAAGAACAAGTACCCATTGCCGAGGATTGATGATTTATTCGATCGTTAAAGGGGCCCATGATTTTCAAAGATTGATTTGAGGTCCGGTTACTACCATTTGAGAGTTAAGGAGTCGAGATGTGCGAAAACCGCCTTTAGGACAAGGTATGGACATTATGAGTTTCTTGTGATGCCTTTCGACTTAACAAATGCTCCACTATATTTATGGACTTAATGAATCGGATCTTCCGCCATATTTGGATAAGTTTGTAGTAGTGTTTATAGATGACATTTTAATTTATTCTCGAGATGAGTCCGAACATGCGAACACTTGAGAACTATATTGCAGATCTTGAGAGAAAAGAAACTGTTTGCCAAGTTTAGTAAAAGTGAGTTCGCCGTGAAGTTGGATTTTTGGGGCATATAGTCTCAAGTGATGGTATTCGGTGGATCCAAGCAAGATTTCTGCGATTATTGATTGAAACCGCCCAAGAATGTATCCAAGGTTAGAAGCTTTTAGGCTTAGCCGGTATTATAGACGTTTTGTTGAAGGATTTTCGATGATTGCCTCTCCTATGACTAAGTTGTTGCAAAAGAATGTTAAGTTTGAATGGACTAATAAATGTCAACAAAGTTTTGAAAAGTTGAAAGCACGATTGATGAAGCACCAATTTTAGTACTGACCGAGTCGGAAAGGAGTTCAGTAATTTCTGATGATGCATCATTGATGTGCCTTGGATGTGTGTTGATGCAAGAGGGTAAAGTGGTAGCTTATGCTTGAGGCGCTTAAAACCGCATGAGAAGAACTATCCTACACATGATTTGGAATCGTTGTTGTTTTTGCCTTGAAAATTTGGCGACATTATTTGTACGGTGAAAATGCCGAATTTTTACCGATCACAAAAGTTTGAAGTACTTGATGAATCAAAAGGATCTGAATCGTGATGTTGAAGATGGCTTGAATTATTAAAGGATTATGATCTAGTGATTGATTATCATCCGGGAAAAGCAAATGTAGTTCTTGACGCCTTGAGCGAAAATTTCTTTTTACTTTGAGAGCCATGAACACGGGTTAGCATTTGTCGATGATGGGTCAATCTTAGCGAGATGAGAGCTAAACCGTTATTTCTCCAGTTGATTTGTGATGCTCAAAAGAATGATAGTGAGTTGCGGATCAAGAGAACTCAATGCGAATCGAGTTACGACTCAAATTTTCGAGTTGGACCGGATGATTTGATGTTTCGAGACAGGATATGTGTGCCGAAAAACGATAAATTGATTCGAAAATATTACATGAGGCGCACAATGGTGTTTATCGTTCATCTGGTAGCACAAAAATGTATAATGATTTAAAGAAGTCAGTATTGGTGGCGGTATGAAAAGGACATTTCAATTTGTAACCAAGTGTTTGATCATCAACAAGTAAAAGTGAACATCAAGTGCCTTGAGATTACTTCAACCGTAATGGTGCCCGAGTGGAAATGGGACAAGATTACCATGGATTTTGTAACCGGTTTGCCTTTAACTCCTAAAAAGAAGGATCTTTGTTTGGGTAGTGGTTGATAGATTAACAAAGTCAGCCCACTTTATACCAGTACGTACCGATTACTCACTTGATAAATTAGCCGAATTATATATTGCTGAAATTGTGAAGTTGCACGGAGTACCTATGTCTATAATATTAGATAGAGATCCAAGATTTACCTCGAGATTTTGGAAAAAGTTACAAGAAGCTTTGGGTACAAAATTGAACTTTAGTACCGCATTTCATCCACAAACAGATGGTCAAACGAAAAGAGTAATCCAGGTACTCGAAGATATGCTTAGATGCTGTGTTTTAGAATTTGGAGGTAGTTGGGAGAAATATCTATCTTTGATTTGAGTTTCCTACAATAACAGGTTATCAATCAAGTATACAAATGGCACCGTACGAAGCCTTGTATGGTCGTAAGTGTCGGACTCCTTTATATTGGACCGAGCTTAGTGAGAAAAAGATTCTGAGATTTAGTCGAAAAGGCAAGTTGAGTCCGCGTTTTATTGGCCCGCATTGAGATTCTTGAGAATTGGACCGATGGCATATCGGTTGGCCTTACCGGCAGAGTTAGAAAGAATTCATAACGTGTTTCATGTATCAATGTTGCGACGTTATCGTTCGATCCTTCACATGTGATTTCCCCATGTAAATTGAGATTCGATCGGATATGACCTATGAGGAGGAACCAATAAAGATTTTGGCTCGAGAGGTTAAACAGTTAAGAAATAAAAGTATAGCTTTAGTGAAAGTATTGTGGCACGACATGGGATAGAAGAGGCTACGTGGGAACCCGAGGAAGCTATGAGGAAACAAGACCCAAACCTCTTTCTGGGTAAGATTTTCGGGACGAAAATCTCAAAAGGGGGAGAATTGTGACAACCCAATTAGGGCCTAATCGAATAGTGGTTTCGTGACCACAAATCCGAGATAGAAATAATTGTTTTATAATTATTTTGGGGTTTATGATATGATTGCATGATTGTGTGCAAATTTCGTGATGAAATTCTATACCTAAAGTGCTTAAATTGAAAGTAGGGACTGAATCGAATAAGTTGCAAAATTTGCATCCCGGAAGTTTTTAGTAAGAAATTGTTTTGGAATATTAATTAGGAGGTCTTAAATAGCAATTTGACCAATTTTAAGTTCATGGACAAAATTTGGACATGGAAGGAATTTTTGAAAGTTTAGTAAAGAGGGGCATTTTGGTCATTTGGATATTAAATGAAATAAAATGGGAAAAATAACACAAAATTGATCATCATCCTCCTTAGTTGCTGCCGAATTCTCCCTCTCTCCATAGCTAGGGTTTCTTCAATTTTCAAGCTCTATAATCAAGAAAGACGCGGAATTGATCTTGAACGGGGAAAGGAAAAAGTTTTGGACTAAATTGCAAAATTTCCACATTTTGCACCAAGGTAAGTTTGTATGTAAATATTACAATAATTTCATGTACATTCTTATATTTCAGCCTATTATATAAATACACTAGCTGATGTTAAAATATAAATCGACTATTGGAAGAATGGAAATAAATATAGAGAGAGAGATCCCAGTTGAACATTCGGAGAGATCGAATGAAATAGAGGGAGCGTAGCTAGGTCACATGTATGATGCTGAGTGCACATCATGTGTACAAGAAAGCTACGAGACACCATGTAGTAGCTAGGTCACATGTGTGATACGGGATGTATCCCATGTAGACAAGAGAGCTACGTGAAAGATAAATGTAGCTGGGTCGCATGCGTGATTCCAAGTGACGGACACCATGTAGACAAGAGAGCTACGAGACAAATCGGCTAGGTCGCATGAGTGGTACTAAGTGTTCACCATGTGTACAAGAGAGCCGAACTAAACGAAGTATGATGGTGGGGCTGTGTGCTGAAACCATTAAATATCGAGGATTGATCCGAATTGTTCAACGGGATGGTTTTGTGGTGATATTGTGGTTTGGACCTACACTTATGGTGAATGAAATGTGGTGAAAATGATTTGTGGTATATACATATATAAGATAAAATGAGGTTAGCATAAAGAATTTGTGAAAGAGTGAAATTAGCATTAAAACTGTTTTTAGATGGTAGCAGTGATGTGATTTTGAAAAATCACCAAAAATAGGAGGAATATAATTAGAGGTTGAATGAGATGTGAAATTAAATTTTAATGAGTCTACTTTCATATAAAAGAAACAGAGCAAGCAAAGGAATTCTATATTTTGAGATATTTACAATTGTATGTGACTCGCTCAGGATGAATACGTGATCCCCTGTTCCAACTTTGAAAAATCATTAAAATTGTACAAAGAAAATTAAGAAATATAGTTTACATGCCTAAATTCCTTATTGAGACTAGTTTTAAATGAAACAGACATCAGGGTTGTTTGAATTGTGTACTGAGAGAAATTCAATTCGTAGTGAACAGAGGTCAGATCAGTCGAGCTGTGTAACAGGGAAACTTTAACTAATAAACTGTACTAATCGGCTGAACCAAAATTATAGAAAAAATTATCAAAAATCTTTATGAGTCTAGATTCAGGAAATTTTACGGATTTGAATTTCGAGTTTTGTAACTCGAGTTATGATTTATTTAGTGAATATGACGCAGCAGAGACAGCTTAATCAAAGTGGAATGAATAGTGAAGTTAAAGTAGATATACTTGAATTGTTGTGTAAACATGTTAGATTTTTTTAATTAGTATTTACATACTTACTTACTAAGCTATAAGCTTACTTTGTTTCTCTCTTTTGTCTTATAGTGTTCTTGGCTTGCTCGGGAGTTAAGGATCGTGAAGATCTACCCGCACTATCATACTTTAGGGTATTTGAACTAAACGTTTTGAATTATGGCATGTATAGTAGGCTTAATTATTTTGTTACGTGTCATATTTGTCTAGGTTTAAAATATTAGTTACAGTACTCGACCAGCTACTTTGTACAAGCCATTAAAGTTGGCTAATATTGTTCAAGACATATGTTATACGATGCACTATCAAATTGGATGACATATTTATATCTCGGCTATGTTTAATGGTATGTGTTATGTTCTGGTAATACCTTGTATCCTGTTCCGGCGACGGTAACGGGTAAGGGGTGTTACAGAAATGGTATGTTTATAAGTGTTTAAATGATGTTTAGGTCAATTGAATGTGTGCACAAATGGGATGGATGGTTAGGTATGTCTTGGCCTTGAAAGGGCATGTTTTTAAGGTCAAAATATGGATCACACGACCTGAGACACGGATTGTCACATGCCCGTGTGACACACACGGCCTGGCTACACGGGCGTGTGTCATTTGTAAATTCTTATTGTATTAATTCAGTGACTTACACAGCCTAGCACATGGCCTGCGACACAACCATGTGCTGCAAATTAGAGAGTTACACGATCTAGCACACGGCCTGTGACACGACCGTGTGACCCAACTCAATGAGTTACACGGGTGGAGACACGGCCGTGTGTCCCTTTTTTTTATTGTTACACGGCCTGGGATGTGTCACACAACCTAGCCACACAGCTGTGTGACCTTTGTTTTCAAATTTTGCAACTTTTTCCCAAATCTTCTGTTTTGTTTAAAATTAGTCTCGAATTGCTTCTAAGCTACTTTTATGGCTTCGAAAGCTCGATTTATGGACCAAATGCATATGTTTGATTAATTTTTAATGAGATTAGTTTATTTAATGTTATGATTTAAATGTTTTTTAGATTGTTTAGTAATGCTCTGTAACCCTAATCTGACGATGGAGACAAGTTAGAGGTGTTACAATGTCACTAGCCCGTATGTAACACACGACCGTGTGTCAAACCGTGTGGTCAAGAATGTCTCCAAATGCCTAGTTTTGTGTAAACATTCAATAAGACTTAAAATGCACTCTTTCATTAACATCAAAACTTACTTAAAATATAAATATTAACATTCCAAAAAGACAACTTAAAATGCCTAACCAATATGCCACATTTCAACCAAATCCAATCCAATCCAATGCCTACTTATCGTACACATCATTCATTATTTAAGCATCACCATACCAATATCATACTAAAGCCTAGTAACACCTCAATTTACCTATTCAAAACAAAAGAAAAAATTTTACCTATTTAAAAAGAATATGAAACAATCCAATTATTAGATAAGGTCATTATTAATAAACTCAAAGAACAAAAATATCAATATGTCCATTTTGGATTAGTCCAAGTTGGTATCAAACCTCTTAGTGTTTAAGCCACTAAAAGTATCTCAATATTAATTGTCTTAAGAGACAAGAGACACATTATATTTAATGACTCATTACTAGGAACTATAGAAACAAGCATACTTCCTGGCCCAATACATTTAGATTGTTACCCAAATTTTATGGTTTCTTTAACTGATGGAAATATTTTACAATCTTTGACCCTCCAAATTCATACCCATAGTTACAAAATGCTTCCTAGTTCAGAAGTTCTATCTTTAGTCTATCAGCTCTATTTCAAAGCTATGTATTATGTAGTCAATACTAAGGCTTTACTTCAAAGCCCCAAAGAAGAAACCCTTTTAATAGGAACAGATACCTCAAGATCTCATACCACAATCCCAAGAAGAATACAATGGCATAAAATCAACCTTCCTGTTAGGTGGAAACTTTAAGGTGCTACAGACCCTATTGCACCAACTCTTATTAGAAACACTTCACTAAGTGAAATTTCCAAACTCCAAAGTGGCACAGTTGAATTGATATTCAACAAGCCACTAAGAATGCCTCCAAAACATTTCTTTGAAATAGAAAGTAACAGCACAACTTTTAAGAGGTTAAATTTAGAAAAAAAATCAAATCCAGAAACATAAACGGTAGATTTAGGACAGCTAGAGTTTCTGTTTCTTCTATCCCAACAACATTTAGGACTAATTTACAAGGAATAGATAATTCTTCAAATATAGCTCAACCTATCTATGCCAAACAGGAAACCTAATATGTCACCAACATACTCATCAATGACTAATAATGCAAGACAAGGACAAAATTTAGAAATATTTGTTCAAGAAAAATCTTTTGAGATAAAAAAAGAATGGTGTAGAAAACACTTCTACTCCAAATAAAATACAAAAAGATAAGATTACTTTAAAATCATAAAAATAAAAATGAGAGTATTCTTTAGGCATATTATGAATTCATGATTTCCCATAAAATTCATATAAAATTCATTGAATGGTTTGAATAATATTATGTAGAATCTATTAATACGATAAAAAGATAATACTAGATGACAAAACCAATAAAGGAGAAGTAGAATCTCAACATCCCCTTTTAATGGAGGTTCAATCTTTTCACAAAAATACTGAAATAAAAGCAAGTCCTTTAAGAATCAGAGCTCTTGATGCAAGAAAATAAACCTCATTAAAAGATATTAAAATGATAATAGAACAAAACAACTATATCAATATCAATCTTTATACAATAGGAAAACAATTAGATTATATTAAAAATTTAGTAAAAAGTCAACCAATAAAGAAAGAATCAATAAAAGATGTAACTGAAAAGAGTTCTAAAGAACTAATATTTACACCCTATGAAATTCCAAAACCTTTTCAAAAATCCCATAATAATTTCTTAACAAAAATCCAAAATAGACTTGACGCTTTGGAAAGTTACAAGTCTGAATTAGTTGAACCTGATACCCAACGCAAGCCCAATACTCAGTAAATGCAATACACCAATCTTCCCAATCTGAACCTAACCAGTCAGATGAAGAAAAAATTAACAAAATGGCTTGGAAAGAACCAAAAAGATTATATTATCCAAAAATCACTACAACTTGTGACACCCCGAATGTGACCCTAGTCGGAGAGTGGTTTCGGGACCACGAAACCGAGTCACAAGAATAATTAAGTGTTATATTCCGTACTTATTGTATGTGGAATTGGTATGCGTAAATATTTCGTGTCTCGATTTTTATTAATTAGGTGCTAATTTATAAGAAAGGACTTAGTAGTGAACTTTGAAAGTACGATAGGGAAATAGGTGATGACTAATTAAAGCATGCATGCAAAATAATGGACTTGCATGTCAAATTCCCCTTTCTACAAGTAATGGCCGCCATGACAAAGAATATGGGTCAAACATGTCATGAAACATGTTTTGTTGGGCATTAGGGAGAAATAGTAAACAAATAAGCATGGGTAAGAAAAGAATGAAAAAAAAATGTGTGTGAGAGAGTGGCATACCCCATTGCCGTGCAACCAAGAAGAGAGAAACAAAAAAAAAAAAAAAATTTGTTCATGCTTGCTCTCTCCCTTTTTGGCCGAAAATACTAAGAGGAAGAAGGGATTTTGCTTCATTTCCTTTGTTTAGAAGAGATCTAGAAGGTGATTTGGCTAAATTTGCATCAAGATTAAGGTATGTATGAGGTTGTGTTGGGAGTTTCATGCATGTTTTGGTTGCTAACTTGATGTGCATGTTAGCCATGGCTCAAATCTTTGGTATGCCATGGAAATGGTATTTGGCCAAAGTTGTTATAGTGATAAAGCCATTGCATGCTAAGTGTGAAGCTTGATGATGATGCATGCAATGATGGATTTTCTACTCATGAGTAAGATTTTGAGTTTCTCTTTGTTTTATCATGATTAAAGTTGAAAAGGAGCATGATTGTCATACTTGGCCATGATGCATTCTTGAGCTTGATTCATGCTTCTTGCATGTTAGTTAAAAGTTTGTGTTTTGGATGGCTATGGACACCTTGAAAATTGGCCATGCTCATATATGCATATATATGATTGCACATTATGTTTGGTTATGAACTAAGTGATGAATATATTGATTTAAAGAAGAAAATGTGGAAGAATGCTTGTGAAATTGCAAGCACAATTCGCCTAGCACACATATAAGTGCTTGATGCTATATTATAAGTTTTGGGCCACAATGTGCAAAGCATAAATTAGTAGATTGCATGCTGTTTTTGTGAGGTATTAAGTGCAAAATTGACCTCAACATGTACATGAATATTCGCCTTGGGTAGCCTATTGAAGGCCTTAGCATTTCCTTGATGCTCAAATAAATTGTATTGAATTGCTTGATGTAGTATAAAATGTGCATGACCATTGTGTATTCAAGCTAAAGAGTGGCCATATGACCATTTAAAATCCTTGTCATATTCGCCATAAGCAAGCACAATGAGGTTTTAATAAATTGAATTTGTTTGAATTAGCTCAAGAGCTAAGAGGGCCACAATTGGACAAGGGAAGGAAAAGGTGATCGAATAGCCGAAAAAGCCGTTCGACAACATCCGAGGTAAGTCCTCAAGAAGTGACCTTACTTGAATTATGTGAGATGAAATATGGATGTGTATGATTATTGATTATGTGTGTATGAGTATTTGAATTCCACCGGGCTAAGTCCCGAAGGCAAATATGCTAATGATATTAATTGTGTTTGAGCCTTAGTAACGAAAATGAAATATGTATGTCCAATGATTATTGATGTATGTGTGCATGAGAAATTGAATGATATCCGGGCTAAGCCCAAGACAATTATGCTGGAAATTATATCCGGTTAAGACCAAGGCAATTGTGCTAGTGGTTATATCCGGGCTAAGGCCCAAGGCATTCGTATGAAGTTATTCTATCCGGCTAAGACCAAGGCATTTGTGCACGTGATTATATCCGGTTATATTCAAGAATCTTGGGCTGGAGGTGAGTGTTGGTTGCTGAAATGAATTTAATTAGTACACTCGGACAGCCCAAAGGATAAGGTACGTTATATGTGCATTGGAAAGTCGACGTGTTTGAGCAACATTCGCTCAATCGACTAATGAATTTCAGTTATTGAATTGATTGATGCTTTGCGAACTTATACAATGATGAAGTATGAAGTAAGAATGTGTATTAATGAAATGATGCATTTGGCTATGTGAATGTATTGCTGTAAATTATAGTTCATTATATTCCTTGAGACTTACTAAGCATAAAATGCTTACCCGTTGCTTTGGCTCTTAGTTTTCTAGATTTCGCCGAGGCAATCGGATTTGGGATCGTTGAAGTCGAAGTCATCCACACTATCAAGCCTCCATTTTGGTATAAATTTTTGGTTGAACTTGAGATGGCATGTATAGGACTACCTCTTGTTTGTTAAATACGTTGTAATGTAAGTATGTATGGCCATGCTAAAATGGCTCGAAAAGGGAGCATGAACTTAGACTTATTGTGGGTTGTATGTATATATATTTGGGGTCATGATGTGGCTATGGTTTGAAATGGGAATGTTGGTCATATGATCAGCCATTGGCATGGTTAAAATGATCATATATGAACCTATGTATGGCAAGATTAGTTGAATCATGGAGACTACCAAATAGGTAAGTCCTACCTTAAAACAGATGCTGCCAGCTGCAGTGGCGTGAATGTGAAAAATCACCATAATTCATAGGAATGGAATCAAATAGTGAATAAGCTATGTAAATGAACCTTGATGAGTCTATTTTCATATGGAAGAAACGAAACGGTCATAGGAGTTACAGGTTAAGAGATATTAAAGCTATTGTGAGACAGGGCCAGAATGGTTTCTGGGTTCCCTGTCGCAACTTTAAAATTCACTATAAATTATCCAAAAGAATTAGGAGATATACCTTATATGTACAGATTCCATTTTGAGTCTAGTTTCATTAGAAACAAACGACACCAGCATTAAAGCCCTGTGCAGAGAGATATTCAAGTTATACCGCGCGAAGGTCAGAGCAGTCGATCCCTGTAACTTGGGTAACTTTAACTAATAAACTGTACCAATTGGCCCGACCAAAAATCCTAGAAATAAATCCATGGATGTATATATGAGTCTAAATTCAGGAAAATTTACGAAACCAGTTTCCGAGTTTTGAAACTCGAGATATGATTTTAAGGCGACAGTGACGCAGTTTTCCAGCCTGACTGGAAATGTCAAATTGGTGGGCAAAAACATGTGAACTTGGTTTGTTAACTCGGGTCCGACACGGCGATGGTCTCGGGTTTGGGGTGTTACAATTTTATTGGTATCAGAGCCACGGTTTAGTCGATTCTAGGACTACCGTGATGTGTTTGGGGTCTAGCTATACATGCCATTAAATGATGAATCGATAGTGTGATGAATTCTGACAATTTGACTTCATGTTTGTTTATAGCAATGGATCCCGATCCCAACCGAGCGATAGTGACGATGTGGAGAGTGTGGCGCTGCTCGCGCAAGGGACAGCGCCGGCGGACTCTCAACCTATGGCCAGCAATCCTAATGACGAGGCTAAGCAAGCCTTTTATAGTGTGATGAACGAATGGTTTAATCAATACATTCGAACCAACACTACTGTTCCACCACCTCCATTCCCGATTTAATGCAACCTCAAGACCTACAATACCTCCCGTGATCGACCCAATAAGGTCGGGTAAGCCCCAATCGATAGGATTCAAAACATGGGGCCACTGAATTTAAGGCTACGGATGATGATGATGCCGAAGCGAGCTGAATTATGGTTAGATAACACTATCCGGTGCTTGATGAGCTATCCTGTACACCCGATGAGTGCTTAAAGTGTACCATCTCCTTGTTACGCGAGTCCGCCTACTATTGGTGGAGTACTCGACTTGTGGTGCCTAGAGAGCAAGTGACTTGGGAATTCTTTCTAACCGAAGTTCAAAAAAGTATATCACCGAGATTCATCGACCAAAAGCGGAGGGAGTTCCTTGATCTTAAGCAAGGTTCTATGTCCGTTACTGACTACGAACGAAAGTTTGTGAGGCTTAGCCGTCTGCTGCGAGAATGCATTTCGTCCAAGCTATTATGTGCAAACGCTTCGAGGATGGGCTGAATGATGATATAAGGATGTTTGTTGGCATTCTCGAGATACGAGAGTTCGTAGTACTTGTTGAGCGAGCTTGTAAAGTCAAGAGCTTAGAAAGGAGAAACAAAAAGCTGATGTGGGGATTGGAGAATTCGAAGAGGTCCTCGGAAAGTCTCTTCAACAAGCATCGAAGAGATTTCGAGATGATGCGAGCCGGTCTAGAGGCGTTTGGGATTTTCTAGACGAGGACGCGATCGACCCCGTGACCACACGAGTCACCTCGATTGCGGTGGCGGAAATGATCGCCGAGAGAGGACGGAGTGTCCACATTGTGGCAAATGGCATTCGGGAGCTGTTGGTTTCGTGATCGCTCTGCTATAAGTGTGGATCGGCCGACCATTTTATGAAGGATTGCCCGAGGATGCATGAGCAGAATGCAAGTCGAGTGCAAACCCGGTGCTACCATCGCTCGAGGTAGGCCACCTAGAAATATGGGCAATGTCGGTGGCGGTCGAGAGGATCTAGAGATGCTACCATCGAGATCTCGAGGCTCGTGCTCTGCTAGGACTTATGCCATACGCGCACGCCGAGGATCTTGCCTCTCCGGATGTTATTACCAGTACTTTCACTCTTTTCAATACAAATGTAATTGCTTTGATTGACCCCTGGTTCTACTCATTCTTATATATGTGAAACCTTAGCATCCAAGAAGACTTTGCCCATTGAGTCTCATCGAGTTTGTAATTCGGTGTCAAACCCCTTGGGTCATTACGTGCTTGTTAACAAAGTGTGCAAGAAAAGTCCCCTAGTGTTCCGAGGTTCTTGTTTTCCGGCGGACTTAATGCTTTTGCCATTCGATGAGTTCGATGTTATTCTTGGTTTGGATTGGTTGACCATGCACGATGCGGTTGTAAATTGCAAGAGCAAGACTATCGATTTGAGGTCTTGCGAATAATGAAATAATTCGGGTTGAGTCCACGGACTTAAAGGGTTGCCACCGTAATATCGCCGATGTTGGCCCGTAAATATGTAAGAAAAGGGTGCGGCGTACCTTGCGCACGTACTCGATGACAAGGAATCGAGAAGAAACCCGAATCTGTGCCGTGATTTGTGAATACCCGGATGTTTTCCCCGAAGAATTGCCGGGTTTACCACCTGTTCGAGAAATAGAATTTGGCATCGAATTGGTACCTGGTACCACCCCAATTTCGATAGCTCCGTATCGTATGGCACCAACGGAATTGAAGGAGTTGAAAACTCGGTTGCAAGAATTGGTGGATAGAGGTTTTGCTCGCCGAGTTTTTCGCCTTGGGGTGCGCGGTGTTGTTCGTGAAGAAGAAGGATGGAACCATGCGACTATGCATCGACTATCGCCGACTTAACAAAGCGACGATAAAGAACAAATATCCGTTGCCACGTATTGACGACTTGTTCGATCAAGCAAGGGAGCCTCGGTGTTCTCGAAAATAGATTTGAGATCGGGCTACTATCAATTGCGAATCCGAGATTGAGGCGTGCTCAAAGGCGCCTTGAGCGAGATATGGTCACTATGAGTTCTGGTGATGCCGTTTGGGCTCACTAATGCCCTGCGGTATTTATGGATTTAATGAATCGAATCTTTAGACCATATTTGGATCGATTCGTAGTCGTGTTCATTGATGACATCTTGGTCTATTCAAGAAATGAGACCGAACATCTTTGAACACCGCGTTAGTGCTTTGCAAATTTTACGGATAAGCAATTATATGCTAAGTTCAGCAAGTGTGAGTTACGGTTAAGAGAGGTAAGCTTCTTGGGTCATGTGGTATTCAGACGGTATTCGAGTCGACCGAATAAAATTTCAGCCATACTAAATTGGAAGCCTCAGAAATATTCTTGAGGTTCAAGCTTTTTGGGGCTTGGTTACTACCGACGATTTGTAAAGGCTTCTCAACGATAGCCACGCCGATGACGGCTACTCCAAAAGGATGTTAAGTTCGAATGGACGGAGAAATGCCAAAAAGCTTCGATCAATGAAAACTTATTTGGTGAAGCCCCAATTCTAGTGCAACCCGAGTCCGCAAGGAGTTTGTCATCTATAGCGACGCCTCTCTACTTGGGTTAGGTTGCGTATTAATGCAAGAAGGTCGAGTTGTGGCCTATGCGTCGAGGCAATTAAAGCCACATGAGAAAAATTATCCGACTCATGATCTCGAATTGGCCGCCATCGATTCGCCTTTAAAGATTTGGCGACATTACTTATTTGGTGAAAGGTGCCATGTATACTCGGATCACAAAAGTCTCAAGTATTTGATGACCCAACGAGACTTAAATCTGCGACAAAGACGTTGGCTCGAGTGTTAAAGGATTATGAGTGATCATTGACTATCACCCGGGAAAGGCGAATGTAGTTGCGGATGCCTTGAGTCGTAAATCATTATTCACTTTACTGACGATGAATGTGCACTTGTCTATCCGATCCGACAAAGTGTGTTAGTGGTGAAATGAAAGCCAAACCATTATTGACACACCAAATTCGAGAAGCTCGGAAAGTCGATGACGAGTTGGTTGCAAAACGGGCTGCGTGTGTTCGAACAAGGACTCGGAGTTTCAAATCGACGATGACGATTGTTTGAGGTTCAAAAGTCGTCTGTGTGTCCCAAAGAATTGAACTCATTTCGATAATTCAATGAAGCCCATTGTAGCCGAATGGCAATCCACCCGGGAGTACGAAGATGTACAATGATTTGAAACGTCGATTTTGGTGGCATGGTATGAAGCGAGACATCTCCGACTTTGTTTCAAGATGTTTAATATGTCAACAAGTGAAAGCGGAACATCGGTGCCTTGAGGATTACTTGACCAATCACGATACCCGAGTGGAAATGGGATCGAGTCACAATGGACTTTGTATCCGGACCGCCATTGTCGCAAGTAAGAAGGATGCGGTTTGGGTCGTGGTAGATCGATTGACTAAGTCGGCCCACTTTGTCCCCGTGACGCACGGATTTTTCAATGGACAAATTAGCGGAATTGTACGTTTCTCGATTGTGAAATTACACGGGTGCCTATTTCTATCGTGTCGGATAGAGATCCGAGATTTACCTCGCGGTTTTGGAAAAAGTTGCAAGAAGCTTTGGGTACCAAGTTGCATTTCAGACCGCCTTTCACCCCCAAACCGATGGTCAATCCGAGCGGGTAATTCAGATACTTGAAGATATGTTAAGATGTTGCGTCCTCGAGTTTAGTGGTTCATGGGAAGCGGTATTTGCCGTTGATTGAATTCGCTTACAACAACAAACTTTCAATCGAGTATTAAGATGGCACCCTACGAGGCTTTGTACGGCGTAAATGCCGTACACCATTGTTTTGGACCGAGCTTGGTGAAAGCAAGATTTTCGGTGGATTTGATTAGGGATGCCGAATGAAAGTGAAAGTAATCCGTGAAAGTTTGAAGATAGCCTTCGATCGTCGAAGTCGTGACGCGGATATGAAGCGTAAGGATATCGAGTATCGGTGGGTGATAAAGTGTTCCTCAAGGTATCGCCTTGGAAAAAATACTCGAGTTTACCGTAAGGGCAAGTTGAGCCCGAGGTTCATTGGGCCATATGAGATATCGAGCGAGTCGGTCCGGTGGCATATCGTTTGATTTTGCCCCCGAACTCAAAAGGTTCACGATGTCTTCCACGTTTCGATGCTTCGACGTTATAGATCCGATCCATCGCACGTGATTAGTCCATCAGAAATTGAAATTCAAGCTAATATGAGTTATGAGGAAGAACCAATTCGTATCCTATCACGAGAAGTGAAAGAGTTGCGAAACAAGCGGGTTCCGCTAGTGAAAGTGTTATGGCTCAAGCACGGGATAGAAGAAGCTACTTGGGAGACCGAGAACTCTATGAGAGAGCGATATCCGAACCTATTTACGGTAAGCTTTTGGGGACGAAAATCTCTTGAGTGGGGAGAGTTGTGACACCCCGAATGTGACCCTAGTCGGAGAGTGGTTTCGGGACCACGAAACCGAGTCACAAGAATAATTAAGTGTTATATTCCGTACTTATTGTATGTGGAATTGGTATGCGTAAATATTTCGTGTCTCGATTTTTATTAATTAGGTGCTAATTTATAAGAAAGGACTTAGTAGTGAACTTTGAAAGTACGATAGGGAAATAGGTGATGACTAATTAAAGCATGCATGCAAAATAATGGACTTGCATGTCAAATTCCCCTTTCTACAAGTAATGGCCGCCATGACAAAGAATATGGGTCAAACATGTCATGAAACATGTTTTGTTGGGCATTAGGGAGAAATAGTAAACAAATAAGCATGGGTAAGAAAAGAATGAAAAAAAATGTGTGTGAGAGAGTGGCATACCCCATTGCAGTGCAACCAAGAAGAGAGAAACAAAAAAAAAAAAAATTTGTTCATGCTTGCTCTCTCCCTTTTGGCCGAAAATACTAAGAGGAAGAAGGATTTTGCTTCATTTCCTTTGTTTAGAAGAGATCTAGAAGGTGATTTGGCTAAATTTGCATCAAGATTAAGGTATGTATGAGGTTGTGTTGGGAGTTTCATGCATGTTTTGGTTGCTAACTTGATGTGCATGTTAGCCATGGCTCAAATCTTTGGTATGCCATGGAAATGGTATTTGGCCAAAGTTGTTATAGTGATAAAGCCATTGCATGCTAAGTGTGAAGCTTGATGATGATGCATGCAATGATGGATTTTCTACTCATGAGTAAGATTTTGAGTTTTCTCTTTGTTTTATCATGATTAAAGTTGAAAAGGAGCATGATTGTCATACTTGGCCATGATGCATTCTTGAGCTTGATTCATGCTTCTTGCATGTTAGTTAAAAGTTTGTGTTTTGGATGGCTATGGACACCTTGAAAATTCGCCATGCTCATATATGCATATATATGATTGCACATTATGTTTGGTTATGAACTAAGTGATGAATATATTGATTTAAAGAAGAAAATGTGGAAGAATGCTTGTGAAATTGCAAGCACAATTCGCCTAGCACACATATAAGTGCTTGATGCTATATTATAAGTTTTGGGCCACAATGTGCAAAGCATAAATTAGTAGATTGCATGCTGTTTTGTGAGGTATTAAGTGCAAAATTGACCTCAACATGTACATGAATATTCGGCCTTGGGTAGCCTATTGAAGGCCTTAGCATTTCCTTGATGCTCAAATAAATTGTATTGAATTGCTTGATGTAGTATAAAATGTGCATGACCATTGTGTATTCAAGCTAAAGAGTGGCCATATGACCATTTAAAATCCTTGTCATATTCGCCATAAGCAAGCACAATGAGGTTTTAATAAATTGAATTTGTTTGAATTAGCTCAAGAGCTAAGAGGGCCACAATTGGACAAGGGGAAGGAAAAGGTGATCGAATAGCCGAAAAAGCCGTTCGACAACATCCGAGGTAAGTCCTCAAGAAGTGACCTTACTTGAATTATGTGAGATGAAATATGGATGTGTATGATTATTGATTATGTGTGTATGAGTATTTGAATTCCACCCGGCTAAGTCCCAAGGCGAATATGCTAATGATATTAATTGTGTTTGAGCCTTAGTAACGAAAATGAAATATGTATGTCCAATGATTATTGATGTATGTGTGCATGAGAAATTGAATGATATCCGGCTAAGCCGAAGACAATTATGCTGGAAATTATATCCGGTTAAGACCAAGGCAATTGTGCTAGTGGTTATATCCGGCTAAGGCCCAAGGCATTCGTGCGAAGTTATTCTATCCGGGCTAAGACCAAGGCATTTGTGCACGTGATTATATCCGGTTATATTCGAAGAATCTTGGGCTGGAGGTGAGTGTTGGTTGCTGAAATGAATTTAATTAGTACACTCGGACAGCCCAAAGGATAAGGTACGTTATATGTGCATTGGAAAGTCGACGTGTTTGAGCAACATTCGCTCAATCGACTAATGAATTTCAGTTATTGAATTGATTGATGCTTTGCGAACTTATACAATGATGAAGTATGAAGTAAGAATGTGTATTAATGAAATGATGCATTTGGCTATGTGAATGTATTGCTGTAAATTATAGTTCATTATATTCCTTGAGACTTACTAAGCATAAAAATGCTTACCCGTTGCTTTGGCTCTTAGTTTTCTAGATTTCGCCGAGGCAATCGGATTTGGGATCGTTGAAGTCAAGTCATCCACACTATCAAGCCTCCATTTTGGTATAAATTTTGGTTGAACTTGAGATGGCATGTATAGGACTACCTCTTGTTTGTTAAATACGTTGTAATGTAAGTATGTATGGCCATGCGAAAATGGCTCAAAAGGGAGCATGAACTTAGACTTATTGTGGGTTGTATGTATATATATTTGGGGTCATGATGTGGCTATGGTTTGGAAATGGGAATGTTGGTCATATGATCAGCCATTGGCATGGTTAAAATGATCATATATGAACCTATGTATGGCAAGATTAGTTGAATCATGGAGACTACCAAATAGGTAAGTCCTACCTTAAAACAGATGCTGCCAGCTGCAGTGGCGTGAATGTGAAAAATCACCATAATTCATAGGAATGGAATAAAATAGTGAATAAGCTATGTAAATGAACCTTGATGAGTCTATTTTCATATGGAAGAAACGAAACGGTCATAGGAGTTACAGGTTAAGAGATATTAAAGCTATTGTGAGACAGGGCCAGAATGGTTTCTGGGTTCCCTGTCGCAACTTTAAAAATTCACTATAAATTATCCAAAAGAATTAGGAGATATACCTTATATGTACAGATTCCATTTTGAGTCTAGTTTCATTAGAAACAAACGACACCAGCATTAAAGCCCTGTGCAGAGAGATATTCAAGTTATACCGCGCGAAGGTCAGAGCAGTCGATCCCTGTAACTTGGGTAACTTTAACTAATAAACTGTACCAATTGGCCCGACCAAAATCCTAGAAATAAATCCATGGATGTATATATGAGTCTAAATTCAGGAAAATTTACGAAACCAGTTTCCGAGTTTTGAAACTCGAGATATGATTTTTAAGGCGACAGTGACGCAGTTTTCCAGCCTGACTGGAAATGTCAAATTGGTGGGCAAAAACATGTGAACTTGGTTTGTTAACCCTCGGGTCCGACATCGGCGATGGTCTCGGGTTTGGGGTGTTACACAACTGATCTTAATATAGAAGAAAAACTTGTTTTCCAAAATAATACAATACAAATACAATTTGTGAATGGAATATAGACGGAATGTCTGAATAATAATATTCTCTGTTTATTACAGCAAATGACAATGGTTTCAAATGTTTATAAAGCTCAAAACCAAAATGGATTAATTAGTGACCATGTTATAGTCAATCTTTTAGTTGATGGTTTACTGGTCAATTAAAAGGATGGTAGGGCCATGCACTCACTAAAACCCAACAAGAAGAAATCTTGAAAGTAATAAAAAAGATGATCAAGAAAGAATTAATTTGGATGAACAAGGAAGAGAAATCCAAGATGAAGTAGCAACCCTAATTTTCTTAATCTCTAAACACCTTATAGAAGATCCTTCTCATCTTAAAGATAGAAAATTTGAATTATTATCAAATTTAAAATGCAAAAAATTAACTGATTTTAAATGGTATAAAGATATCTTTATGACCAGAGTTATGCAAAGATCTGATAACCAACAACCATTTTGGAAAGAAAAGTTTCTAGCAAGACTTTCCATTTTATTAAGAGAAAAGGTTAGAAATCAAATTAGAGAAAATTACAGAGGTATTATTCCATATGGAAAACTTACATATGGTGAATTAATTAGTTTCACCCAAAGGATTAAAAATTTGTCAAGATTTAAAATTACAAAACAACTTAAAAAAGAAAGATGTAGAAAGGAATTAAGATCATTCTGCCGCTAATTTGACATTAGAAATAAACCTTCTTCAAAAACATGTTGCACGGTAAAAAAAAAGAATAGGAGAAAGAATATTTCAAAATATTATAAAAAGCCCAAGTATAGAAAATATAGAAAAGAAACAAAAGAAAAATTAGAACATAAAATAGATAAAACAATAAAATGTTACAGATGTGGAAAACCAGGACACATATCAAAATATTGCAAGATTAAAAGAAAGATCAATAATCTAAATCTGCATGAAGAAATTGAACAAAAAAACTAATGAAATTCTTTTAGAAACAACTTCCTTTGAAAATGATACATCTATTGAATCAGATGAATTACAAATAAATGAATTACATACAACACCCCAATCCTCTGATGAAAATGAACCTTCAATTAATATGTTATCCAAAACCCAAGAGTTCATGATTGAAGTTATTGATAAAATTCAAGACCCAGAACTTAAAAGAGAATATCTTTTGAAATTAAAATCCTCATTAAAAGATAAACCCAAAAAGAAAAAGAAATTATCTCTAATCAATCACAAATGTATAATATACAAGACATAATATTTAATAAATATTGAAAAAAATAGACAAATTACAAAGAATATTAGGAACATCATTCATATCCTTACTCAAGCCATATAAAGTAACAAATAATTCAATCCCTAACAAATTTTTAAACACTAAAGTAGAATTTTATTTTGTAGAAAAACCCAAAATAAGAAATCTCAACTTATTAAAATATTTATCCATCTATAATGGACAAATCAATAATTTAATTAATCATAAACATAAGCAAATCTCTTTTTAAAAAAAGAAATATGTTTTAAAAATTAACTAAACAATTAGAAAAAGAGAAGTTCAAAAAGGATGAATCAAATCAAAGAAGAAATAGAATCAACAATTTGTTTGGACATTCTTAATGCTTTTTGGAATAGGAAAAAGCATGAAGTAACATTACTATATGAAAATAATTTTTCTGAAAGACAAATACCAACAAAAGCGAGGCCAATACAATTGAACAAAGAAATGAAAGAATTTGTAAAAAAGAAATATAATATCTTATTAATAAAAAATTAATCAGGAAAAACAGTTCTCATTGGAGTTGTTCAACATTTTATGTAATGAAAAATGCAGAACTTGAAAAAAGAATGCCAAAATTAGTAATTAATTACAAACCTCTTAATGAAGCTTTAAAATGGATTAGGTACCAATCCCAAATAAAAAATATTTGATACAAAACTCTGCAATGCAAAGATTTTCTCAAAATTTAACATGAAACCAGGATTTTGACAAATCCAAATAAAAGAAGAAGAAAGATACAAAACAAAATTTACTATACCATTTGGACAATATGAATGGAATGTGATGCCTTTTGGATTATTTATTAATGGAATAATGAATTTTTGGTTTTGAATGACATGAAATTCATTATTCTTTGAAATTTAGATGAAGTATTTTTTTAATCCAAAAGGCATCACATTCCATCATATTGTCCAAATAGTACAGTAAATGTCATTTTGTATCTTTCTTCTTCTTTTTTTGGATTTTCCAAAATCCCGATTTCATGTCAAATTTTGAGAAAATATTTGAATTGCAGAGTTTTTGTAACAAATCTTTTTTTATTTGAGATTGGGCACCTAATCCATTTTAAAGCTTAATTGAGAGGTTTGTACTTAATTACTAATATTGGTGTTTCTTTTTCGAGTTCTTCATTTTTCAATACATAAAATGATGAACAACTCTAAAGAGAACTGCTTTTCCTGATTATTTTTTTTATTAAGAAGATCTTGTATTTCTTTTTAACACAATTCTTCCGTTTCTTTGTTCATTTGTATTGACCTTCCTTTTGCTGGCATTCGTCTTTCATCAAAATTATTTTGATATGGTAATGTTACTTCATGTTTTTTCCTATTCAAAAAAGCATTAGGAATGTCAGAACAAATTGTTCATTCTATTTCATCTTTTATTTGATTTATCAATTTTTTTGGACTTCTCTTTTTTCTAATTGTTCAATCAATTTTTTAAAACATTTCTTCTTTTTAAAAAAGAGATTTGTTTCTGTTATGGTACTGCATCTTGGATTTCTCTTCTTGGTTCATCCAAAATAATTCTTCATTGAATATATTTTCTTATTACTTTCAAGATTTCTTCTTGTTGTGTTTTAGTGAGTGCAGGGTCCCACCATCCTTTAATTGACCAGTAAACCAACAATTAAAAAATTGACTATAACATAATCACTAATTAATCCATTTTGGTTTTGAGATTTATAAACAATTGAAACCATTGGCATTTGTTGAAATAAATTGGGAGTATTAGATTAGATATTCCGTCTATATTCTATTCATAAATTGTATTAGCATTGTATTTATTTTAGAAAACAAGTTTTATTCTATATTAAGATTAGGTGCAATGATTTTTGGATAATATAACCTTTTTGGTTCTTTCCAAGCCATTTTGTTAATTTATTGTTCATCTGACTGGTCAAAGTCAAATTGGGAAGATTGGTATAATGTATTTACTGAGTATTGGACTTGGATTGAGGTATCAGGTGCAACTAATTTAGACTTCTAACTTTCCAAGGCGTCAAGTCTATTTTGGATTTCTGTTAAGAAATCATTTTGGGATTTTTGAAAAAGTTTTGGAATTCTATAAGGTGTAAATATTAGTTCTGTAGAACTTTTTTCAGAGCCTCTTTTACTTATTCTTTCTTTATTGGTTGACATTCTACCAAATTTTCAATATAATCTAATTGTTTTCCTATTATATGAAGATGGATATTGATATAGTTGTTTTTTTCTACTATAATTTTAATATCTTTTGATGAGATTTATTCTCCTGCATCAGGAGCTATCATTCTTAAAGGACTTGCTTTTATTCTAGTATTCTTATGAAAATATTAAACCTCCATTAAAAGGGGATGTCGAGATTTAACTTCTCTTTTATTAGTTTGTCATCTAGTATTATTTTTTATTGTATTAATAGATTCTGAATAATATTCTTCAAACCATTTAAATAATTTTATATGAATTTTATGGGAAATCATGAATTCATAATATTCTGAAGAATACTCTCTTTTTATTATTATAATTTTAAAGTAATCTTCTCTTTTTTGCTTTTTTTTTTTTTTGGAATAGAAGTGTTTTATACACCATTCTTTATTGATTTCAAAATGTTTTTCTAGAATAAATATTTTTGAATTTTCTCCTTGTCTTACATCACTAGTCATTGATGAGTATGTTGGTGACATATTAGGTAAATTTTGGGGGCTTTCTTCCTGTCTGACACAGATAGGTTGAGCTATATTTTAGGAATTATTTATTCCTTGTAAATTGGTCTTAAAAGGTGTCCTAAAATCTTCTGATTGTACTTCTAGATTTGATTCTTCTTCTAAATTTAACCTCCTAAAAGTTGTGTTGGTACTTCTTATTTCAAAGGAATGTCTTGGAGGCATTTTCATTGGCCTGTTGAATATCAATTCAAATGTTTCATCTTGGTGTTGGGAAATTTCACTTAATGAAGTGTTTCTAATAGGAGTTGGTGGAAAAGGGTCTGTAGCACCTTCAAGTTTCCACCTTTCAAAAAGGTTGATTTCATGCCATTGTATTCTTCTTAGGATTGTGGTATGAGATCTTAAGATATATGTTTCTATTAAAATGATTTATCCTTTTAGGCTTTGAAGTAAAGCCTAAGTATTAACTATAGAATACATAACTTTGAAGTTAAGCCAATAGACTAAAGTTAGTACTTCTGATCCAGGAAGCATTTTGTAATTATGGGTATGAATTTGGAGGGTCAAATATTGTAATTTATCGGTTAAAAAAACAATAAAATTTTGGTAACAATTAAAATGTATTGGCCTAGTACATATGTTATACCCCAAAATTAAGCCTAGAAGTGTAACATCCCGAATTACGGCCCAGTCAGAATAGTGGTTGTGAAACCAAAAATTCGAGATAGAAATAATTATTTTATGATTATTATGAGGTTTATGTTACGAACGCATGCTTGTGTGAAAGTTTCATGAAGAAAATTCTATGCATAAAATGTCTAATTGCATTTTAAGGATCAAATTGAATAAAGTGCAAAACTTGCATTCTAAAAGCTTTAAGCATGAAATTACATTAGATTATGAATTAGAAGGCCCTAATTATAAATTTGACCAATTTCTAAAATTTTGGACAAAAATGGAAATGCATAGAAAAAAATTGAAAAGAGAAACCCTAAAGGCATTATGGTCATTAGGTAATTAAAAGAATAAAAAGGGAAAATCAAACCAAAAATGCATCCATCTTCCTCCTTGGCTGCTGAAAATCAAAAAACACCATAGCTAAGGTTTTTTTCAACATTTCCAAGCTCAATAGTAAGTGTCCTCTAACCCCGTTTTTAATGTTCTTCGTATTTTTGAAGTCCCGGTAACATGATCTACCCATTTCTAGCTATATTTTGAGCTAGGGTTCATGTATGAAAATTTACCCATGCATGACATGTTTGTTTTTTGATAATTCATGGAGGAATAAGAATGTTTGATGCATGGTGAACATCTTTTATTAGGTGATTTTTAGTAAAAACACCTAAACAAGGGACTTTTTGTAAAAGTGTGAAAGTGAGTAGTAATAATGTGAAATAAAATAAAATATGGGCTGATATGAGCATAGAAGAGGTTCAGCCAAGCTTGGGTAATCAAGAAAATGCATGCATTTCATTTTACGAACCTAAGGGCTAAATCGTAAATATGTGAAAGTTTGGGGGTCAAAATGTAAATTTGCAAAAATATGATTTATAGACCCATTTCAACAATGTAATTAATAAATAAGTTAAATTTGGCATTATAGATCAAGAAAAATGTGAATCGGGACTTGATCGAGGAAAGAATAAAGTATACGACGACTAGGCTCGATTATCATCGTTTTATACCGAGGTAAGTACATATGCAAATAATGTGGCATTATAGTATGTTTAATGCTTTAATATACTGTAATAAATGTTTTATTGTAATTATGAGTTATATGATTGCTGATTGTTATGAAAGCATGAATATTATTATAGTCGTTATCCACGACGTTACGAGCAAGTATGATGGAGATACTATATGCAAGTGAGGAAAAATCCTGTTTGAACCTTAGGAATAGTTTAAAATACAAGTGACATGTCACTAGGAACTAAGAAGTCCGAACTTGTTGAGCGGTCCAGGTTCGTGAGGTACGTAGCATCCGAGCTCGTTGAGAGGTCCAAGTTCATTATGGATGCGAGCATCGCTCGTTGAGTGGTTTGAGTTCATGATGGATGCGATTCATGTAACATCCTAGCTCGTTGAGAGGTCTGAGTTCATTATGGATGTGTTACATGTTATGTGGTAGCTTCGGCTACATTTATATATGTGGCACTTATGTGCAAGGTTTCCGCGTATCCAATAGTATTTCAAGTGTTCAACGGGTAATGTAACGATTATAATGAAAGTCCTGAGGAGGGCATATGAAAGAGGTATGGTTATTGATACTCTACGATGAGTATATGTACGTATGTTAAACCTATGAGTAATGCTTTCATAAAGTTCGATTTAAGATGAGCAAGTGTGTATATGCATATGATGAGTAAGTAAAGAGGTTTGAATGAAGAATAATCTTTATGTATATGCTATCATGTTTTTGCATGTTAATTCTTTACCACTATCACATATTATTTGTATGTGGACTTACTAAGCTTTAATGCTTACTCCCCTCACTTTTCCATTCTTTGTAGTTCCGCCAAGCTAGCTAGGGGATCGGAAGCTGTCGGAGTACTCGATCACACTATCAAAAGACTATTGGGTATAGTGAAATTATTATTTTGAGTATGGTATGTATAGAAACTTGGTCATTTTGTGATATGTGTCATGTTATTTGGCCAATTTGTGAAGGTCTATGATGATGATGATTCTTTTGTAATTGTCATGTGATATGGCTCATGTTTGGTCATTTGGGTTGTAATCTAATTACCCATGCATGCATGTGTTAGTGTCTTGATGGTAGGATATGTTATTGCTTGATGAATGTATGGTAAAGCGTGGATTAAGTACTAAAGGTTAAAGGGTGACCTAATGACTTAAAATGACTATGTGCATGAGTACACAATTTGAGCTTATGGTAACAAGTTTAATAATGCATGAAATGGGAATGGAATGCCTCTAAATGGTGTAACAAATGAGGGTGCAATAAGATGACATTATGAAGATGTGAGAGTGCCATGGTGTACAATGTTTGAGTGTATAAATATGTCATGTTGCATGTTGTAAAGTATGTTTGAATATATGATTGATTGAGGGTGACCAATGGCTTGGAAAATAGCCTCCAAAAAGGTCCACACGGGTAGACACACGGGAATATGTCTAGGCTATGTGTGACACACGGTCATCCCCTTGGGCGTGTTGCTCAGCCGTGTGTCCCCTGCATCTAAAATTTCTAAGTCAGTTTGCATGGTAGTAAACACACGGGTAGAGACACGGTCGTGTATCTCAACCGTGTGAAGGACACGGCCTAGAACATGGGCGTGTGCATGGCCGTGTGCCCTTAAATAAGTGATGACGTAATAAACAGAATGTCTAGGTTTTTGGACACGGGCGTGTCTAGGCTATGTGAGGGACACGGGCTAAGGACACGGGCGTGTGCTTGGCTTTGTGAAAACCCTTGTAGGTTCAAAATGAAAAATAAGTTTTAGAAATCCCACACGGGTAAGGGACACGGGCGTGTCCCAAAGAACAGGGGCGTGTGCATTGCCTCCACACAGGCGTGTAAGGCTCAGCCCTAGAAATTTTCTTAGAATTCTCTTAAGTTCTCAGATTAGTCCCGGATTGTTTTTAATGTTTTTTTGGGACCTCGTAGGTCCATAATAAGGATAATATGATTTTGTTTGATTGGTTTTAATTTGGAATGAAATTTGATGACCCATGTGTTTTGAAAATGCCTTGTCTATGTACGGTAATGCCTCATACCTTGTCCCGATCTTGGGTACAGCTCAGGGGTGTTACAAGAAGTTTTTAGGGTAAAATGAGAATTTTAGCTCTTATGTGATCAGAATTTTGTAAACGTGGTAACCGAAAATGTTTTCGTCTATGACTTTTAGAAAATTAAATCAATTTCTGAAAATGAGTTTAAAATACCTTTATTTTTAAAATAGGACTGATTTGTAAAAGTGTCAAAAATTAGAGTTTTTAAAAGGGAATTAGACCATATTTTAAAATTCAACCTTAAAAACCCCCATTTATAGTTTCATTTTCACATTAGTTCTTCTCCATAACTTGTTCTTGCTGTCCCTTTTTTTTTTCCAAACTCTTCCATTCAATTTCTTTGCCAAACCTAAATTCCTTTGATTCCTATCACTTTCCAAATCATTAAACCTCCATAAAATCTAAGAAAAACACCCAAAAACACCATAGATCCCTCCATTGTCAAGCTTGTGGGTTTTTTTTTTTTTCGATCAAACACTCAGTTTTTCATCAACTAAGGTAACGATTCAATTCCTAGTCAGTTTTAAATGATATCTGGTCTTTTAAACAGAATTTTTAGCCATTAAATCACATGTTTTAAATAAAAGCCGAAAATTGGATCTTTAATGTTGGATTTCGGGATTTTGGTTAAAAACATGGTTTCAAAGTGTTGTTCAACTTGTTTTAACATTATTAGAAGGTTTCTAAACTTACATTAAAGTTCTTACATTAAAGTTTCATTAACGATTTCTAAGGTATTAATTAGTTTTCATGAAAAATGCCTATTGTACGTCGAAAATTTTTGATACCATGAATTGAGCAGTTTTGCGAAGTTTAAAGGTTGAGAATCAGTCGTAAGAAAATAATTAGATGAACGGAATTCATTTCAGGAAAAAAATATTAAGTATAGACTGAGATATTCGAATTTTAAGTTTTCTATATCAAAGGTTTCGGTCAAAAGAGAACCTAGCTTAGGCTTGTGTTTTTGGATTGTTTGATGTGAGTTTTTGGCTGAATGTTGATTGTGTTGTTGGGCAATTTACTTTGTTGAACCATTGGAATTGATAGGACCTTCTACGAGTAGAGGTAAAGGCAAGGAAAAGCTGATTTGAGCTTTCAGCTTTTCGGCGAAAGTGTAACTGGTGAGTTTTTTGGAATAGCTGCTTGTAGATGATTCATTGTGTTAATTGAGAATTTAAAAGTAGCCTAAACCCTTACTCTAAATTCTAAGTGTAAGTGTTCCCATACCTATGGTTAATATGTGATAAATGTGCTTGTGTAATTGTGATAAAGAGAACTAAGATGTGATGTTATACGAATATGTTGTGATGACTGTTGTGAAAGTGAATATGTAGGCATGTTATCCATGCCAAGCAACAATGAATATATTGTGCTAATAATGTGGCTATGTAGTGATTATGTGCAGAAAATTGGTAAGTAAAAGTGTGATTATAATGTGGATATTTTGGCCTTGTGACCTTATGAGACCATTGGATATAGTTGGCATACCATAGGATTGTGAGTACTCACCTATATGTATATGTGATTTGGACATTGAGGCCTTGGGACATGTTTGAAGAGATAAAGAATGTGACTTAAGCTCCATTCAATGAGATATATTTGGTGTGTTTGAGAGAGTTAGCTATATGCTTCACTTATGGGACATGTTTGACTCTACGAGTCATTTGGTGTGTTTGGAGATCTGTGTATCCGATGTATGGTAATAGTGTGCTTTATATGTTTCATAACCTCAAGAGCCAAACTATCATTAAATGTGTTAGAACTTAATATGATTTATGTTTAAAATTTAATGTGTTTTATGCTTAAATATTAATGTGATTTATGATTAAATATTAATGTGATTTATGCTTAAATATTAATGTGTAAATGGACCCATGAAATATGTAAAGCATATATAATATGACATTAAAGTTGGTAATATTGTGAATATGTTATATGATTGTTGTTAATGCATGATGACTTGTTTGCATGGTAGTTATTTTGAGCATTCACTGAGCTTGTTAAGCTCACCTACTCCCTTTTAAACCATTGCAATTAAGTAGTGCCGGTATGAGCGGTGTGGTCTTCGAGGGGTGATCCAAGCCAAAACTTTAGTAGTTATTCGTAGGTGTTTATCTGATTATCTATGTTTGGGGAATAAAGGAAATGTGATAGACTATATGCTATTATTTTTAAGTTTTTTACATGTTTATTTTGCTTAGAACTTATGGACTTAAAGCATGTTCTTATTGGTTTCTTGCTTGGCATGATTATGAGGTTTTGGGTTGTTATTTTGGATTTTTTGGTGTCTATTTAATGAGGTAAATGATGCATGATGTTTGGATTTAAGTTAGTATTTATTATATGCTTGGAACTATTTTATTTTTATGGTCTGGAGCAGAGGTATCGATATTCAAGTTTTAAAAACAATATCTCTATGATTTTCAAAAGTGCAGGAAAAAATTTGGTAATTGGTATCGATATTTTATCACAAGTATCGATACTCGAGGTAAAATTATCGATACTTTTTCAATGGGACCAATAATTTTCGTGACTTTGGTTTTTAAACAAGAAACAGTAAGCAGTTTTGGTATCAATTTTCCAAGCGGTATCAATACCACTTGATAGGAGTATCGATACCACTCCTTCAGCATCGATACCTACGTAACAATTTTGAATTTTTTGCTCAGTGGTCATAAAGCCTATTTAATTGATGTCATAAGCTCGATTAAGGTAGATTTTGCATGTTATATTGATAATTAGTATATGTATGATTTAAAAGTTGTATAAATGCCAAGATAAAAAGATGTTTGCATGAAATGTGACAATGCATGATGTGCACGATGTGAGACGGTGGTGTAGCATCCTGTTACTCGAGCTTGGCAACCGAGCTGGGTATAGGGCGTTACAACATAGGGTTGTTTCTATAGTTCCTAGTAATGAGTCATTAAACACAATATGTCTCTGGTCTCTTAAGACAATTAAAATTGAGGTATTTTTAGTGGCTTCAAAACTAAGAGGTTTGACACCAACTTAGACTAATCCAAAATGGACATATTTATATTTTTGTTCTTTAAGTTTATTAATGGCGACCTTATATAATAATTGGATTGTTTCATATTCTTTTTTAATAGGTAAATTTATTTCTTTTGTTTTTATAATGTAACTACAAAAAGCATTTAAATTTTCAAAAGTTATTTTCTTATAAACTTGGTTTGTTGGAACTCTTGGGAGAGTCCAATTATCTAATCTTTGGGAATATTTTTATAATGTTCTTATTGTTCATTAATAGTGTTATTTGAGGTTTGGTCAGACTCTTGGGATTGATTGGAAGTAAAGCTTACAAAAGAATTAGTTCTTCTAAGGAAAGGAAACATTCTTTGTTTTCTTATTTTCTATAAAGGGTTCTACTATCGGGATTTTTGGATTACTATAATTGCCTACAGGATACTTTGTCCTTAACACACCTAACTCATGGCTAATTAGACTGTGTATCAATATTCAACCAAAATAGTAATACATTAATAAAGACAGTTAAACCAGAACTCGAAAATGTTGAAAACAAATTGAATATTTTTAAAAATTAGAAATATTTGCTCCTCCTTGAGTCTGATATATTAATTAATATATTAATAACATTTATGGGCTCACTTGTTGGAATTGTGATCCCAAAACCACTCTTTCCAACACTATTGAAAAGCGGGTTGTTACAATCGGGTTGGATCAAATTATAAAGTATTGGGTTAAAAGTTCATGAAGTATTTGCGATTGGAACCGGTAAGAGAGAGGCCCAAAAGCCCCTCATGTTAAAAGGGAGGGATAGCAAAACCTAGTATTATTAACTAGGGTTGTCGCACCCTATACATCTAGTTAGACTAGAAGTTTGTTTTTCTATTTGAAATATGCTTCTACAATTGAACAAGGGTTTTATTTATTCTCCCTATAAATAGATGGCACTGTTAGGGAAAAATACACAACTCTAAGATATTGTTACTCTACTTGAAAATAATGAGAGTTTATTCTCTATGTATTAAATATATTTTTTGGAATAACAATTCTACCGATTTTTATAGAGGAGATTTTTTTTTTCACACTAAAACTAAAGAAAACCATTTATGGTTCTGTGCTAGATTCGAATCGTTCAAACCCACACTCGAAGCAGTTTGTAGTATGAGAATAGTAGAGAAGGTCATTCGGTTGAAAGCCGAAATCAACAAGGATCCGTCTAGTTGAAAACACAAGTGTAATTTCAGTAAAAGGTTTATTGCTATAAATATCACAAACTGGCTTGGTTTTCAAAATCTTTTATTTTTCATTGTGCAACAAAATTGCTTTCAAACTGAAATTTTTTTCTAACAAGACTTAGTATGCGTGACTCGTATAATTTGATGTAAGTAAAAGCCTGATTTCAAATAGATAAGGAACCGAAAGTTAGTACATTGGGTACGACTTCTGTGGTATGTAGTGTCATTCACAATAGTGGAATTCAAGCCCGAGATATGGGTAAATGATATCTTCTCATTGGTATTACATGGTAGATGAAAAGTAAATGTGGTCATAGGCTGTTCCTCTTTGTGATGAATGACTTAATTACTATGTAATAGTGATTGACTTTTCATGAAGGAAGATGATATGGTTACCATGAGATAAAATAAGATCATATTGGGAGAACAGATTTATTCCAAAGAAATTAATGATATCCTATGAAGGTAACTCACTTATGACAAAGTCATTGGATGAGAACTGGTCGAGTTGCTTTCGTAATGGTATGCCATTAGAGAGAGTTCGGTCATGATACTATAGTGGAATGACTTCATGACTAAATGAATTTATAATTAATAGGTGAAAGTTGGAACTTAATTATAAATCATTTGAGCCCTAATCATATATGTCCAATCAATCTATCCACTAGTTCAATGAAACCAGAAATGAATTGCATGTTGAATCCAATGAACATAAATGGATGGAAATGATAAAGTTATAGAAATGGGAAACATTTGAAAATAAATGTGATTTTCTCTAAATGGAAATGACCTGAATAATTAATTTATGGTTTTTGAATTATTATTTAATTGATTAATTAAATAATTAAAGTTCAAAAATATAAATAAATTAATTGGTCATAGTGAATCATTGAATATAGAAATATTAAATATATTTTTCATAAATTATTTTTTAACAAAATTAGAATTAGGTTGAGAAAATTAATTAATTGAGAAATTAATTAATTTAAATTAATTTAAGATGTTTATTTTGAAAAATAGAAAAACAAATATCAGGTTGGATTGAATTATGAAGTATTGGGTTAAAAGTTCAGGAAGTAGTTGTAATTGGACTTAATATGGGAGAGACCCAGAAGGCCCTCATGTTTAATGCTAGGGATAGCAAACCCTAGTTTGCTGATTTCCACCCAAGCTAATCTTAGTTAAGCTAGGAGTTCGCTTTTCTATTGAAATAGACTTCTACAATGCAACAAAGATTTTCTCCCTATAAATAGATGACACTAGTAGGGCTAAATACACAAATTTGATTTATTGTTATTCTACCTAAAAATAGTGAGAGTTTATTCTCTAAGTATTAATTTTATTTTCTAGAATAGCAATTTGGTCGTTTTTTATTGAGATAGATTTTGCTATCACACTAAAAGTAAAAAAACTATATTTGGTTATGGATTTTATTCGAACCGTTCGAGCCCACACTCAAAGTAGTTCATGGTAAGCGAATAACGGAGAAGGTCATTTGGTTGAAAGCCAAAAACGATGAGGATCCATCTAACCAAAAGCATAGGTGTGATTTTGGTAAAAGGTTTATTGCTATAAATATCACAGATTGGCTCAATTTTCAAAAATTTTATTTTCAACTGTGCAAGAAAACCATTTTCAAACTGAATTTTTTCCAACATTAACGAGATAGAGGACTAAAATGAATAAAATAGAAAATGGCATGAATTACTTGGAATATGAAATATGATATGGAAATTGAAAGGAAATATGTATGACATGATATTTAATGTGTATTGATAATGAATTGGATTATGAATATGATAGTGATTGAAAAATGACATATGTATTGAATTGTAAAATAAAATTGAACATTGGTACCCTATTAGTTGTTCAAGTTGATTAGGATATAGTTAGAATGTCATAGGATTAGATTATGTACAAGGCTATACTTCTATGTGCCAGGATGCAATTCCTGTGCTAGTATGCACTATATGTGCCAATTTCCCCTACTTCGATTTATCCAATGATGCACTTCGGTGCCAGTTTGCTGTGTTGGTTGGATTATCTGTGTATCCGTTTGAGTCAAGTTAATAGCTGTATAAACTGTAAGCTTGATAAACGATACCAAAATGAAATTATATGATGCAATGGAACCAAATATATGTATATGTGAATTGTAATAAAGAAAGCATTTAACTTGTGCAAATCAATTGAAAATGAGCCTTAGAGGTTGATATGAAATGATGAAATGTTGAGTAGATTGGTTTCTCATTGCTATAAGAATGCTCATATTTGTATAATATAACAAATTGTGTTGCATTATGAAGTGTGTATTGGTAGATATTGATATTATGTGTAGTATGCTAAATTGCTAATGTTATGTTATAATATCTTGAATCATGAAAGTACCACTGAGCTTTGTTGTTCAACGTACAGTTTGTTTATTTCGTGCACAGGTATATGTATTTCCTGAAGCCCCGAAAAGTAAAGTCGGAATCTAGATCGCAACTTTCAGCTCAACTATATTTGTATTAACTCTTTTCATTTTGTCAATGACATATGCCTAAGGATATCTAGTTCATATTGTAAATGGTCAAATTGGGAAATGATGTTATGAATGAAATGAAATGGTTAATGCTTATGTATAGTAAATGTGTTAATGGCTTGAAAATGGCATGATGAGCATGTCTATTTGTGTTGAATGGTTGATTGGGGCCTTCAGGCCAAACATTGTTGTTATATGTTAGGTTGAATCAAAAGAAATTGTGAACTTACTAGACTACCAAGTAAGTCACGACATTAGCTCTCCTTGTCGCGACATCCCCTGCTTAATGTCGTGATGTTGACTCTGTATTATTTTGGAAAATTTACAATTTGGTTCTCATGTTGAGAAGCTTGCTTATTTTCTTCAAGGTCACGACACCATTCTGGGAAGTTTTGAAAACATTGTAGTTTAGTCCTTGTATGACTCTGGGTTGGTATTGAGCTTTCGTAAGCTTGTAAATGACCTAGAAATTATTATATATCGTGTTTTATGCATGTAATACTCGTATCCAAATGTATAATGATGGAATTTGAATATAAGTGATCGTAGTTTCTTCAGTAGCGAATGTGGCATCTTGAAGTTCAGACCCGACGATCGGGTCAGGTGTAGGTGTTACAATATTGCTAAATAACACTATGTTTGGATTGGGGTAAGGAAAGGAAAATTAAGTAACTCAAGGGAAAATATTTTTTTTCCTTGTTTAGATAACCTATTTTTTACATGGTAGGGAAAGTAAAGGAGTAGGGAAAGTGGAGGGAGTTGAGAATCCCTCACTTTTCTTTATTTTTCCTCATTTTTTAATACCCAATTTGAATGTTTCTAATTATATATTAGATTACTGTATACTAACGATATGGATGAAAAAAATTATGTAACAAATTTATAAAAAAAAAATCAATATAAAAATTGGTCAAATATCACTTTTGGCCCCTCTACTTGACACATGTCAAGTCTTTCTCTTATTTTTTTGCATTTTATAGAAAATTGACCAAATATCACTTTTAGTCCCTCTACTAAGCCTAAAAGTAATATTTAATCTTTATATTTTAATTTCTACAATAATTTGGCCCTTTTATAATGTTTAGTTCAAATACTTAATATTATTGATCACTTTGATAATAAAAATTTAAGTCACTTTTATAATAAAAATTTAAGTGAATTTTTAAAAAATCTAACAAAAAATTATTTTGGAATGATGAGTTGGAATAAACCTTTTACAAAATTTACATCAACTACCAAAATTTTTAAAATTGCTAATTATTTACACTAACTAATGACATGGTTTTCCCATTTTTAGTAATTATAAGATAATAGTAAAATTATAGTTTTAATTTCTCTATTGTACTCACATTTGATATTTAATCTTTATATTTTAATTTTACATAATTTGATCATCTACTTTTACAATAGCATTAGTTCAAATAATTTACATACTTATATTTGATAGTTATCTTATTATTTTAGTATCATATCCTTTGTATGTTGACAAGTGTCCAAATATAAAGAAGGTTATTTGTAGTTGGAAGGTTAAAATGTTTTTTCAACTATTTATAAACGTCTGGGCAAAAAAAAATATGAACATAGCAAAGTGACATTTATATATATATATATATATATATATATAACAACGGTCAAGTTTCAATTTTAGGTCCCTATACAACGCTTAAATTTAAGTGTTGACATAATTTGGTACTCAACTTTTACAATGTCATTGATTAATCCAAATACCTTTTTGTTATATGGTTACCATGTAAGTTTTTTAAAAAAAATTCATGATGTTATTCCAACTAATTGAATAGAAAAACTTAATGATATTAACAATTGAAATTAAAATATTAAAATTATATTATTTAAGGGTACGTTAGCCTTTTTATTTAGAATAAAAATATCCATACAATGAGATTTGAAGTCATGACAATTAGGTTAGCAAAATCTTAAATTTATCACTCAACCAAAATTTTATTTTAATATTTTTATACATTTTAATTTTATTATACGCATTTTATTATATTCATCAATTTTATATATTAATTAGCTGAGATGTTGTCACAAATTAACTCGACAGTAATTTAGAATTGATAACAAAACCATGATAAATAATTATATTTATTTAGTAATCTTAATTTGATGTATTCATGTATTTAAATTTTATTTTAATTATAATTTAAACTATTTTTTATTTTAATATAATACATATTTAATGTATTATTATTGATTAAATTCAAATCATTCATTTCATTATTTATTATAAATTAATTAAAATATAAATATGTATTTTAAATATAAATTATAATTCGTTTTGATATATTGTTGTTAAAGAAAACCAAAGATAGGGTAGAACCCAAAAATGAATAACCTCCTTCAGTAATTAAATGGGTCACCAAAATAAAAAGCTGATGGGCCTTTAATAAACTGAAACGGAAGCAAACTTGATTTAGCAGTTTTAAGGCATGAATGGGGTTTGGAGAAAGAAAAGGGTGAAATTTAGGGTTTTCATAGGTAATCTCAATCTAGAGATTTTGCTTGCATGCCTATAAATGGAGTTACCAATAATACCCCAACGCCAAGATTACATTTCAACATCACTACTACCGCAGGCTTCATTGTTTTTAAACCTTATACCAAAATATTTTAAATAATCTTTTTTAATTTCTTTAAATTATAGGACCTCGGTTTAAACCTTATTAAGTATTTTTTTTTTCAATTAGTGGGGAAGTCAAAGGAGCTAGCATGAGTCTGGACTCCTAAAATGAAATTTTTTTCATATAGGACATAAAATTTTAAATTAGTATTGATAAAATAACTCTTTAACTTCTTAAAAATTATAAATTTTTTTATTTAATCCTTTAAAATTTATAAAGATATAAATTATTAAAATGGTGAAAGTACCGTCGTAAACCCGAAAAATTTTATTAACTTCACCCTACTTTCAACTTAAAAGTTGGGGAAGTGTTATGTCTAAAAGTAAGTTATGTATCAAAAACGATTACTTAAAATAAATGAAGTATTCTATTTTAAAATTACTCAAAAGTTTAAACTAAAATTGTAACAACAAAATAACGTGAGGGTATTTTAATCTCTTGATTTTAATAAACGATATTTTTATATTTTTATTGATGCATTGGATCAACAATTGGTGAAAAGGGGATGGGGTGCGTGGCTTCATTTTTCAAGAGTAGAGAACCAAAAAACAGACAGGAAGGAGCCCCCCACACTTTGGGGTCTAGGGTTTCCTTTTATTATATCGGATCGGACCTCGAGTCGGGTCATTTTTATTCTCTTATAATTATATAACAATTTGTCCCCCATTTTGTTGAAGAAGTGTTATAAAGTAATTCTTCTAAAATAAGCTTACACTTATAGCTTTGGGGCTTACTATATAAGTTTTAACTTGAAACTTTATTGAACAATTTTTGTTATCCGATAGTTTGGAACAAAAGTTAAGAATTGTGATACAGAATATTGTGAACTGTATTTTCCGTAAGAAAAAATTTGTAAATTAGCGGGCTCAGAGAGAATTATTCTATATCAGTTTCGATCTTAAATCAGCAAGATATTTGGAGACTGCGATCTTAAATCAGCTAACTCAAATAATTGAAGGTTGCAATTTTAAATCAACTAACCTCTATAATATGAGCCGGGAACGTAGGTCCGCAAGCTATTTTAGAGGTCGCAATATTAAACTAGCGAGCCTTTAAAATATCAGCAAAGAATTAGGTCCACGAGTTGTTCTATACTTAGGCAAATATTTAGAAATGATCAACTGGAAATGTTAATCCGTGAGTTATTTTAGGGGCTGCAGTTTTTCACTTGCGAGCCCTAGTATGACAACTAGGAGCTTTTAACTCTCGCTAATTGTGTTATGGCTACGATTTTTCACCTGCAAGCCCCTATATGACAGCTGGGAGCTTTTAACTCGTTAATTGTGTTGGAGACTGCAGCTCTTCACCTACAAGCTTTAATATGACAGCTGGGAGCTTTGTTCTCGCTAATTGTGTTGGAGGCTGAGGCTGCGACTCTTCACCTGCGAGCCTAATATGACAGTTGGGAGCTTTGCTCTCGCTAACTATGTTGGAGACTACGGCTCTTCACCTGCAAGCCTAAATATAACAGTTGGGAGCTTTACTCTCGCTAACTTTTTGGGGGCTGCGGCTCTTCACCTGCGAGCCTTAATATGACAGTTGGGAGCTTCGTTCTTGCTAACTATGTTGGATATAGAAGGTCGCGATATGAGTGCCGAGCGAACTGTTAAAAACATCAACAAAAACAAAAGAAGGCAGAAAGTATAAAAATATCTAATTAAATAACATTCATGTTGAAATTTCATACGATGAACTTGTTCTCAATCTAATTCTGTGAATAACATGCAAACTAGTATGGAAGCTTTATATAGCTTAGAAATGCAAAGGCAATAAAATGTTAGGTTGCACAGTATACCTGGTGATGAAATACCACATAGGAAAAAAAATCAAAGGAGATGACAAAGGAAGAAGTTCAGGTGTGACAACTGAGTAAACAAGTCTTCATATATTGCAAAGTTCAAACAACCAGTATCTATCGTATGCAGTAATACATAACCTAAACTTAAGCAGAGGGGAGAAAATTAGAGAGGATAACATCTACTATAGGTGATTTAGTTTGATCTTACCTACAAAATGTTACCGTATACAAAAACCAATTTCGCATAAAAAAAATATCATATATGAACTATATGCTCTTTTTTAAACAAAACAAACCAGTTATCACTAATCCTGCACGCCATCCTAGTAAAGGATATGCGAAAATAATATATCTTCAAAAAGTAACTTTATATCAAAAGGCCGCAGAGATCTGCACGTGTAAATGCCTCTGCTAAAAGGCAAAATGTCCATGTTTATAAAAACTTACCATTAACCAAAACTGCTAAACAAACGACCAAAAAGTTACCAAGCTTAGTAACACTTATTTAGAGATAAAAATGGATATCTCATCAAAATAGTAAGAAGAAGTAGATCCCATTTGTTATTGTTTCTTGAACGACCTATCCTGTATAAAGTTCAACTCGTCGAAGGGAGTACTCATTAGAGACAGATCCAAATATCATAGGTTAAGTATAAATTCTATTTATTTCATTAATAAGAAAATAACTCTCTTGAATATAGATCAACAGCTTTGAGACTAGCATTAAACAGTTAACTTCAAAGTAAAACATGTCGCAAGCTGGTGTCTTTTAATTGTGCTACATGTAAACATAATATAAGCCCTCATGGTGAATTATTTACAAGCCATTAACTACATTATGTTGACAGATAACAACAGACCTACAAGTCCTTCAAAAACTAAAAGTAAACTTGTACTAATTTTTCAACGATTCTTTTTCAACTTGGCAATAACCAAACTTGATACTAGACACAGCCATCTCCACGCTGTGAGATCGTGTTTAGTCAAGCAACAAAACATGTAAATTAAATTGGATTTCTCATTTGCTAGGTCCATTATGGATAAAGATCATGCAAACATAACAATTAACATGTAAAAATTATATTCAGTTACCTTAGGGCTTACCTACTATCCCATGTAAAGAGCACCACCACCAGGTTGAGTCCACGAATGTGCTCCAGCCGTTTTCAGAAATATGTTTTGAGAAGGAGAAACAACAACAGGCATGTAGCTTTGAGTTTGTAAACATGGGCCAGAGACAAAGCTCTTTCATTAGAGTCAATAAATATACCACGGCCATCACAGGTAAAGAAATTCCAAACTGAAACCCCTAAAATCAAATGCTCCCTAGAATATAACTTAACTTCTCAAAGTAAAAAATAAAATTCTAAAAGGAAATAAATAAATTAGATTAGAGAATAAATAGATATGTGGGAGCTTAAAAGCGATTAGAGGTAGAAAACCATAAAACCGTGAATTTGCAATTGATGCATGTATCTTCTGCTGATGCTGCTCGCTTACTCTCGACATTTCTCCATCACCACTAGGCACCGCTGCTCCTCAACTAAAAAGAAACATGGGGAAAACTCCACGCACCCACTCTCCAAAACTCAATCTACACATCACCCTCTTTCTTAAATGAACCAGCTCAGCTTTGCTGGAACAAAGTTTTTATGTAGAAGATCAACCAAAAAGAATAGATAGGGGGATGATAATATAGGTGTCTTTCAATGTAATCCATCCAACTTTCTCAAACCAATTAAAAACATATTTACCACAAATACCCTTCTGCAATCCCCCCAAAAGTCATCTTTATCGCTGTCTCTACCCTCTAAAGATCCCCCTTTTCTTTTCTTTTTTTTTACCCAGTTATGTGGGCTTCTTTGTCTTAGTCAAAGTTTTCACAGAGTCAACGAGAAACCAAAACCTTCCTCTTTTTTTCAACACTTTTTCTTTCCTTTTTTATTATTTCTTGCCCTCATCTCTTTATTTCTTGTCAAATACCTTTGTCTCTTTCTCTTCTCCATATTTGTGGGTCTCTTAATCTCATCCCTGTGTTCTGAAACATGAAGAAGATGAAATGGGTTACTGCTTCTGTGGAGTATTCTCCATACCCCATATACGAGGACCAAAGGAATAGGTTCAATCTCCACAGCCTTATGCAAGACTTCGAAGAATTGCTCAAGGAAACAGAGGCTTTGAGAAAGAGATTGCAGGTTTTGAAAGATAAAAGATTGACCCTTTTGGCTGAAGTTCAATTTTTGAAACGGAGGCACAAGTTCTTAATGCAAAACGAACTTCAAACACACCAGCAGAATAAAGTTTGGGGCACCTAGCTACAGGTTTCGCTTTGAACCAGAAATGGAGAACCCAAATATTTTGCCAATATTGAAGAGACGATGATAAGGACCTTAACATTGCAGAGAACACGAACTCTTTAGCAGGTTCATTCCAAGCATCAGATTGAAGATCTAAAGGTTGCGTGTTCAATTCACGCTTATATCCAAAGCACGTATCAAGCCATTATCTTAAAGAATTTATTCGCCAAGAATATATTCATCCTCAGCTATTGCGAATGAGTTCTAAGTAAATTAACATCGAGTATACAATAAAGTTAATAACTATTTACATTATTTTACATTGACGAGAATAATTCATTACACACTGAGCAAAATATAATAAGAAACTTAATTTTTACAAAAGATTTATGCAGTAATATTTTATAGAATAATCTAATAATATTAGAAAATAAAAAAGGAAAGAAAGAATATTAGAATTTGTTGGTTTGTTTTTCAAATGAAATCTTGTTCCTATTTATAAAAATTTTCATGGCTCTTCATAAAGATATCTTTCAATAGGTTTCTTTCTAAATAATAATTTCTTTAAAATAAATACATAATTATTCATTTAATATTATAACTATTCAAATAATATTATTTAAATAGTTATAATTCTTCTTCAAAAATCAAATAATATAACTTTTGATTAATTACACTCATTCATTTATAGTTATTAGAACACTATAAATATTTGAAAATGTTCCAACAATCTTCCCCCATTTTCAAAATATTTTAGATTTTGATATTCTTGGAAATCAATTTGCACAAATTAATATATCTTATGATCAAACCTTCACTTAGTGAAAACATATTAAAGTTAATCGAAATTGCATGGTAGATTAAGCTTTGAATAAACTATTTCATTTGATTAACCGAACACATCTCACACAATGATTTCAACATCGGTTAATGCATAGTATCTAGGGATACTATTATAACCATGTGTCTGTGTCCTCTTTTCATAAGTGTTGTCATAGCCAAGCCCTTGAGCTCTTAGAAGCGGCCATATTTCCACTCACATAGGTAGATCCCATCAAGAGTGTTCTCGTAATTATAACACTCTAACATATTTATGTTATGGGTCCATTAAGAGTACATTACTCACCCTTCCCTTATCATTAAGGGTACCTATCATTTTAATCTTAGGATGGATTTATTTATAGTGCAAACAGTCATATACTAATAATGTATTTTGTCTCATTAAACTCAAGACTTGACGTTATACCAAGCATTGAGTCGAGTTTCCATCATGGGTGACTTTAATTAATAGGCTTGAGTCTCATCCCTTTTGAGGTTATTTTTACATCTCTAGCAAGACTTTTTGTCAAAGGATCCGCCAAATTTTCACTTGACCTCACATAATTAATAGTGATTACTCCATCGGAGATTAATTGTCGGGCATGGCTATGTTTTAATCCAATATTTCTAGACTTTCCATTATATACTTGGCTATATGCCTTTGCTAGAGTAGCCTCACTATAACAACAGATAGAAATAGGTAAAATTGGCTTAGGCCATAAAGGTATAACATAAAGAAAATTTCTTAACCATTCTGCTTCTTTAGATTCAGTGGCTAATGCAATAAATTCTGCTATCATGGTAGAATCAGTAATACATGTTTGTTTCTTGGAACCCCAAGAAATGGCTCCTCAACCAAGAATGAAGATCTATCCACTAGTAGATGCATGATCTTCCTAACTTGTAATCCAACTAGCATCTGAATACCCTTCTAAAATTATAGGATATTCATTATAACACAATCCATAGTTAATAGTTTTCTTTAAGTAACTAAATAGTTTTCTTTAAGTAACTAAGTACTCTATTCAAAGCTTGGCAATGCAAATTACTTGGATTACTTGTGTACTTACTCAATTTTCTAACAGCATATGCAATATCTGGTCTTATACAAGTCATTATGTACATAAGACAACCAATTAGACTTGTATATTTCAATTGATCAATTTTCCTACCAGCATTAGATACTAATTTTATTTGAGGATCCATAGGTGTAGATACTGGTATATAGTTGAAAAAATCAAACTTTTTAAGCACATTTTCAATATAATGTGATTGTGATAAAGCTATAGTGCTTTTATCTCAGGTTATTTTAATCCAAAAAATAACATTTGTTATACCCATATCCTTTATAGCAAAGTTGTTTGACAAGAATTTCTTTGTGTTTTCTATTTGTTCCAAATCCGTGCCAAAAATGAGCATGTTATCTGTATATAAGCAAATTATGACACATTTTCCATTTTCAAATTTGCTATATATGCACTTATCAGATTCATTTATTTTACAGCCATTAGCTAAAACAACCATGTCAAACTTTTGGTGCCATTGTTTTGGTGCTTGTTTAAGTCCATATAAAGATTTAACAAGCTTACATACTTTATGTTCTTGTCCTAGAACAACAAATCCTTCTGGTTGTTCCATGTACACTTTGTGACAGCCTTAAAATGACCCTAGTCGGAATGTGGTTTCGGGACCACAAAACCGAGGCATAAAAATAATTTGATATTTATTTTGATGCCTATAATATGTGTTAACTCATGTGTGACATTTTTGATGCTTTAATTTAGAGTTATAAATGTGAATTTCACTAGAAAGGACCTAGTAGTAAACTTTAAAAGTATGAGGGGAAATGTGTAATGACTAGTTGATCATGCATGCAAAATGAGGGGTTTGCATGTCAACTTCCCCATTTATTAGCTAATGGCCGCCATGACAAGGGTGTATGGGCTAAACATGTCATGAAACATGTTTTGTTGGTGCATTAGGGAGAAACAATAAACAAATAAGTATGGGTGATAAAGAAAGAAAAAAAAATGTGTGTGTGAGTGAAACCCCTTGCAGTGTATTGAGGAAAGAGAAGAAAAAAATTTGTTCATCCATTTTTCTCCCTTGACCGAAAATACTAGAGGAAGGAAGGAATTTTGCTTCATGTTTGGTTTGGAAGAGGATTAGGAAGAGGTTGGCTATACTTGCATCAAGATTAAGGTATGTTTGAGGTTATGCCATGAGATTCATGCATGTTTTTAGTTGCTAGCTTGATGTTCTTGTTAGCCCATGGTTCAAATCTTTGCTATGTCACAGGAATGAAATTCGCCAAAGTGAATATGGTGTTAATGCCATTGCATGCTAAATATCAAGCTTGATAATGAAACATGTGATGGGGATTGAGGACTCTTAGATTTTCTTTTAGCATTTTTGAAGGAGATACTAAGTTCTTTGTTTAATCATGACCAAAATTATGGTGTTGTGGTATTCGCCATGGTATATCCATAAGTATGATTCATGCATGTTGCATGGTAAGTAAGATTTAAGCTTTGGATATGTGTGTATATTTGGATATAAGCCACTTGAGAATTGCCCTTGCACCTACATGAATATATGTTTGCACATGATGTATTGGTATGACATATATACTATTTCAAGTGTATATTTGCTTGTGATGATGTTTCGGTTATGAAGTAAATGAGAGAGGTGTATTGAGCTACGATATGTAATGCGTTAGTAGTAAAATGTATGCTATTTTTGTGTGGTATTAAGTGTATAATTGGCCTCAACATGGACATGTATATTCGGCCACATGAGGGGAAATTGGTGTGCATGCATTCGGTTAGAGGCAAGCATATTGATGCCTATTCTTGGCTTAGAAAATTCGCTAAGAGGAATATTAACTAATGTGTTGAGTTCGATTCATGATTTCGTACATATGCGACTTTGATGCCTAATGAGTATATATATTGACTAAGTACCTTGAATTCCTCTTTCGATGCTCAAATGATTAAATCGATTTATTTGTCAAATTAAGCTCAAGAGCAAAGGGGAGCTAAATCCGATAAAGGGAAGGAAAAAGTAGTCGAGTAGCCGTCGAAATCGCTCGACAACATCCAAGGTAAGTCTTCGAGTAATGACCCTACTTGAATTATATTGAAATCATGCTCCTTGTGTGTGTGGCTATTGAGCCGAAATTCTAAAGGTTTGATAAATATTTTGTGTTAGAGCCTTAGTAACGAAAATGAATTATGGATGTGTCTTGATTATTGATATATGTGTAAATGAACATTGGAATGATATCCGGCTAAGTCCCAAGGCAATTATGCTAGTAATTATATCCGGCTAAGACCAAGGCATTCGTATGAAGTTGTTATATCCGGCTAAGACCAAGGCATTTGTGCAAGTTACCAAATCCGGGTTAAGACCGAAGGCAATCGTATGAATCACTATAACCGGCTAGGTCCCAAGACAATCGAGCGAGTCGCTATATCCGGTTAAATCCAAGGTACGTGATTCGAAGTGAGCAATCTTGCTGTAAAATTTCAGTTTATACACTTGTGAAAATTCCAGCAATGAGGTATGTTTGTATGTGCTTGAATTAGTTGAGTCCTTACAAGTAAGTATGCGCCAGTTGATAAACGAGCTACCGCCTTTGGCTAAGTTGTTCTTTTGTGTATGAACATAAGGGTCGGTAATGTGAAATAAGTATGATTATGGGAATGTGTATTAATAAAGTGATTCATTTAGCCATGTGAATGTAATCGTTAGTCAAAGCTGATTCCATTGCTTGAGACTTACTAAGCATTAAAATGCTTACCCAGTTGCTTTGGCTCTCTGTTTTATAGGTTTCGCTCGTTAGCTATCGGATTCGGGATCAACGAAGTCGAAGTCATCCACACTATCAAAGCCCCCTTTTGGTACAATTTTGGTTGAGCTTTGAAATGGCATGTATAGGACTACCCTTTTGTTGCGTTTTAAGTACTTTTGTGATGTATGTGTGTACGACCATGCGAAAATGGCTCGTAAAAGTGGAGTATGGCATTAGACCATTTGTGCTTATGTATATATGTATGGTTTTATGATGTGACTACGGACTGAATGGAAGTGTGAGCAAATGATCAGCCATTGGAATGGCTAAAAATGATTATATGTGGACCTATGTATGACAAAACTCTAGTTGGTCCATAGAAACCACGAAATAGGTAAGGTTTACCTGAAAAACAGATGCTGACAGCAGCAGTGGTGTGGATTTGAAAAATCACTAAAAATTATAGGAATGGAATTAAATAGTGAATAAATTATTTAAATGAACTTTGATGAATCTACTTTCATATGGAAGAAACGAAACGATCATATGAATTATATGTTAAGAGATATTAAAGTTCTCGTGAAACAGGGCCAGAACGGTTTCTGGATCCCCTATTCCGACTTTAGAAATTCATTGTAAATTAACCAGAGATAATTAGGAGTCATTCCATATATGTATAGATTCCTCTCTGAGTCTGGTTTCTATAGAAACAAACGGAATCAGTATTGAAGCCCTGTACAGGGAGATATCCAATTCGTAACGCACGAAGGTCAGTGTAGTCGATCCCTGCAACAGGGGAGACTTTAACTAATAAACTGTACTAATTGGATCGACCAAAAATTCTAGAAAAAAATCTGTAGATGGAAATATGAGTCTAGTTTCAGGAAAAAATTACGAAACAAATTTTCGAGCTTTGAAACTCAAGATATGATTTTTAAGGCGACACTGATGCAGTAACCAGCTTGTCTGGAAATTTCTAAATGGACTGTGAAGATAGTTAAACTAAGTTTGTGTGCACCTTGTGTTCGATTCCGGTAACGGACTCGGGTACGGGGTGTTACACACTTCCTCTTCCAATTCACCATTTAAAAATGTAGTTTTTACATCCATTTGGTGAACAACCAAATTATATATAGATTTGAGTGATATTAAGAGTCTAATTGTAGCAATTCTTGCTACTGGAGCATAGGTATCAAAGTAATCAATACCTTATTTTTGTGTAAAATCTTTGGCTACCAACCTTGCATTAAATTTATCAATGGTTCCATCGACCTTCATTTTTTTTTTTGAAGATCCATTTACAACCTATTGGTTTAGAACCCGGTGGAAGATCAAATAAAATCCAAGTTTTATTTCTTAAATATTGAATCCATCTCATCATTTATTGCTTCTTTCCAAAAAGCAGTGTCTTGAGATTTCATTACCTCTTCAAATGTAATAGGATCAAATTCCGTATTATAACAATAAGGTATTTTATTGCGTATACTTTCACCTTTTCCTTTTACAAGAAACATAATGAAATCTGGTCCAAAATCTTTGACCTTTTTAATCCTCTTACTTCTTCTTAATTCTTAACAAGATTTATCATTATTACCAATTTGTTCCAATAGAATCTCATTCTCATTTGAAGAATGAATCAATTGTTGTGGCTGTAATTGTCTTGAAATAGAAATAAATCTAATTTCATCAAAAATAGCATTTCTTGATTCAATAACAGTATTAATTGAAATTGAATCATTTGGTTCAATTACCATGAACCTATATGCCTTGCTATTATATGCATATCCTATAAATATGCATTCAATTCCTCTTTCACCTAACTTTTTACGTTTAGGTGTTGGAACTTTGATAATAACTCTACAACCCCAAACCTTCAAATAATTAAGGTTTGGTTTCCTTTCCTTCTATTGTTCATAGGGGATTATTTTAGTTTCCTTATTAAGAACTTTATTCAATATATGACAAGCTGTTAGAATAGCTTCTCCCTAAAAACCTTGTACAAAACTTAAATATGATAACATTGAATTTACCATTTCAGTCAAGACTCTATTTTTCTTTCAACTACACTATATTGTTGTTGTGTGTAAGGGGTTGAAAGTTGATGGACAATTCCAATAGATTCAAAATAACTTAGATTATAGTATTTTCCACCTCTATCCGATCTTAAGCACTTGATAAATGATTCACACTGAAGTTCAACTTCAAATTTATAAACTTTAAATTTATCAAGCGCTTCATCTTTTGAATGCAATAAATATACATAACAATATCTAGAACAATCATCAATAAAACTAACAAAATATTTCTTTCCACCTAATGTAGGATTATTATGCATGTCACATAAATCATTATGTATCAAATTAAGCAATTTTGTTTTCCTTTTAACCTTAGGGAAAAGGTTTCTTGTAATTTTAGTCAACATACATGTATTGCATTTTTCAATATTATTATTAAATACAAGAATTAAATCTAACTTATTCATGACATTCAATTTTCTATAATTCAAATGACTTAATCTATAATGCCATAAACAAAAAGATTCAACGATATAAGTAGAAATAGTATTTTATTCTTATTAACAATATTAAGTTTGAACATACTCTCATACATATATACCATTTCCCTACAAAAATTCCTCCCTTAGACAAAATAAACTTATCTACCTCAAAAACAAGTTTTAAACCAAACTTATTTAATAGACTTCCAGACACTAAATTTTTCTTAACTTCTGGTACATAATATACATCATTTAAGGTTAAAACCTTTCCAGAAGTGAATTGTAGTTCAACAGACTCTTTGCCTTTGATTGCTGCAGTGGAAGAATTTCTCATGTACAAGACATTGTCATTTTCACATTGTGTGAACTTTGTGAACATACTTTTGTCTTTGCAAACATGTTTGGTTGCTCCGATATCAATCCACCATGTATTATCATCTTGTGCCATATTAATTTCGGATATCATTGCAACGAACTTCTCATTATTATCAGCCTAAGATGATTTCTTCTTTAAAAATCGACATTCATTCTTGAAATGACCCGGCTTACCACAATGATAGCATGAACCCTTTTGTTTCTTTTTGAACTTAGGTGCTCTATCAGTCTATTTGAACTTTTTCTTGAATGGTTTAGTAGTCTGTACTTCCTCCGTAACATGCACTTTGATATTTTCAGAATTTAAGTTCTGATCTTGCTTTTGATATTCTTCTTTAATACAAAGATTATTTGCCAAAGCCTCAAGAGATATTTCCTCTTTCTTATGTTTTAGACTTTTTTTAAAGTCTTTCCAAGATGAATGAAGTTTGTCTATTATGGAGGATACAACAATCATTTCATCCATTTTCATATCATATTGCTTGAATTGATTCAACATCTTTTCAATATCATGAAATTGTTCCATAACAGAACGACCATCAACCATTTGATAATTATTGAAAAGAATGACAAGAAATTTCTTACTTGTAACATCTTCAGTCATGTATCTTGTCTCCAATTTGTCCCATAATTCTTTAGCGGTGACCTCGTTTTGGTAGGTGTCGAACAAACCATCAAATAAACCATTCAATATGTGGCACATGCACATGTAATCAGGATTGTCCCATTTTTGCCTTTCTCGGGTTGCAGCAACAGATCCGTTATCATTCTCTTTAGGTCTAGGAGTATCTAAAATATAAGCAATCTTCAAAGTTATAATAAGAAGTGCATTTTTTTCTACCATCGTCGAAAATTGTCACTATCAAACCGATCAAGTTTGACTAATTTGGAAGCCAACTCCCTTAGTGTTCAACTTTCATGTGTTGTGGTAGTCATCATGAAATATAACATTAAAATTGTTAATACAAATCTCCAGTGAGGAAAATCTCGAACACACGAATGGAACTCGAACAGAAAAAGAAGAAATAGAACAAGGCTCCAAGGCGTGTATCAAGCCACTATCTTTAAGGTTATATTCGCCCCCACCTATCTTCGGTGTGCAAATGAGTTCCAAGCAAATTAACCTCGAGGATACAATGAAGCTAATGACTATTTGCATTTTTCACTGATGAGAATAGTCAACTACGAACTGAGCAATGTATAACAAAAACTCAATTTCTACAAAAGATTTCTGCAATAATACTTTATAGAATAATATAATAATATTAGAAAATGAAGGAAGGAAAGAAAGAATATTAGAATTTGTTGGTGTGTTTTCCAAATGAAATTTCATTCCTATTTATATGAATTTTCACAGTTCTTCATAGAGACATCTTTCAATAGGTGTCTTTCGAATAATAATATCTTTAAAATAAACACATTTAATATTATAACTATTTAAATAATATTATTTAAATAGTTATAATTCTTTTTCAAAAATCAAATAATATAACTTTTGATTAATTACACCCATACATTTATAGTTATTAGAACACTATAAATATTTGAAAATGTTCCAACTTTTAGGTTGGTGCCCAAAACGAGCTTGTTCTGTTTTGAGGTTGTGATTAATGATGAACATGATTAGGGATTAATATAGGTGAGGATGATGACTTGGAGACCCAATAGATAGAAGGTCATGCCTGCAGCTCCACTATCGATTCCTAGTTCGATGGCATGATGACGGAGGATGTTAAATCGAGGAGTTTAAAGTAATCGTTATTGGTACTGTTGGTCGTGGGCGAAGGTGGTGCTTAGCTCTCAACAAATTTGGTGAGGATTAAGGAACAAGACCAAACTTATAATATATAAATTATTATTTATAAAATAAAACTAAAAAAAAAGTTTGAATTTGGTTTAGGCTTTGTTTATAGATTTTTAAGGAAATTATTTTATTTATAAAATTATTTATTTGATAAATAAATTTAAGCTAGAAAAAGGAAAGGGTATTTATTTGTAATTTTGTATGCATTTTCATCAAAAAATAAACTTTTAAGTATTTTTTATTTTTAAAGTTTTATTTTTTTAATTCTTAATAATTAAGACTAAATTAGCAGAATGTGTAAAGTTGAGAGTTAAATTCTTGATTTTTAAAATTAGTACCAAATTAATAGAATCTATAAACAATAAAAGTTAAAATTAATATAAGCCAATAAAAACATCAGTCAACATTTAGCTAGTGATTTAAGGGATGAGTGACAAAATATTAAATTTCGATAATATTAATAATTAAAATAAAAATCTTGAATATAAATAACCAAAACAAAAACAGCTAACAATTAATTAACTATTTACATAATTTACTCTATTTTTATTGATTTCACCAACAAAATGAATGCACATAACTCATTATGATAAAGTGATTGACTGAATTTAACTCAAATAAAACCAACTGCTGAAAATTTACCACAAGAGTAAAATTTTAAATAAAATATATCTCATTTATTAAAAAACCTACCACCTAAAATATTATTTTTAGTTTAATAAATATCACCATTCTAAAAACACTCTTTCCTCATAGTAGTATCGATTTTAGTAATATAAAATATCAACAAAAAATAAAATATGGGAACAAAGAAGGAACAAAGAAAGAACAAAGAATCCTCCTGGGAAAGATAACTAAACCATAGTTTTCATATTTGAGCCGAATCAGTCATTCGAATCCTGAGAATCGATCAAGATACAGTCTAATTAGCTAGACTATCGTTGATAAATTGATTGGTTCAATTGATCTAATCCAATTTGTTTAAATAAATCATTAAAAATTCAAAAAAGAAAGTATTAAAATTAATTTGACTGATTTTTATTTGGTTCAATTAGCCCGTACTAGTTCTTGAATCAACCAATCTAATGGCATTCTCTAGATCGATATCTTGATCAATTCTCAATTTGATCCAATTCAAGCATCATTACTTTAAACTAATTAATCCACTAATCGGTACAGATCAGTTGAGCCAAACTAAAAAATTGATTAAAATCGATTTGATTTATTTTAATATTTTTATAAATTTTAAAATTTTATTAAAGGGTAAACTACACCCAACTGTCCCTAAAATTTGTTTAAAAATATATTTTATCACCCCACTTTTTAAGGTTACATAATAGTCATTAACATAATCAAATTGTTATATTTTTGTCACTTGATTGTTTACTTCGTTAAAAAAATAGAGTTGGAACTTAAATCAAAGGGTTAATAGATAATTTGGTCCTGAAGTTAAAAGTTAAAAATTTATTTTTCCATTTTAAAATATTCTTAACAATAATGGTAAAAGAATTTAAAAAAATCTTAGACTAAAAATTATTTTAAAAATCTATAAAAATAATTAAAATTTGTATTTTGAAAAAAATAAAAATATCGTATAAATCTAGAAAATTCATGAAATTGAAACTAAAAATTTTTAAGCAAATTTTATTATATAAAAGAATTTAAAAATATCTAAATATCTAAATAAAAATAATGCTAAAATAATTTAAAAGTTAAAATATTTATTTTGACATTTTAAAATATTCTTAACAATAATGGTAAAAGAATTTAAAAAATCTTATGGTAAAAGAATTTAAAAAATCTTAGACTAAAATTATTTTAAAAATCTATTAAAAAAGTATTTAAATTTTGTATTTTAAAAAATAAAAATATCTAAATATCATATAAATCTAGAAAATTCTTGAAATTAAAACTAAAAAATTTTAAGGAAATTTTTATTATATAAAAGAAGTTAAAATTTTCAAACTAAACCTCGTTTGTGTTCCACCATTGATGAACACATTCAAACATATCAACAACTTCATTTCGTTTTATCCAGAAATTACTTTACAAATTTTGTTTTGTTTTATTTTTTTCTCAAAACCTAAAAACCCTAGCAAAAAACACCTCAATATAAGATGCAGATTCCACTATTAAACCAATTATTACTACTCAAGTTTTTGAGAAACAAAATCTACGTGTGTAGCACTGCTGTTATTCTTGATAATTCTAAAACTTCTACTATCAACTACCTATTTACATGATTTTTTTATAACTATGAAAAAAGGAAAAGAGAATAAATTAAGAAAGAAGAGTGCAAAAGAAAAGAGTAAAATGTTTTATTATATTATCTGATTCTTTGATAAATTTCAATTTTTTGAAATTTGATATTTATTTTTAATTTATAATATAAAGTATCCCATTTTTTTTACTAAACTTATCTTCTTTCTTTTTTTTTCTGTAACTCTAGTTACTAGATTAATTAAATTTTTGAGTAAGCTTCAGTTTTAAAATTTTAAATTTTTAAATTTATAATACAACAAAGCAAATGAAAAATAAATAAGATAAAATGAGTAGTTTTAATTTTTGTGTGTGTGAAAGTTCAAAATAATAATTTTTATGAGATTAGACGTAAAAAATTAGCTATAAAATTCTTATAAGAAGCAATTCCAATGAAAAGGTAGAACAAATTAAATTGGTAAGTAATATCACTCCCAAGGCTTCTAATATAAGATTCTAGAGAAATTAAAAGTTTTTCTTACCGCATTCGATGTGAATTTTTATTTATTGTTACATTTTAAAAAAAAAACTAGCTATTACTCTTTGACTTGAGGCGCACCGTACTTAAAATGTAGAACAAAGTTTAAGAAAATTTATCCTTTTATTTAGGTTTAATGATAAATTTAATCATTAATATTTATATATTGTCAAAATAATTCTAATTGTATTTTTAAATTTTTGAATTTTTTCTATTAAATTTTTCTTTTTTAATTTATTTTTTAACAGATTTAATAAAAGTACCATTAAAAAATTAAAATGATGATATAAAATTTTATATGTAAAATATTTTAATAAGATATAATTTATTATTCAAATAATTCAATAAGATAATTGAGTGTAAAAATAATATAATAAATAAATAATACATTAAATTAAAAAAAATAAGTGTAATTATTTTTAAAAATTAATTCAATAAAAAACTTCTCAATAAATAAATATATAAAAATTAAAATCTTTTAAAAAATAAATATTGAAATATTAAATTTATTTATTAATTTTGTTTGAAAAACAGAAAAAAAATTAAATATATAATTAAATTCATTTTGACAAAATATAAAAAAAATTACTGGCTAAATTTATCATTAGTAAAACACCAACATCTACCGTTTCGACCACCAACCTGGGGAAAAATCGAAGAACCCCAAGGCCAAGCGGTGGTGGGACGCCACATCTCAAACGAGGCTCTATTTCTATCACAAAACAAATAACCTTGTCTCTCTCCACGTATCACCTGCTTTGATTTTTTGCCTTACAGCTGAGGCTGTGGATCAATCTCCAAGGACCCCATCTCCTTCACAAGTGTCTATGTAACCATAATTATTCAAAACAACCCATGAGATTATTTGGATATTTTGTCTTCATCTTCTTAAGTTTATCTGCAAAAATATCTTTATTTTAAAAATCCATTTTCCACAATTGACTAGGTCTAAACAATTTATACCACCGATGACTAAACACCAATGGCTTTTGATTACACAGCACGGAGCGGCCAGTGGGTGAGGTTTCTACTGCTGAGCAGAAACCATTGCAAAAAATTAAAAACACAGGTAGACAGTGATGATTATGATGATGAAAAAGAGTATCTTATTTAATGGTAGTTAATCATAAAAACTACATAAAGCAAGTTCCTGAAAACCACCAAACCCAGTGATGATAAAAACAGCACCATAAAAGAGTCTAAATGACAGACATTAAATATTCTAGACATTAGACAACATCCCAACTTAACACATAGTTCTCTTTTTCTTCTCTAAGAGAGCTGTCCGCAGTCAGCAACAACAACGGGCTTGGAAGTTCTTCCACTGCTAGACCCAACTTTCTCAATGGCTTTCACCACATCCATGCCTTCAACAACTTGTCCAAACACAACGTGCTTTCCGTCGAGCCACTCAGTCTTAGCCGTGCAAATGAAGAACTGAGATCCGTTAGTTCCGGGACCAGCGTTAGCCATTGAGAGAATACCGGGACCAGTGTGCTTCTTGATGAAGTTCTCGTCAGCGAACTTGGATCCGTAGATGGATTCACCTCCGGTACCGTTTCCGGCGGTGAAGTCACCTCCTTGGCACATAAAGTTAGGGATCACACGATGGAAAGAGGAGCCTTTGTAGTGGAGGGGCTTACCGCTGCGGCCGACGCCTTTCTCGCCGGTACAGAGGGCACGGAAGTTCTCAGCAGTGCGAGGAGTGCAATCTGCGAAAAGCTCCATCACAATCCGACCAGCGGGCTGACCACCGATAGTCATGTCAAAGAAGACCTTGGGATTTGAGGCCATGGTGATGATACTAAGATTTCTGAGGAGGAGGAGGAGATTTGAGATATTTTCTGCTTCGATGGGTAGGTATAGGGTTTGGACGGAGAGAGAGGAGATTTTATATAGAAAGAAGAGGGATCTGGACCGTTGAAAGATGGACACGTGGGTTGATCGCGACGGTAAAGATTAACCAGCGTAAGGTATAGTTTTAACTAGAGTTAGTCCATTTGGTAACCGAGGGGTCCCTTGGCTTGGCGGCATATGCTTTTTGTCGGTATTCACGGATTAGTAAAGTAGTAGCTAGTACTGTACGAGTTTAATTTTACTTTTGGTGGGCCTTCTCATTTTTATCACAGTCCATCGAGCAAAAACTTTTTTTTTTTTTTTTTATACCTATACTATTTTTTCCGCTTTAAATTTCAATTTTCTCCTACTGTTTTACCAAATTTGAGTTATTCCTCTCTATATTTTATTTCTCACATGTCAAAATTAATTTCTAAAATTTTAAATCGCATTTTCTTTTTTCTTAAATTTAAATTCGTTTCATCTTAGGGTAAAATGTATTTTTACAATTAAAATAATTTATAATTTTAAAATTTTAAGGATTGAAATAATATTTTTTTTTAATTTTAAAGGAGCTAGGCACTTGCTAGTCCTCTTGGCACCGTTCATGTTATGTAAATTTGATTTTTGCTAATTGATTACATATGTCTGCTAACTTTTATTAGCTCTTTGGATATAAATTATAAATTGCTTATCTTTAGGTCGATAATGATTAACAATATTAGATTAGATTACAAAAAAATTCATAAAATAAAAGGATAAAATTCATAATTAAATATTTCTAGGTAATATAAAATGAAATTTATTAACATTATATTTAAATTTAAAATTTTAATATGTAATCATTTGTATTATGTTTATGTGTTATATCAATAAAAAAAACCATATCATAGATGATCCAAATGTAAGAAAAAAAAAAGCTAAGAGAAAACTAAGAAAATGGGGTTGTAGTTGAGGTTAATTCCTACACCACCAGCAATCCCGCAGGTTTACTAATAATTAAAAAATTTCACAAGGTATGAGATGAGATGCGGGGCAGCGGGAAGCCACTCTTCCGCTTATTTTCCTTTCTTTGTTGCTTTAAATGATGCGGCTTATTTTCATAAATAATAAGCTATCACTAAAAGATATTAATAAGTTAAAACTCAAAAAGACTGATTTAGACCTTAGAGAGAGAGAGAGCGACACTGCTTCAGACATGGAGCATGCTAGGTAAAAATCCATTCTCTAATCCTTTTCAAATTTTTAATTTTAAAAATAAATAAATTCATTATTTTTAAAAGATTAAAATAATTTAAGCTTTATCAAATTTGAAAGTGATAATTAATTACAATCTTCTATTATTAATAAATTTAATCTTTAATATTTATATATTTTTGTCATATTGACTTTAATTTTAAAACGTTCAACAAATTTAATATTAATATTTACACAATTATACAAATGTAGCAAAATGAATTTGTGAAATTAGAATCAAATTAATAAATTTTATAAATTTTATGAGTTAAATTTATTATTAAACCAACTAAAATTATATTTAATTAATTATTCTACACAAAGATTAAATGGCTATAATTTATATGAAAGAGATTAGTTTATTCTTTAAAATTGAGAAATTTGTAATAACGGACCCCCTGCCTCACAAAGCTTATTTTAGCATCTCGTGTCTGCAAAAAAAAAAACATATATTATTATAATATTGCAGTTAGCTTCTCGATGAAACCTATGGTGTCCCTCCAACCACCCTTTATGCTCTGCTCTGCTGCTTTTGCTTGGGAATGGGCGTTAGCATGAAGTAAAATATGTGATTGGTTAAGCAGAAATGAATGATAGATGCCAATCTAGGGGGACGAATATGCCTTTGATTTTCACAGGGAAAGATAATCTTGGTTGAATAATCATCTTACATGTATGTAGAGGTTTGTGATTGCGATAAACAGACAAAAAATGAATAGAGATAGGATGATGAGTTAGTTGGGATGCCATCAACAAGTAAAACCCTCTGGTAGTCTTTGGCCCAATAAACAAACATGGGCTAACAAAATCAACCCCCGCCTTCTGATTGCTTCTTTCTATTGGGTCTGCCCTCTCTTTTAACTTAATTAACCAACAACACTCCACATGAATATTAACATTAATTATGTTTTAATAATTTTATTTTAAGTGATTAATGTAAATTATCATTATGTGATATCAGAATTTCTATATGAGAGGTTGTAGATTTGAAATTAAATATTTGCAGGAGTCTTAGGTTTAAAATTAGAGACGTGCAAGATAACAAATCCTTGCATAAATGGTACACACAGGACCAATTGTCCTGATAAAGCCATTTTTAAAAAAAAAATTACAGAAATGAGTCAATTTTTTCAAAAATGACTAGAATGGTCCGTTTTCACAAAAGCGCACTGAGCTGGTGTCGTTTTCAGGGAAAACGCAAAAAAGCAGGTTCAGCTTAGCCCTTTTTTTGCTAATGTCAAGTAAAACGCGCTTACGTGGAAGTATTTTTTGTAAAAAACATCCATGTGGGCATGCTTTTGTCTGTGCTCCAACGGCTATTTGAACTAGCCATTGGACCCCTAACGGTCCCAAAAAAAATTATAAAACCCCCCAACACAATTTTCACAATTTCTCCTCTAATTTCTCAAATTTCTCACAATTCTCAAAAAGCTCTCAAATTATTATCCTAAATTCTATTTTTATCTAAGTTAATATTTTTATTATTTTTTATTGGTAATTCCAAGAATAGTATTTTTATTAAAAATTTGTTCATGTTCAATTTAGCAATAGTCGGGTCCCTAATCCGTCTTGATGACAAGCACATCTTCGTCAATCAATTGCAAATGGTAAGAATAAATTTTAAATTTAAAAAATTTTAATTTTTTTATTTCATAGTTATAATTGAACTTAATATTTTTTATAACTGTTTCATGTAAATAGGTGGAAGATCGAATTTTGCAATGTCATATTCGTAATCTACTTGGTCTTCCATCACCATTGATCGAAACATACTTGAGGGAAGTTGGTGTTTTTCTATGTGGCCTACTTAGGCTGGGGCATAAGTTGGACCCGAAACTCATAAGTACGTTGGTGGAGAGGTGGAGACCAAAGGCGCACACATTTCATTTTCCATGCGGTGAGTATACTATCACTCTAGAGGATGTGCAGTAACAGTTAGGTTACCCGTGGACGAATCGGTAGCCACCGAGTCTATTTAGTCTGCTAATTGGGGGACCGTCTATTACAAACTTTTGGATTGTTGGTGAGTGTACTATCAATTTGGATTATTGGTCATCCATCACCGATGTGGTACATGCCGAGGCCATCACATTTCCAAATGACGGTGATGCATACGATAATGTATAGGCCATCTATGCATGAGGCATCGACAGAAAGTCCACTTGTTATCCCATCGGCTTATGGGTCTTACTCCCATTCGCCCTAGGTGACGCAGACACTTCCGACATATTTGTTTTATCAAGGTGGGTCATCTTCCCAACCACCTAGGTATAGACTGAAAGTTGCACGAATGCAAAGATTTACATCGACCGAAGGTAAACCTCGACAACCATAACCTCAGCTAGAAGCTGAACATAGAAGGAATCCAGCGCGTAACTGTCGATCACCTCAATGTGGCACAGATTCTGATCAGCATATGCACTGATGAATTGTAAATTGTATCACTTAAATTAATATATGTAACAACCCGATTTAGGGCCAAAACGGAACAGTGGTTTTGAAACCACGAATACGAGGTTGAAAAAAAATTATTTTAATTAATTTTTAGTGTTTATATTATGATTGCATAATTGTGTGAAAATTTCGTTGCGAAATTTCATCGATTGGGTGTTTAATTTGACGTTTAGGACTAAATTGAAATAGGTGAAAAATGTGTGTGTTCTAGTTCATAAAGTACTTGAATGAAATGGGGGTTTTAAGTAGAGGTCCTTAAATGGAAATTAGACCATTATACTTTATACGGACAAAAAATTGGACATGGATGGATTTTTTAGAAAGTTTAGTAGTAAGGGCATTTTGGTCATTTGTATATTAAATGAAATAAAATGGAAAAAATAACACAAAAATGTGTTAAATGAAATAAAATGGAAAAAATAACACAAAAATGTGTTCATCTTCATTTAGCTTGGCCGAAACTTGCATGTTGTCCATAGCTAGGGTTTGTTTCAAGCTTTCAAGCTCAATTGTAAGTGCATTCAATCCCCATTTTTAATGTTCTTTACATTTTTGAAATCCTCGTAGCTCGGTTTACCTATTTCTACCATTATTTCGAGTTAGGGTTTATGTTTAAAAATTTACCCATGAATGATATGCATGTATTTTGATGTTTGATGGTAGTATATGAATGCTTGAGGTTAGGAGAATGATCTTTTCTAAGCGATTTTTAGCGAAAACGAGCAAAACGGAATAACCGGTAAAAATACTTAATGCTCATAAGTGCATGTTAGAGTGAGATTTTGATGTTGTCATAGAAGAGAAAAATGTTCAGCATGTCATAAAAACATAAGAATAAGGGCTGAAATTAAATTTCCGAGCCTAGGGGCAAAATTGTAATTTTGTAAAAGTTAGGGGACAAAAATGTAATTTTTCCATAATGTGATTTTTGGATTGAAATAAATAGTATGAGTGTTAAATGAGCTAAATGTGTTGTTATAGATCAAGAAAGGCGTGGAATCGACCTCGAACGGGGGAAGGAAAAGGTTTTGGACTAAATTGCAAAATTTCCATATTTTGCACCGAGGTAAGTTTGTATGTAAATAATACATTAACTTCATTTAAATTTTTATATTTCAGCCTATTTTATATATTTTAGTTGATTTTGAATCATAAATCGACTATTGGAAGAATGGAAATAAGTAATAGCGAGAGAAATCCCAGTTGAACTTTCGAAAAGATTGAATAATATAGATGAAACGTAGCTAGGTCACATGTATGGTGCTGAGTGCACATCATGTGTACAAGAGAGCTACGAGATACTATGTAGTAGCTAGGTCGCATGTGTGATATTGGATGTATCCCATGTAGACAAGAGAGCTACGGGAGAGGATAAATGTAGCTAGGTCGCATGTGTGATTCCAAGTGAAGGACACCATGTAGACAAGAGAGCTACGAGATAAATTGGCTAGGTCACATGGGTGGTACTAAGTGTTCACCATGTGTACAAGAGAGCCGAATTATATGAAATATGATGGTGGGGCTGTGTGCTGAAACCATCAAGTATCGAGGATTGATCCGAATTGTTCAACGAGATGGTTTTATGGTGACATTGTAATCATGGACCTATACTTGTGATGTATGAAATGTGGTGAAAATGAATTGTGATATGCATGTTAAAATGAGGTTAATACAAAGAAAGTGTGAAAGAGTGAATTAGCAATAATACTGTTTTGGACAGTTGCAGTAATGTGAATTTGAAAAATCACAAAAAATAGTAAGAATTTAATTAGAGGCTTAATGAGATATGAAATTAAATCTTAATGAGTCTATTTCCATGTAAAAGAAACATAGAAAGTAAAGAAACTCTATATTTTGAGATATTATATTTGAGTGTGACTCGCTCAGAATGACTATGTGATCCACTATTCTAAATTTGAAAAATCATTAAAAATTGTATAAAACAAATTAATAAATATAGTTTATATGTCTAGATTCCTTATTGAGTCTAGTTTTAAATGAAACAAATTTAATGGCTATTTGAATTGTTTACTGGGAGAAATTCAATTCGTAGTGAACAGAGGTCAGATCAGTCAAGCTGTATAACAGGGGAAATTTTAACTAATAAACTGTACTAATTGGCTGGACCAAAAATTCTAGAAAAAATTTAGTAAGAATTAATATGAGTCTAGTTTCAGGGAAATTTTACGGATTTGAATTTTGAGTTTTGTAACTCGAGTTATGATTTATTTAGTGAATATGATGCAGGAGAGATAGCTTGACCAAAGTGGAGTAAATTGTGAAATTAAAAGTAGATACACTTGAGTTATTGTGTAAACATAATAAATTCTTTATTCATTATTTATATACTTGCTTACTAAGCTATAAGCTTACTTTTTTTCTCTCTTTTGTCTTATAGTGTCGTCCAGCTTGCACAGGAGCCAAGGATCGTTGAAGATCTGCCTACACTATCAATACTTTTGGGTATTTGAACTGAACATTTTGAATTATGGCATGTATAGTAGACTTAGTTATTTAGTTACGTGTCATAATTGCCTAGGTTTAAAATATTAATTATAATATTTGACCGATTATTTTGTACGAAGCCTTTGAAATTGGCTAGTATTGTTAAAGGCATATGTTATAATGATTCATGATCTAATTGCACGCCATATTTTTGTCTCAGTTTTATTTAATAGTATGTACTTGATTTGTTAATACCTCATATCCTGTTCCGGCGACGGATACGGGTAAGGGGTGTTACATTTAGTGGTATCAGAGACATGGTTTAGTCGGTTCTCGGACTAATAAAGTGTGTGTAAAAGTCTAGCTATACATGCTATAAATATACTGTAATAGTGTGGTGACTCCTGATTATTCTAAACTGTATTTTATTTTAATATAGTAATGGATCCTGACGGAACTGCGGCTGATGCTGCTGCTAGTAATGCGTCGGCTCCCGCACAAGGGACCGTGCCTGTAGAAAGTAGACCTGAGACATTGAGACAGGGAGATGAGGCTCGGGATGCCTTTCTCCAAATGATTAACAATTGGTATACTGAGTTTATTCGAGCAAATCTAAATGCTCAACCTCCTCCACCCCCTCCCATACCTCAGACGGTTCCTGTAGCTGCTCAAGGCATAGATTTGGTAAGAATGAACAAGCCTCTGGTTAACAAGATTCGAAAACAAACGGCCGAAGAGTTTAGAGCAAAGATCGATGATGATCCCGAGAAAGCGGAGTTCTGGCTTGAAAATTTTACCCGTGTATTTGATGAGCTCTCATGTACACCCAAGGAGTGCTTAAAGTGTGCTGTATCACTTTTGAGAGATTCAGCCTACCATTGGTGGAAGACTTTGGTAGTAGTGGTGCCAAAAGAAAGGGTTACTTGGGATTTCTTCCAGGAAAAATTCAGAAAGAAATACATAAGTCAGCGATTTATTGATCAAAAATGGAAGGAGTTCCTTGAATTGAAGCAGGGCAAGATGTCTGTGGCAGAGTATGAACATGAATTTGTAAGACTCAACAAGTATGCCCAGGAATGTGTGTACACCGAGACCATTATGTGCAAAATGTTTGAGGATGGGCTAAATGAGGACATTAAAGTGCTTGTGGGAATTTTGGAGCTGAAAGAATTTGTAGTATTGGTTGACCGAGCTCTCAAAGCCGAAGAATTGAACAAAGAAAGAAGAAAAGCTGCTATTGAGGCTCGGGATGCCAGAAAGAGGCCGATAAGCAAGTCATTTCAATCTCAATCAAAGAGGTCCAAAGAGACAAACCCTCGAATGACAGTTTCAGCTGGGGATTCACACAGAGGTCGTGGTAGGGCATATTCGGGGTCTAAAGCTCAAGCTACTTCAGTGGCAAGTGTGGGTAATGTGCGATCTAGAAAGTCCGAATGTCAGCAATGTAGCAGGCAACATTATGGTGAGTGTTGGGGAAACGAGCGAGCTTGTTTCAGGTGCGGTTCTAGCGAGCATTTTATCTGAGTGCTAGACAGAGTACTACCGCTAGTAGAGGTAGACTACCGAGAAATACTAGAAGTGGAGCTAGCAATAAAACTGTAATGAAAGATTCAGCGGCGAGATCAGAAGCTAGAGCGCTTGCTAGAGCTTATGCCATACGTGCCCGAGAGGATGCATCATCTCCCGATGTGATTACTGGTACATTTTCTCTCTATGATACTATTGTTATTGCATTGATTGATCCCGGGTCTACTCATTCATATATTTGTATGAATTTAGTATCTAATAAGAAGTTGCCTGTTGAGTTTACTGAGTTTACGATTAAAGTGTCGAACCCCTTAGACCAATATGTGCTAGTTGATAAGGTTTGTAAGAATTGCCCATTAATGATTCAAGGTCACTATTTTTCGGCTAATCTGATGCTGTTACCATTTGATGAGTTTGACGTTATTTTGGGAATGGACTGGTTGACATTGTATGATACCAAAGTAGATTGTAAACAGAAAACACTAGAGTTGAAATGTGAAAATGGTGAAATTCTGTGGGTTTAAATAGATGAATCAAATAAATTGCCTATGGATATTTCGCACATGTCTGCACAGAAATACACGAGGAAAGGGTGTGAAGCTTATCTAGCCTTTGTAATGAATACTAAGTTGTCTGAATTGAAGCTTGAATCAGTACCGATAGTCTATGAATTTCCAAATGTATTTCCAGAGGAATTGCCTGGATTGCCTCCGAACAGAGAGATATAGAGTTTGTCATTGATTTGTTGCTGGGGACTGCACCGATCTCGATTGCCCCATATAGAATGGCTTCGACTGAATTAAAAGAATTGAAGGCTCAGTTGCAAGAGTTAACAGACAAGGGATTTGTGAGATTGAGTTTCTCTCCCTGGGGTGCTCCTGTATTGTTCGTAAAGAAGAAGGATGGCTCAATGAGGCTTTGCATTGATTACCGTCAGCTCAATAAGGTGACTATAAAGAATAAGTACCCGTTGCTGAGGATTGATGATTTATTCGATCAGTTAAAGGGGGCCACAGTGTTTTCAAAGATCGATTTGAGGTCCGGTTACTACCAGTTGAGAGTTAAGGAGTCGGATATGCCGAAAACCGCCTTTAGGACAAGGTATGGACATTATGAGTTCCTTGTGATGCCTTTCGGCTTAACAAATGCTCCAACTATATTTATGGACTTGATGAACCAAATCTTTTGGCCATATTTAGATAAGTTTGTAGTAGTGTTTATAGATGACATTCTAATTTATTCTCGGGATGAGTCTGAGCACGTCGAACACTTGAGAACCATATTGCAGATCTTGAGAGAAAAGAAACTATTTGCTAAGTTTAGTAAAAGTGAGTTTTGGCTTCGTGAAGTCAGATTTTTGGGACATATAGTCTCAAGCGATGGTATTCGGGTGGATCCGAGCAAGATTTTCGCGATCGTTGATTGGAAACCGCCAAAGAATGTATCCGAGGTTAGAAGCTTTTTAGGCTTGGCCGGGTATTATAGACGTTTCGTCGAGGGATTTTCGATGATTGCCTCTCCTATGACTAAGTTGCTGCAAAAGAATGTTAAGTTTGAATGGACTGATAAATGTTAGCAGAGTTTTGAAAAGCTGAAAGCACGATTGACTGAAGCACCAATTTTAGTACAAATTTGAGCCGGGAAGGAGTTCGTAATTTATAGTGATGCATCATTGACAGGCCTTGGATGTGTGTTGATGCAAGAGGGTAAAGTGGTAGCTTATGCCTCAAGACAGTTAAAACCACATGAGAAGAACTATCCTACATATGATTTGGAATTGGCCGCTATTGTTTTTGCCTTGAAGATCTGGTGACATTATTTGTTTGGTGAAAAATGCCGAATTTTTACTGATCACAAAAGTTTGAAGTATTTGATGAATCAAAAGGATTTGAATCTGTGACAGCGGAGATGGCTTGAATTATTGAAGGATTATGAGCTAATGATTGATTATCATCCGGGAAAAGCGAATGTGGTTGCTGAAGCCTTGAGCAGGAAATCTCTTTTTACTTTGAGAGCCATGAATACGGGGTTAGCATTGTCTGATGATGGGTCAATATTAGCAGAGATAAGGGCTAAACCGTTATTTCTCCAGCTGATTTGTGATGCTCAAAAGAACGATAGTGATTTGCAAACCAAGAGAACTCAGTGTGAATCGGGTTACGACTCAGATTTTCGAGTTGGACCAGATGACTGTTTGATGTTTCGAGACAGGATATGTGTACCGAAAAATGATGATTGATTCAGAAAATATTACATGAGGTGTATATTGGTTGTTTGTCAGTTCACCCTGGTAGCACAAAAATGTATAATGATTTAAAGAAGTTATATTGGTGGCCAGGCATGAAAAGGGACATTTTTGAATTTGTAACCAAGTGTTTGATCTGTCAACAAGTAAAAGCTGAGCATCAAGTGCCTTCAGGATTACTCCAACCAGTAATGGTGCCTGAGTGGAAATGGGATAGGATTACCATGGATTTTGTAACTGGTTTGCCTCTGACTCCTAAAAAGAAGGATGCTATCTGGGTAGTGGTTGATAGGTTAACAAAGTCAGCTCACTTTATACCTAAGACGCACCGATTACTCACTTGATAAATTAGTGAATTATATATTTTTGAAATTGTGAGGTTGCACGGGGTACCTATGTCTATAATATCAGATAGAGATCCGAGGTTTACCTCGAGATTCTGGAAAAAGTTCAAGAAGCTTTGGGCACAAAATTGAACTTTAGTACCGTGTTTCATCCACAAACAGATGGTCAGTCGGAAAGAGTAATCCAAGTACTCGAAGATATGCTTAGATGCTATGTTTTAGAATTTAAAGGCAGTCGGGAGAAATATCTACCTTTGGTTGAATTTGCCTACAATAATAGTTTTCAGTCAAGTATACAGATGGCACCGTACGAAGCCTTGTATGGTCCCAAGTGTCAGACTTCTTTATATTGGACCGAACTTAGTGAGAAACAGATTCACGAAGTTGATCTAGTTAAAGAAACTGAAGAGAAAGTAAAAGTAATTCATGATTGCTTGAAAGCTGCTTCAGATCGACAAAAGTCATATGCAGATTTAAAAAGAAAAGAGATTGAATTTCAGGTGGGTGATAAAGTGTTCTTGAAGGTGTTACCATGGAAGAAGATTCTGAGATTTAGCCGAAAAGGCAAGTTGAGTCCGCGTTTTATTGGGCCGTACGAGATTATTGAGAGGATTGGACCAGTGGCATATCGGTTGGCATTACCAGTAGAATTAGAAAGAATTCATAACATGTTTCATGTATCAATGTTGCGACGTTATCGTTCTGATCCTTCACATGTGATTTCTCCAACAGAAATTGAGATTCGATCGGACTTGACCTATGATGAGGAACGATTAAGATTTTGGCTCAAGAAGTGAAATAGTTGAGAAAGAAAAGCATAGCTTTAGTGAAAGTGTTATGGCAAAGACATGGAGTATAAGAAGCTACGTGGGAATCGGAGGAAGCCATGAGAAAACAATACCCAAACCTTTTTACCGGTAAGATTTTCAGGGATGAAAATCCCTAAAGGGGGGAGAGTTGTAACAGCCCGATTTAGGGCCAAAACGGAACAGTGGTTTTGAAACCATGAATCTGAGGTTGAAAAAAAATTATTTTAATTAAGTTTTAGTGTTTATATTATGATTGCATAATTTTGTGAAAATTTCGTTGCGAAATTTCATCGATTGGGTGTTTAATTTGACGTTTAGGACTAAATTGAAATAGGTGAAAAATGTGTGTGTTCTAGTTCATAAAGTACTTGAATGAAATGGGGGTTTTAAGTAGAGGTCCTTAAACGAAAATTAGACCATTATACTTTATATGGACAAAAAATTGGACATGGATGGATTTTTTAGAAAGTTTAGTAGTAAGGGCATTTTGGTCATTTGCATATTAAATGAAATAAAATGGAAAAAATAACACAAAAATGTGTTCATCTTCATTTAGCTTGGCCGAAACTTGCGTGTTCTCCATATCTAGGGTTTGTTTCAAGATTTCAAGCTCAATAGTAAGTGCATTCAATCCTCGTTTTTAATGTTCTTTACATTTTTGAAATCCTCGTAGCTCGGTTTACCTATTTCTACCATTATTTCGAGTTAAGGTTTATGTTTAAAAATTTACCCATGAATGATATGCATGTATTTTGATGTTTGATGGTAGTATATGAATGTTTGAGGTTAGGAGAACGATCTTTTCTAAGTGATTTTTAGCGAAAACGAGCAAAACGGAATAATCGGTAAAAATACCTAATGCTCATACGTTCATGTTAGAGTGAGAATTTGATGTTGTCATAGAAGAGAAAAATGTTCAGCATGTCATAAAACATAAGAATAAGGGCTGAAATTAAATTTCCGAGCCTAGGGGAAAAATTTTAATTTTGTAAAAGTTAGGGGGCAAAAATGTAATTTTTCCATAATGTGATTTTTGGATTGAAATAAATAGTATGAGTGTTAAATGAGCTAAATGTGTTGTTATAGATCAAGAAAGGCGTGGAATCGACCTCGAACGGGGGAAGGAAAAGGTTTTGGACTAAATTGCAAAATTTCCATATTTTGCACCGAGGTAAGTTTGTATGTAAATAATACATTAAATTCATTTAGATTTTTATATTTCAGCCTATTTTATATATTTTAGTTGATTTTGAATCATAAATCGACTATTGGAAGAATGGAAATAAGTAATAGCGAGAGAAATCCCGGTTGAACTTTCGGAAAGATTGAATAATATAGATGAAATGTAGCTAGGTCACATGTATGGTGCTGAGTGTACATCATGTGTACAAGAGAGCTACGAGATACTATGTAGTAGCTAGGTCGCATGTGTGATATTGGATGTATCCCATGTAGACAAGAAAGCTACGGGAGAGGATAAATGTAGCTAGGTTGCATGTGTGACTCCAAGTGAAGGACACTATATAGACAAGAGAGCTACGAGATAAATTGGCTAGGTCACATGGGTGGTACTAAGTGTTCACCATGTGTACAAGAGAGCCGAATTATATAAAATATAATGGTGGGGCTGTGTGCTGAAACCATCAAGTATCGAGGATTAATCCGAATTGTTCAACGGGATGGTTTTATGGTGACATTGTAATCATGGACCTATACTTGTGATGTATGAAATGTGGTGAAAATGAATTGTGATATGCATGTTAAAATGAGGTTAATACAAAGAAAGTGTGAAAGAATGAATTAGCAATAATACTGTTTTGGACAGTTGCAGTGACGTGAATTTGAAAAATCACAAAAAATAGTAGGAATTTACTTAGAGTGTAACACCCCGAACCCGAGACCATCGCCGGTGTAGGACACGAGGGGTTAACAAGCCAAATCCACATATTTCGCCCACCAATTGACATTTCCAGTCAGGCTGGAAAACTGCGTCACCGTCGCCTTAAAAATCATATATCGAGTTTCAAAACTCGGAAACTGGTTTCGTAAATTTTCCCTGAATTTAGACTCATATATCCATCCATGGATTTATTTCTAGAATTTTTGGTCGGGCCAATTGGTACAGTTTATTAGTTAAAGTCACCCATGTTACAGGGATCGACTGCTCTGACCTCCGCGCGTTACAACTTGAATATCTCTCTGTACAGGGCTTTAATACTGATGCCGTTTGTTTCTAATGAAACTAGACTCAAAATGGAATCTGTACATATAAGGCATGACTCCTAATTCTTTCTGGATAATTTATAGTAAGTTTTTAAAGTTGCGACAGGGGACCCAGAAACCGTTCTGGCCCTGTCTCACGAAAGCTTTAATATCTCTTAACATGTGACTCCTATGACCGTTTCGTTTCTTCCATATGAAAGTATACTCATCAAGGTTCATTTACATAGCTTATTCACTATTTAATACCATTCCTACGAATTTTGGTGATTTTTCACATTCACGTCACTGCAGCTGGCAGCATCTGTTTTTAAGGTAGGTCTCACCTATTTTGTAGTCTCCATGAACCAACTAGTCTTGCCATACATAGGTTCACTTATGATCATTTTAACCATACCAATGGCTGATCATGACCAACACTCCCATTTCCAATCCATAATCACATCATGAAACCATATATATATATATATACAAACCACAAATAGTCTAAGTTCGTACTTCACTTTTACGAGCCATTTTCGCATGGCCGTACACATATACATCACAACACAATTGAACCGACAAGGGTAGTCCTATACATGCCATTTCAAAGTTCAACCAAAAATTATACCAAAATGGAGGCTTTGATAGTGTAGATGACTTGACTTTAATGATCCCGAATCCGATTGCTATCGAGCAAAATCTATAAAACAGAGAGCCAAAGCAACGGGTAAGCATTTTTATGCTTAGTAAGTCTCAAGGAATAAAATCAGCTTTAATTAAAGCAATACATTCACATAGCCAAATGCATCATTTCATTAATACACATTCACATAATCATTCTTACTTCACACTTCATCATTATATACTTTCACGTGGTATCAACCAATTCAATAGCTGAAATTCGTTAGTCGATTGAGCGAATGTTGCTCAAGCATGTCGACTTTTCCAATGCACATATAATCATACCTTATTCTTTGGGCTTTTCGAGCGTACTAATGGAATTTATTACAGCAGCCAACACTCACCTCCAGCCCAAGCTTCTTCGGAATACAACCGGATATAACCACGTGCACGAATGCCTTCGGGTCTTAGCCCGGATAGAACGACTCGCACGAATGCCTTTGGGTCTTAGCCCGGATGTAGCCACTAGCACAATTGCCTTCGGTCTTAACCGGATATAATTTCCAGCATAAATGTCTTGGGACTTAGCCGGATATCATTCAATTGCTCATGCACACATACATCAATAATCATTAGACATTCATGTTTCATTTTCGTTACTAAGGTTCAAACACAAAGGTAATCACTAGCATAATCGCCGGGACTTAGCCCGGTATCATTCAAATACTCATACACCATAAATCGATAATCATTACACATCCATATTTCATTTCACATAATTCAAGTAGGGTCACTTCTTGAGGACTTACCTCGGATGTTGTCGAACGGCTTTTACGGCTATTTGATCACTTTTTCCTTCCCTTGTCCAATTGTGGCCCTCTAAGCTCTTGAGCTAATTCAAACAAATTCAATTTATTAAAACCTCATTATGCTAGCTTATGGCGAATATGACAAGGAGTTTAAATGGTCATATGGCCACCCTTTAGCTTGAATACACAATGGTCATGCACATTTTATACTACATCAAGCAATTCAATACAATTCATTCAAGCATCAAGGAAAAGCTAAGGCCATCAATAGGCTACCTAAGGTCGAATATACTTAGTCATACTTGCACCAATTCAACAATAAATTCCAAGATTTCCACATCATATGTGTACTAGGCGAATGTACTTGCAATTTCACAAGCATTCTTCAACATTTTCTTCTTTAAACAAACATATTCATCACTTACTTCATAACCAAAACATCATGTGCAAACATATATATACATGTATGTGCATGGTCAATTTCAAGGTGTCCCTAGCCATCCAAAACACAAATTTTAACTAACATGCAAGAAGCATGAACCATGCTCATGAATGCATCATGGCCGAATACATCACAATCATGCCCTTTCAACTTCAATCATGGTTAAACAAAAAGAAAACTCAATGTCTTACTCAAGATGGCTACAAAGAAATTTCAAGAGTAGACAATCCATCATTGCATGCATCATCATCAAGCTTCACACTTAGCATGCAATGGCTTTATCACAATATCAACTTTGACCAAATACCACTTCCATGGCATAACAAGGATTTGAACCATGGCTAACATGAACATCAAGTTGGCAACTAAAACATGCATGAATCTCATGACACAACCTCATACATACCTTAATCTTGGTGCAAGTTTAGCCAAATCTCCTTCTAGATCTCTTCTAAACAAATAAAATGAAGCAAAATCTCTTCTTCCCCTTAGTTTTGGCTCAAAGAAAGGATGAACAAATTTTTTCTTTCTTCCTTTACAACTCACGGCAATGGGGAGATACCACACTCACACACACATTTTTTTTCATTCTTTTCTTACCCATGCTTATTTGTTTATTATTTCTCCCTAATGCCCAACAAAACATGTTTCATGACATGTTTAGCCCATATTCTTGGTCATGGCCGCCACCACCTATAAAAGGGAATTTGACATGCAAGTCCATTGTTTTGCATGCATGCTTTAATTAGTCATCACACATTTCCCTATCGTACTTTCAAAGTTCACTACTAAGTCCTTTCTAGTGAAATTCACCTTTATAACACTAAATCAATCATCAAAAAATGTCATACATGAGCATACACATATTATAGGCATCAAAATAAATTTTAAATTATTTTTATGCCTCGGTTTTGTGGTCCCGAAACCACATTCCGACTAGGGTCAATTTTGGGCTGTCACATAGAGGGTTAATGAGATATGAAATTAAAGCTATAAAAGAAACAGAGAAAGTAAAGAAACTCTATATTTTGAGATATTTATATTTGAGTGTGACTCACTTAGAATGACTATGTGATCCCCTGTTCTAATTTTGAAAAATCATTAAAAATTGTACATAACAAATTAAGAAATATAGTTTATATATCTAGATTCCTTATTGAGTCTAGTTTTAAATGAAGCAAATTTACTGGCTATTTTAATTGTTTACTGGGAGAAATTCAATTCGTAGTGAACAGAGGTCAGATCAGTCGAGCTATATAACAGGGGAAATTTTAACTAATAAACTGTACTAATTGGATGGACCAAAAATTCTAGAAAAATTTTTTAATAAGAAGTAATATGAGTCTAGTTTCAGGGAAATTTTACGGATTTGAATTTCGAGTTTTGTAACTCGAGTTATGATTTATTTAGTGAATATGACGCAGGAGAGACAGTTTGACCAAAGTGGAGTAAATTGTGAAATTAAAGTAGATACACTTGAGTTATTGTGTAAACATATTAAATTCTTTATTCATTATTTATATACTTGCTTACTAAGCTATAAGCTTACTTTCTTTTCTCTCTTTTGTCTTATAGTGTCGTCCAGCTCGCACAGGAGTCAAGGATCGTTAAAGATCTACCTACACTATCAATACTTTTGGGTATTTGAACTGAACATTTTGAATTATGGCATGTATAATAGACTTAGTTATTTGACAGATTATTTTGTACGAAGCCTTTGAAATTGGCTAGTATTGTTAAAGGCATATGTTATAATGATTCATGATCTAATTGCACGCCATATTTTTGTCTCGGTTTTATTTAATAGTATGTACTATGATTTGTTAATACCTCGTATCCTGTTCCAGCGACGGATACGAGTAAGGGGTGTTACAATATAAGTTCTTTTGAATCTTTTTTGGTACACTATCTGATTTAGCTATCCATTAAACCCTAATTAAAATTCAAATTTACTTCAAATATTTTCACATAGCATTGTAATAAGATTTGATTTGAACAAAAATATCAAATGTTTTTGTTGAAAATTTACATGAAAAAATATTGAATTTATTTTGGATTAACAATCGCTAGAAACTCCCATAAAGACATATTATAATGTTTAACTTCGATGTGGACAGGATGACATTGTATGACCCAGGTTCCTACACCACCCGCATAACTTCTGTTGGTTTGAGCGCTCCTGAATATCCATGTTGTTGCATATTCAAGTCGAGTACAGTCGACATTTTGGTTTGCAATGTAAATCTCTACCGGGTGACAACTTAAATAGAGCAAGCAATATAGGCAGCCATTTACGTTCATCTGAGACTAGTGGAAATACGTGTCTTCACACATTGTACGAGTTTTATAATTTGTACACTTCGTCAACAAAGCCTATTGGATCCATACGGAGATTCATACAATTTGCAATTGTATGAGCGCATGGATAACGAAGTGAATCAAATATCTCACAGTCGTAAGTCATATTTCTCAAGTGTACCCGGTACACCCCCTGGCTATACTTTGGTCTGACCTGTTGAACTCTGTCATCCGAAACCATAAGTCTTCGCGCAAGTGACAAGCTACATACATACAATTTACACGTACCTTACCATTATTAATTTCTTCCACTACCACCAAGCACTATACATAGCCTCACTGTAATTTCCTGGCATAACTCATCGCTCGCTTTGGGAACAGTTCTGCCAGATAGAAGTATATCTCTTTCACAACTACTGTTATCAACTAATGACATGTTCCCTTTAAAACAGAATTGATGCATTCTGCCAGGTTCAATATCATGTGGCCATATCGTAACCGCGGTCGTATGCTTGTGTCCATTGTTTAAATGGTATGTTTTCGAGATATACTGCCGTTGCCGAGTTAATTGATCGCAATATTGCCAACATCTCATGAAAACGATCATTCATGATCTTGTACCCTATCAATATAAGTACATAGCGACAGTTACTTACCAAAAAAATATAAAAATAAAAACAAAACATTACTAACCAAATAATATTGGTGGCAATCAGATACTCATGTTCACTATTTATTGTAGCTCAATGGTAAACCAATATTGCTGGTAATAGTTGGATGTAACGTGCCTTAGGCAGTACCGATGGTGTGTGCGATCCCAGAGGTTTCCCTATCATTCAATTACAGATAATATTCCAACTCCCTGATCTGAGATGACGCATATATCAGGCTAGGGACAGACATGCCCCCTCAACCTAGACAAAAATAAATCCCAATCATCTGCTTTCTCCCTTGATGTTATTGCAAATGTAATTGGAAAGATCCTCCAATTACCATCCTGTGCCACAGCCAACAAAAGTCGATAGGTATATCTACCATACATGTAGGTAACGTCTATTTGTACCAAGGGCTTATAGTATTAGGATACATCCTAGCATTGCTTGAAGGTCTAAAACAGACTTTTGAACACTCAACAACCATGTAACAAGTGATAATACTCTAAATTGACATAATTTTATATGTTAATTGCATATATATTTTGAGTATTATCCCACTAATTTGGGTATTTTTATGGTTTTTTTATCTTGTAAGGACTAAATTAAAGGCAAACGGAAGTTTGGAGGCAAAAAGTGTGAATTTAAAGACAAAATGGGTCAGCATGTGAAATAGGGAAGAAATGGTGCCAAAAATACAAAGTGCAAAAGACTTAGGGCAAAAATTCAAAGAAGATATTTATGAACAGAAGATTCTATTTAAATTCGAATTTTATTTTTAGGATTATTGTTAGGATTATTATAATATTATTTAGATTTAATTTCAGATGATATTTTTATTTATCTTTTAAGAGTTTAAATAGGAACAAACTAGGTTTTCTATAACTATAAATATGGGATGGAGTGACATGAATATTCACTCATCATTTTCTATAAAAAAAAACTCCCTCTCCCTAAAGCTTTTAAATTTTTGTTCCTTTTATTTTTCAATAAAATTTCATTTCATTAAACTTTTTTTCCCCTAAAAGCATGAGCCAATAAACGCATCTAGCCAAAGGTTATCGAGATTCCTAAAAAAGGTTCATGAGGCTTAGAACCCGCATTTAGCCTTTTCAACGAGTATTCATCGTTTCTCTATATTATGGGACTAATGTTTTTGTCTATGTCCTTCCAAAAGTGATCTTTTCATCTTGTGCAATGAACAACCGCTTTGTATATTTTGGGAAGATTGCAAAGTCGGTTCGCTAACTTACTGTGTCAGTAGTTGTTGTGTTAGTAGTTGTTGAGCCCAAGAAACGAAATGGCTTGGCATTCGCCATTGAGAAATGATGATCTAGTGTAAGGCAGTCCTATAAAATTGACGGTTAACTAGAGTCAAGTTCCTCTAAATCGTAAGTCTAAAATCTAAGTGGAGCCGGTGGTTGTAGGAGTCCTCTTCCACTATAACTGACTTATTCTATCATGAAAATGATCACCTAAAAGCCTAATATTGAACCCAAAGAGGATCAAGATAATAGAAGGTTGGAATCCCTCAAATCGAAGAATCTCTTTCCTCAATTCTATTTCTTTTTACAATTTCAATTTCAATTTATACAATTTCAACTCGTCCATATTTTTAATTCTATCTTTTTTATTTTTTCCAGGTACGCCGTTTTTCTTAGGCACGACTGTTCTTAGGATTTCAAGGAACAAAAAGTTGTAGCTATCAAGTCCCTGAGGATTTGACCCTACTTCCCTTATACTATTCTTTTCATTATTTCATAGGGATAGGTTATTTTTTGTGCTTCCAACAACGTACCAAATTTTGGTGTCGTTGTCGGGGACTAGTAACGTACTAATCTTGTTTCTTTTACTTATAACCATATCTACTCCAGGAAATCTTACGTTCGATTCAAAAATAGAAAAGACTGCAAGAGCTAATCGCAAGGAAACGAAGCTACGAAAAAAGCATTTAGAGGTGGTAGGAACTCAGAGTAACCCACCGTCGAAAATAGAAGCAGGCGACGAAATTGAGTCTAAGGTTAACGAAACCCTACTCAAACATTGGAGAACGAAAGGATAGGAGTCGATCCACTAAAAGAAATGTCTAATGCTAGGGTTAACATAAACTCAAATCTAGCACAACAACCTATGGCTCAAATAATTTGGCAAATAGCCAAAGCTCCTACAGAAAAACAGTTGTTATGTATTTCGTCTCTTACTATGAATACTAATTTTAAACTGAAGTCAAGATTAATCCAGTTATTGTTGACTTTTCGCGGATTGCAAAAAGAGAATCCACACAAACATTTGAAAGAGTTTCTTATGATTTGTCTTAGTATGAAATCTCAGGGCGTAATTGAGGATCAAATTAAATTACGTGTTTTCCCTTTTTCCTTAATAGATTTTTTTAGGGAATAGTTATTTTATCTGCCTCTTAGATCTATCACAACTTGGACTGATCTTTCCCATTTGTTTCCTAACAGATATTTCCCAACATCGTGTGCAGTTGAGTTAAGGAGGAAGATTGTTGGGATAAGACAAAAAGATGTAAAATCTCTTTACTATTATTGAGAGTGATTTAAGAAGTTGTGTACAAGTTGCCTACAACATGGGATAACAGAACATGACCCCCAACTGGAAAAGGACTTGATCCCCATGATGGCTGCAAATACACAATAATTCCGACCCAATCTTGAACCCACTAGAAGGGTTCACCAGCTAAGTAATTCAACTTTAGAAAATAAAGTTGATAGACTTAATAATATCGTGAATTCTCTTGTTGCAAAAAAAAAAAAAAAGCAAGACCAACCCAACTATATGGAATTTTTGCAACACTCTAACATACAACTGATGCATGTCCCAGTTTATGTAATGATATTGTGGCCTATTTAGATGTTGTGGGGAACTCTTTTGGACCGTCCCAAATTCGATATGACTTTTATGCAAGTACATATAACCCAGAATGAAAAGACCATCCTAACTTGAGTTATGAGGCTAACCTGCAGTATAATCAGCTTTACCAAAATCGATTTCCACAACAAACGCGAGATTCAGGTACCTCTCTAGAAACCATGGTCAATAAATTAGTAGCTAATGCGCTTGATTTCCAACAACAAATACAATGACAAACTGTTGATTTTCAGAAGAAAACATAGGATTTTCAACAGAAAATTGAGGCGCCTATGAGAGAGTTGACCATATCAATTGAGAAAATGAAGTCATAAGGAAAGCCGTCGTTATAAATGGAACCTAACCTAAGACAACACGCAAATGCAGTGACGTTGCGAAGTGGAAAAGTATTGGAACCAAATCCTAACAAAAATCTTGATCAAGATTCCGCGCAGAAAAAGTAAAAGACCGATGAACAGGTCCGAACGAAACCTGCATTGCCCATAATTCAATCTCCATTCCCAAGATGGTTGAACCAACATCGGAGAGGTAAAGAGGAAAAAGAGATCCTCGAAACATTCAAAAATCTTGAGATTAACATACCGTTATTGGATGTCATTAAATAAATTCCGCGATATGCCAAGTTCCTTAAGGAGCTTTGTACCAACAAGCAAAAATTAACTGGAAATGAAAGAGTAAGTGTTAGTGAAAATACATTTGTGGTGTTGCAGTGAAAGATGTCAGCAAAATGTAAAGATAGGGGCATATTTGTACTACCGTACAAAATAGGTCACTTAGGAATTAAAAAAGCTATGTGTGATTTAGGGGCCTCCATAAATGTAATGCATTTTTCTATTAATGAATCACTTAAAATGAGTTTTTCAATAAAAACAGGTGTTATCATTCAATTAGTAGACAAGTCTATTGTGCATCCCAAAGGAGTCTTTGAGGACGTATTAGTGAAAGTCAACAGACTTATCTTTCCTGTGGACTTTTATATGGTGAAAATGGAAGAGGATAATGCTCCTAGATCTTCGAACATCTTGTTGGGGCGACCTTTCCTTAATACCGTAAGTATTAAGATAGGCGTACGTAGCGAAACTTCACAATGGAGTTTGACGGGGAGATTGTAAAGTTTAACGTTTACGATGCTATTAGTCACCCGAGTGAAATCTTAAACGTAAACCGTGTCGACATAATTGACTCATTAGTAGAAGAAACTTTTGAGTCACCTTATGAAGATAAACTTGAAATGTTGTTTAATGATAATTTCGATTTAGGATTTATTTGTGAATCTGTTAATGAATTATCGGCTCCTATGAATACTAAACTTTAACCTTTTATTGTGCAGGCACCAGATTTTTAATTAATACCACTTACTGAGCATCTCAAGTGCGCATTTTTGGAGAATGATGAGACCATTACTAACTTAAAAGGGATTAGCCCTATGACATGCACACATAAGATTTTCTTGGAGAAAAATAAGAAACCAAAATGAGAGGCACAAAGACGATTGAACCAAAATATGTTGAATATGGTAAGAAAGGAGAATTTTCAAATCCATACGATCGAAAAAATTCAGCAAGAACAGCCTCAATACTAATTGGGCCATCAAGCTAACGACGTTAAACAAGCGCTTGTTGGGAGGCAATACAATTTTATTTATATATATTATTTATATATATTATTTTTTTTATTTTTATTTTTATTTTTTTGCATGTTAATAAATTTTATCTATCTTCTTATATCCAAGAGAATCGATGAAATAAAAAAAAAAAACAAATTTGGAAACGGGTGGCGAAAATAGTAATGAAAACGGCATAGGGAGTGTTCTAAACCCTTTCTTTTTCATCATATTTGTTAATATTATTTTTCACATAGGGGGCAATGTGTTTTAAGTAGGGGGGCATTCCTCATTGTTTTTTCTATTTTATCCGTTGTTTTGTTACTGTTGCTACTGCCTTATGCTTGTTTTTGCCCACATATTTTTTTTGTATATCTTGACTTTTTTCATGCCCAAGATTGTGACTAGGAATTACCCATTGTTTGACCTGCGAGCATGATTTTTGTCTACTAAGTTAGTTATGATATTGCTATATTGATATAATCTCTACTATTTTATCTCTATTAGGCTAAAATAATTATGATTAATGAAGTTAATCCTATCTTGTTTATAGTAGAATTGATTAAGTCTAAATGCAAATAGGACACTTAATACAAATGTATGCTAAATTTATTTTCATGACTGATAGGTAATTGCCAAAACTTATTTTTGACACTTGATTGTTTTTCCTAGTCCTCCAAAATTGAATTTATGTTTCATTAAAAAAATAAAAAAAAACAAAATCTGAAGATTCCTTGGTTATGAGCACAACTTAAAACATGACTGATTGAGTAACCGGGGTAGGGTGCTTGAGTTGTCATCCTACTTTGCGTCAAAAGGTTGTGTGATGTGTTACGTAAAACTCCGCTAACCGAAATTAAACAAAAAAAAAGAGTGTGTTAGGCTAAATAACTGAGGTGGGGTGCTTGGGTTGTCATCCCACTTCGCGTCAAAAGGGCCAAAACATTCTTAACCAAATAATAATAATAAAATAGGAATGTGTTAGGCTAAGTAACCGGGGTGCGGTGCTTGGGTTGTCATCTCTCTTCACATCAAAAGGGCCAATATATTCTTAAGAAAAAAAAACTAAGAAAAAAATAATTGCATTTGGGGATTAAGTGTAGAACAAAAGGGTGTCTTAGTAAGTTTAGTAAATTATCTAATTTTCATGAAATAATTCAAGTCGATTTAACTTTTGTGTGTTTAAATTGGAGTACTTTTTCGGTTTTACTTAAAGCAAGCTAAGGGTTCTCTTTATTTTCATAAGCATTATGCCTAATTTTTATAAAAATTTGGAATGATACTTCTTTCATGGTAAAATCTAAATTACACAGTAGGATAAGAACCATACTTGAGGGCAAGCATTGGCTAAGTAGAGGGGAATATGATAATACTCTAAAATGACATACTTTTATATGTTAATTACATATATATTTTGTGTATGATCCTACTAATTTGGGCTTTTTATGGTTTTTTATCTTGTAGGGATTAAATTGAAGGCAAAAGGAACTTTGGGGGAAAAAAGCATGAATTTAAAGACAAAAAGAGTCAGCATGCAAAATAGAGAAGAAGTGATGCTGAAAATTCAAAGTGCAAAAGACTTGGGCAAAAATTCAAAGAAGAGATTTATGAACAGAAGACTCCATTTAAATTGGAATTTTATTTTTAGGATTATTGTTAGGATTATTATGATATTATTTATATTTAGTTTTAAATTATATTTTTATTTATCTTTTAGAGTTTAAATAGGAACAAACTAGGTTTTCTATGTACTATAAATAGGGGATGGAGTGACATGAATATTCACTCATCATTTTTTGTAGAAAACTCTTTCTCCCTAAAGCTCTTAGCTTTTTGTTCCTTTTAATTTTCAATAAAATTCTATTCCATTAAACTTATTTTTTTCCCGAAAAGCATGAGTCACTAAACTCATCTAACTAAAGGTTATCGAGATTCCTCAGAAAAAGGTTATGAAGCTTAGAACCAGCACTTAGCATTCTCAACGGGTATTCATTGTTTCTCCACATTACGGCACTGATGCTTCCGCCCATGTCCTTCCAAAAAGTGATCTTTTCATTTTGTGAAAAGGCGATCACTTTTTATGTTTTGGGAAGGTTACACAGTTGGTTTGTTAACTTACTGCGTCAGATGTTGTCGAGCTCAAGAGACAAAATGGCGTGGCATTCGTTATTGAGAAATGATGATCTAGTGTAAGACGGTCCCACAAAAGTGACGGTTGGCTAGAGTCAGGTTCCTCTAAATCGTAAGTCTAAAATCTAAATGGAGCTGGTGGTCATAGGCATCCTCTTCCATTATAACTGGCTTATTTTGTTATGAGAAAAATCACCTAAAAGCCTAGGATTGAACCTAAGGAGGATCAAGCTAACCGGATGCTGGGATCCCTAAAAACGAAGAATCCATTTCCTCAATTCTGTTTCTTTTTTCAATTTCAATTTCAATTTATACAATTTCAACTCGTCCATATTTTTAATTCTGTCTTTTTTTTTTAATTTTTCTCAAGTACGTCGTTTTTCTTGGGTACAATTGTGCCCAGGATTTCGAGGAATACGAAGTTGTAACAATCTAGTCCTTAAGGATTTGACCCTACTTCCCTTATACTGTTTTTTTCGCTATGTTATAGGGATAAGTTATTTTTGGTGATTTCAATGACACACCAAGTGAGATCCGTTTTAAGATATGTTATGCAACTAGGTACGTATCTCTCTAGCATTTAATACCACTACCATACCTCGTTGCATTACGCGTCCCAGCCATTGTGCATCTTCTCCAAGGCCTTTTGTTTAGCTATCCACGCCTTGTGGTACAAAGACGTATAAGTGAATTGGCTACAAATATTGGCAATTAAAACCGACACGTTAGTCCTCCGATCCGTTTTCACCATCGATAGTATTATGCTCGCGATCATATCCGAATTCAACTTTGGATTATCCCATGAAATACCTATAACCCCACTAGTACGTAAAAATAATTGGAAATAACCTTAAACCTAAATAAAACCCTAAAAACCCAATAATAATGTACTAGAGGCAACACATGTATGTAGACAGGTGAACTTTTAATTGTCCATAACCCCGTCTTCTTCCTAATAGAACCTATGATTTTCCATGAGTAGCTGCCGTCTTGCACTGTACATTTCCCCTTGAACTTTTCAGATTTGGATTTAACCACGTGGAAGTTAACCTCGTTCTTGATGCTGTATCGTTTCAATGTTGCGAGAAAACCAAATTTATTGGAATACTCCCTACCCATTTCCAAATCATAAAAATAATCATAAATTAATTTTTATTTTATATATATCATACTTATTTGAAAGGAAAAGTAGAAGTAGAATTACATGCAGAAATAAATTGTTTTATTACTATCACATAATAATTAATAACATACCTAATATTTCTGTATCATTTTATCTAATGAAATGCTAATATATCATTATTACTTTTGATACGATAAAGATAACAAATATATTACATAAACACACAAATATTTATTATTTCTTCTCTTTTATTTTATTCTTTCTTTTTCTAACTAAATAAATTTTAAAACATATTTAATGTATTATTTAAAATTAAGCGCCGAATATGATTAGATTACCTTATGGAAATAAATTTTAAATTATGATTTTTTTATTTTTACTTTTATCCTTAAATTTAAACATTGCACATTATTTTTTTTGGTAATAAAAACACAACAATGTTACATCTTATTAAAAGATAAAAAATGTCTCTCACTTTATCCTGTTAAAAAATATCCAAAACTTCATTAGGAATGGTATCAAAGATTTGTAAGCTTGTTTTCCACGTAAGTCTCAACTTTGCCAAGTGATCTGTAATAATATTATCTTCTCTAGGTATATGTTGTAGCCACTATTGTCCTTCAGTTCTCAAAAGTCGTCATCCCCTTCTAAGCATTGTAATGCTTGAATCTTCCAATCTATTATTAGTTAGGGCAGAATTACTTCTATATTGTCAGATTGAATTGTAGCCCGTTTGTATCCTCTACTAAGTAGGATGAGAATCCCATCGAGAATACCTTAGAGTTCACCTTCAAAAGGTGTGTATTAGCCTAAGTGACGGTTGAATCTCAAAATTCAGTTTCCGTCTTGATACTAAGCCACTCCGCCAATAGAAGTGTTTCCTGTCTAAGTTAAAATTTGAATAACATTAGTATAAATATGAAACATTTGTAATAAATTATATCGAGTATAAATTTTTTTATCAAACCAATAGGCAATTTATAGTAAATGAAGTTGGTAAATGAAACTCACTAAAGCAAGTAAAAGGTTTAATTGTCTCCTCACTTAAAATAAGTCCTTAGAATTAGTGGTACATTGAGTTCTTTATAGATTGTACAAATTACAAGACAATCATTCTCTGATTAACATGGTAATATAACCATCCAAGTCCTTCTACAATAAGCAATTTAATTGCTACTTAAATATCACATCAATCCCTCAACTAATGCCACCAAAATTCAGACCTTTACTATACACTTAATTTGAGCAGAAATATTTCTGGAGTTTTATTAATCACCTAGGAATTTACAATCCATGTTTCAGAATTGTGCTGTTACCAACCAAAATTTTGAAATTTCAATTTTGATTAAACGATGAATGTTAAATTTGTTAAGTTAAATTATTTTTAAAATTTTATGCGACAAAAATATTACCACATATGCAATACCATGTCAAATTATTATTTTCACATAATACTCACAAAAAAAGTTATGTCATTTTAGTTAATTAGTTTAACGACTATTGTCGGAGTCAAAGATCAAATTTCCAAAATTCAAAAATTACAAGGACAAAAATATCCAATTGTAGAGCGTAAACTAAGCCCACAACCTATGATAGTATGGGACTAATAGTAGAGCTTGACCTAAAGGATTTAACTACTCTGAAACTCTAAAATTCAAAAAATACATGAACTAAAATTAACCAAATTTAATTAAAGAAACTAAATTCGTAACTTATACATGGTTAAAAGACTAATAGCCAAATTTAACCTATTATTTCTACTATTTATAATATATAGGATAAAGTAATAGTTAGTTCCTAGATATGACAACTTTTCCTATTTTGGTCCTTGAATTTTTTTTCCATATTAGTCCCAAAATTTAGAAGCTTTTTTTACTTTAGCCATTAAGCTTGGATTCTACTAAGATGTGATGATGTAGTAAAATTTAAATTTTTTATTTTTCAAAATTTTATAAAAAAGTTAAAAATTTAAGTTGATAATTTAACATAATTTTAAAGTATGATATTATCACATATTAATGAAATTTAAATTCAAGTTTACCAAAGCTTAAAATTAAGGGTAAACTATTAAAATAATCATTTTTTATTTACTTCAGGTTACATTTTAGTCACTTATATCTGAAATGTTACGTTTTAGCCACTTACGTTGTCGTGTTGTAACATTTTAGTCACTAAGCTGTTAGGTACCGTTAATGGTGTAATTGTAAGCTGACATAGTACATTAAATCATCATATCAAACAAAAATTTTAGGTTAATTTATACAATTGGTCCCCATATTTTTTTTGTTTTAAGCAATTTATTTTTTTCTTTTATGTTCTTTTAACTATCCTTTTTTTTTCTTTATTTTTCATTTTCTTATGCTTCTCCCTCTGTTTTTCTCCCTTCTCCATTTCCTTTAACGTAGTTTTTCTATGTTTGCCTTTTTTGTTAAAACTAGTCCCTATACTTTTATTTTTTTGAACAATTTAATTTTTTTCGAATGAGGCAAGCTTGTGGGCTAGTTTTAATAAACGGAAAATATAGAAAAATTACGTTAAAAGAAATGAAAAAGGGAGAAAAACGGAGGGAGAAGTAGAAGAGAATGAAAAAAAAAGAAAAAAAAGTTAAAAGAACATAAAAGAAAAAAATTAAATTGCTTAAAAGTTAAAAGAACATAAAAGAAAAAAATTAAATAGCTTAAAATGAAAAAAAATATAAAAATTAATTGTAGAATTTAACCTAAAATTTTCATATGAAATGATGATTTAACGTGTCATGTCAGCTTACCGTTACACCTTTAACGATAATTGACGGTTCAGTGACTAAAATGTTACAACATGATAACGTAAGTGACTAATATATAACATTTTAAATATAAGTAACTAAAATGTAATTTGAGACAAATAAAAATAAATATGTTGATAGTTTATTCTAAAATTTATGTGAAGAATTGTCTATTATATATTCTTTTAGGTTTTCCAGTGGTATTAAAAAGGAATAATCGTCTATCCCAGTGCTGCTACCGTCAGAACATGGGCCAAAAGCTCATGGCATGAATTTATGGATTACCTAATGGGACACCTACTTTGGGTATCTTACATAATATTTTATTCATGTAAAAAAATATAATTGATTTAAAAAAATAAATACGTTAAACAATGTTTAAGTTTGATGATAGACTTCATGTATTATAGTATTAGGCAATTTTAAAATAGGAGAAATGATAGTATAAAATTATTATTTCAGGTTATTCTGATAAATCAAATTTTTTCAAAATTTTTTTGGAATAGATGGGTTATTGGTGTTTTGAATGGGAATCTCAAGTGCATAGAAAAAGATAGGATAGGAATATAGAAGAAGAGAAAGAAATGAAAAATTATGGTGAGATGAGAAAGATGATGGGTGTGCTGTGATAGTGATGAACAGCGGCAAGTACGACTGCAGATTTTTTTTTCAGTGAGATTACAGATAAAAAAAGACCACACTATTTATTGGTTTGTTGGGGCATTAATTATAAGATACATAATACTGGTGAATTAGGTTAGCATCGCATCACGGAAAGCCAAAATAAGGTGGTGAGCATGAAAAAGAAAAAGAAAAGTTAATGTACTGGTATTTATTGCAACAGAAAATTAGAAATTCACACATTCATATCATAAAGTAATTAACAAAACATATAAATAATAAATTAACAATTCCTCTCTTAATTTTAACAATTTTCTTCTTCTTCTTTTGTTGCTACATTTATTGCATGAGGTACTGCTGGGGAACTTGTTCACACTAACCACCTTCATTAAATGCGTAAAACAATGCAAGATAGCTTAAGGATGATGGGGAGCAAAGGGTGGCAAAGGAGGCCATTTTCCGAACTTGGGGTGGTGGTGGAAATACTTGGGAGGAATCTTAGGGAGAGGAGGCAGCTTAGGAAGAGGAGGGTGGTGGTGGAAATACTTGGGAGGAATCTTGGGAAGAGGAGGTAGCTTAGGAAGGGGAGGGCATGGCTTCTTAGGGAATGGAGGGATCTTGGGAAGTGGAGGGAGTGGCTTGTAAGGAATGGGAGGGAGGGGTTTTGGATTGTAGGTTGGAACAGGTGGTGGAAGTGGCTTCGTATACACTGGAACCTGGGGAGGTAGTGGTTTGTTGTATACAGGAACTGGAGGGGGCTTGTAGATTGGAACCGGAGGAGGGACTCGTTTCTTGTATACCGGAACTGGAGGAGGCTTATGGACTGGAACTGGTGGAGGATGTGGTTCCGGAACTGGAGGAGATTTATAGACTGGAACTGGGGGAGGACATGGTTTCTTGTATACTGGAACTGGAGGTGGATGTGGTTTCTTATAGACTGGAACTGGAGGAGGATGCGGTTTCTTGTATACTGGAACCGGAGGAGATTTATAGACTGGAACTGGTGGAGGACATGGTTTCTTATATACTGGAACTGGTGGAGGTTTATAGACTGGAACAGGTGGAGGATGTGGTTTTTCAACTGGTGGAGGTTTATAAACTGGAACAGGTGGAGGATGTGGTTTTTCAACTGGTGGAGGTTTGTAGATTGGAACAGGTGGAGGATGTGGTTTTTCAACTGGTGGAGGTTTGTAGATTGGAACAGGTGGAGGATGTGGTTTTTCAACTGGTGGAGGTTTGTAGATCGGAACAGGTGGAGGAAGTGGTTTTACTGGAACTGGAGGAGGTTTATAGACTGGAACTGGTGGAGGTTTATAGATTGGAACAGGTGGGTTTACGGGAACTGGAGGGGGCTTGTACACCGGGGACGGTGGCGGAAGAGGTTTCTTGTAGATGGGAGGGATTATTGGATAATGGTGGTGGAAGCCTTTGAATGGGGGAAGTGGAAACTTGGGCAAAGGGGGATGGTTCCACTTAGGCATGGGAGGAAACTTAAAGTGAGGCCAAAAGAAGGCAGAAGCACAGGTTAGAGGTGAGAATCTGAGCTTTCCTTTTAACCCAAACTCGTGTTTCCCATCACTACTGGACTTCAACACTAACTTGGCCGACTCCAAGCCATCATGGGCGGGACAAGGTGCTGCCGATACACTGTGAAGCTGTGCATAGCATTCTTCCTTCAGTTCCCCATTTTCAACCAAATCCTCTGGAACGGATACTTTAAAATTGCCTTGTTTATCAAGCTCCCCTGATCCTCGTGTTTTGAAGTTCTTCCCATTTTCGGGCTTGCAGTCTATGTTTACTCGTAGCCCTGTAAAAAGAAACACAAATTAATAACAATAATATTATGGATATCATCAGTGTTAAAGTAACCCTACATAATACAAAAATAATGCTGTCCCGTAGTCCTACTCGAGCTCAATATATGCATGCATGCATGAGTAGGTGATCAAAGTACGTACCTGAAAAAGCCTGGCTAATCTCCAAGTTATTCTCTGCACAATCTGCACACTCACCAGCCCCGACAACCTCGACTGTTTTAGCATCGGCATTGCAAAAACTGGCAACAAATAACAAGGAAGCAATGAAGCACACAAGTGCGCCTCCTCGAAACGGGAGGATCTGCATGGGGAACCTATGCTTTTTTACAGTCCCTCCTCCCAACGATTTAGGAACCCAAATCAAAATAATATCAGCTTATTTGCAGCTGCCAAGCACATAACAAAATAATCTTTGAGTGATGATGATCAGATTGCATATACAGAGGCTTTATTATATAATGATCTTAAAGGGAATCAAATGCAAAGCCTCACCGACACCTCACTTAAAGCCTCACATGAATTGGGGACCCCCTCCCCTTTTGCTGTTATATGGTTTGAAAAAGAAATGTGTGCCACGCCAGCTTCATCGTGCAAATGACATTATCTTTCATTCAATGAGTTCTCAACTACAAACAGGCTGTCTGTTTAAACCTACTTACTCACTTTCATAAATATAATCTTTGCTTTGCTTATACATGATTTTTGGTTGAATTACAAAAATGTTCATTACAAAGCAGCATACAACTATCAAATCAGTCCTTACAAATATTAAATTAAATCTTATAAGTCTCAACTTTCCCACATCCTTGCATAGTTTTGTATACAAAGTTGACATCTTCACGTGAATCAACCAACTAATGACTTCAATTGTCCTATATGTTGAATTGCTTTTTCATTACTGTCAATTTTTTTTTATATCCACTTTTATGATTCATATTAGACGATTGTGATTATTTTTCCTAATAATATTATAAACTTAAATAAATTCAAAATTTCAGCTTTTGGAGCATAAAGCATAGACTAAAATTTGTAAGATATTTTATTTATTTATTAATGACCTAAACTTGGGACCATAGCTACCATTGCATGTGTCGTTGAGAGAAGTGATGATGAAGCAAGAGACTTAAATAGGCTACCAGCTAAATTGAAGAAAATTTCGAATTTACCCTTACTTTTTGCCATCAATGAGATTTTACTAGCTTTGCCAAAACTGGCATGTTAATTTAGATATGATAGCTTTTGAATAATTCTCATGTGCAAATCACAAATAAGCTGAGCTTTGTGGTTGATTTATTAATGCACTAATTAATAAAATCCATGAAGCAACTATTTTAAAATTGTAAATACTGCACAACATATATACTTGGTAATTTTAAATTATAATTACATCTTAAAGTAGTACTTATTTAGATAATTGTTATACATGCTCATTATTAATTATAATAAAAATTAATTTAGATTTTATTTAAATATATTTATCACGAATTTAAATATTATTAAGCACGACTAACTATCAAATGAGATTCATTCGGGTGATAAATATTAGAGATTTTAATTGTTGTTCGATAGGATAGGAAAGAAAAGAATATTGTGAAGGTTATACAATTGAGTCCAAGTTAAATGAATTTATTTATAAAGGAAGTTAATAAATTTATTAATGAAAGGGATATTATTGTTTTTTTGGTGCACTAATCTTTACATTTAACCACGGAAGTTGGTGATATATGGCCTTGACCTCCTAAAATGGATAATTTTCCATTTAAACTCTTTATAATCTATATAACTTTAAATTGGCAACAGTAAAATTATACTTTACCCTCTAAAAATGATAAAAATTATAAAGATATATACTATAAAATGATAAAATTATATTTTCACTATTATAAAATATACAATTTAATCTCAACCCTCCAAAAAATTTCTGAGTCTCTTACTGAATATAGTTATTTATTTTATTTGGATTACTTAAAAATGTTGATTGGTTGGTGGTTGAGCTTTTATGTTGATTTGCATTAGTTTCTATATTAGTGTTAAAGAGTGCTTTGTTATCCGGTTTCGTGTTGTGGATTATAAGCTATTAGATTAGGGCATTATATTCAATAAAGAATTATTGAATAAGAGGTTAAAGTCCCCTCAAACCAAGGATCTCTTTCAGTCTACTTCGTTTTTCATTAATAAAATTTATATTTAGTTGAAGAAAAGAATTTTTTTAGGTATAATGAAATTTTTGGTTCTCCAATTTTATAAAATAAAATAGTAATTTTAGTCTTCCATTTAAATATGTTTGTTAATTTTGTTGTTTTTGCATACATGTGGATGACATGTTAGTATTTAATTAATTTTTAAAAATTTTAAAATAATTTTAATGATTTTTATTTTAAAAATATTTTTGAATTTTAAAATTTTAAAAATTAATAAAATGTTGATGTGTCATCCACGTAGTAATCAATATGTATGCCACGTCAGCAAAGTGAAAAAACATTAACTTTTTCATCTATTTTAAGATGATTTGATAAAAATGCAAGTTTAAAAGCTAAAAAGACAAAATTAAATGAAAGGCTAAAATGACTTTCTTTGTAAAGTTGGAAGGTTAAAAAATTATTATGTTTTTTTTTTACACGATTGTATTTTTAGTTATTTATTATATATTTAATAATTAAGCAAAATTTACTCATTATTATTCACATTACCTATTTTAATTGCCTAATACATTATGAAATCATAAACATTAATTAAATTATATTTGCTTATATTATTATCTTTATTATATAATTTTTAATAATATATAAAATTTTAAATTAAATAAAAATAGAATTATTTTAATATGAATTGATTCATGAATTTATAAATTATATAAATTACTTTATTTCACAAAATATTGTTAATAATAATATTTTTATTGCATTGATATTATTTAAAACATATACTATTATATTCTTCACGTGCAACACACGAGTTAAAACTAGTACTTAATGATGCCTTGAAAAGATAATAGATTTCGACATTTGTTTTTTGATCATGAATTTCGATAGTTATTTTTCAGATAATTATAGGTCTTTATCTGATAAAAGGACTGTTTGTAAGATAATAGTATACTTAAATCAACAAACATGAGCACATCAAAGAAATTAATTTTTCTTTTTATAAAAAAAGCATAAAGCTGTTGATAAAATCTTGAAAAGAATTAATGTTGAAAATATAGGTACAAGTCGCATAATAAACGTGGGGTCAAAAGACTACTGAATTTGAGCAAATTAGGGACTATTATGATTTATTATGCACCCTAATGTTTGGTGAGATGAATTGTGAATGATATAAATTCACAAACCACAAATGATAACAAAGCAAAATTGTAAATTATGTGAGTGGGGCAAAGGGTATTGAAGCAATGTTTTAGACAAGTGATAACCTCATAGCACATTTTTTGGATTAATAGTCACATTCAAAGATGTGGAGGGTTTTAATGCCCCAAATTTAGGTAATATCTCATCACCTACAATTGAATTTTATATAGTCATACACTTGGGTACTTTAAATTAGTGGTCGAAGTTGGACCCATCTTGGACGACTTTCATTTTAAGCCTAAAACAAGATTTTGCGACGATGGATGATTTTAGCTTATCCGCAAGTTGATATTATTCCTCACATCTTTTTTAAATATCTATATTTAAAATTTTATTAAAAATATTATTCGAGTAAATTAAAAATAACATTTTTGTAAACAAAATTGTAAGAATAATACGACGAGATCATTCATCATTAAAAATACGATTAGCCTTCAACAAAATTTAAAGTCCCAACCTTTATGCTCCATCATGTTTAAAAATAAAGGATGATACTACAAACAACAATGTTGTTTGGACTGATCTAACAAAAACTTGACCCACGAATTAGTACAAAGCGATTAAACTAGATTTTATATATTTTTAAAATTTGTAATAAATTTGTTTACTTTGAACTGAACGAACAAATCAAACCAAAAACTGATGATCTTAACGGATTGACTATCGTTCCCGTCCAAGAAACATCGACCAACAACCATTAGACTTTGGAATCTTTTGAGAGAGAAATTGTATAGACCAATCAAGCAAAACCCGGAATCCATGAGCAAGAATTTTTATCTACCACAACCTAGAAAACAAGAAGCAAATGTTGGTGGGTTGGGGGCAAGAAAATATAATGTTATCCGGAAATTTTCCTCAAATAAAATTGAACCTTCTGCTTCTTACCTTTTTGCTTCAAAAAGGCTTAATTTCACATGCTACAACAGCAAGGTATGCCTTTTCCTGGCCTAATTCTCAAACTACTTGTGCCTTCACTTTGAAATTTTCCAAATGCCTAGCATGTGTTGCAATAGCCTAACTTCAGAAACACTGCCCCATCTACTTCTTTTTCTTTGATTTGGAAGCTGACTGAGTGTAAGCAGTTCCCTGAAAATTAAGACATCCAAATCAGGAAATTTTCAGCTAAACCCTACTAAGATTGTTATTTAACTTATTTAAGACAGAGGTCCATAATACGAGTAGTAGAGGGTGAACAGACCAAAAAGAAAAAAGAGAACAATAACTGCACTAGAAAATCATGGGAAGTAAATGACGATGCATAACCTGAAGCCATTCATCCAATGAGGCATCAGTAGTCCCAGTTCCGACTTCCACCTTTGGAGCATTCTTAGTTTTCTAGCAAAAACAAACAATAAAGGCAAACATATTAGGTTCACTCCGCAAAAAATTAAAAATAAGAAATACAAGAAACATGAAAAAATAGATGCAAGCACTTTTCCTTCTGTCTCTCTCTCCTTACAAGTATGCATGCAACAATAAAGTAATCTTGCAAGTGCAAAAACAAAAAAATTTACAAATACTTAACATTCACAGCACAATAGCTTTCTGGACAATTTGAAATAGGTCAATCATGCTAGGACAATGTAGATTTGACCCCATGTATACATGGTGGGTGTGCTCTTTTCTACGAGATATCCATCAATATTTTCATTCAGCAAAAGGCCCTGTTTGATTAGGTATTATAACAAATAGTTTGGAGAAAATGTTAATCCTGTCTCATGCATACTTTATTTTAGTACATAGTTACTAGAGTAAATTAATACAACTGAAGAAGGTGGCACAATTACAATACCTTTGTAGTAAGCTGAAGTTGACCATGAAGCCATAAGGCGAGGAGAACAAGAAGTGCAATCCCAAGGGTAACAAGAAAAACAGACTCAACACTTGGGAAACCACCAGCCTCAACAACTTCAACGGTACCATTGTAGAATGTATTTTGGTATGGTTTCTGGTGAATTTCATAGACGATCGTACCCACAAGATCAAAAGTTCCGGGCTGCATCAATGTTTTAGACATGTAAGCTTAACTGCAACACTGTCCTCACAAAAGGTATTTATATAAAGTTCTAAAGCATAGAACTCCCCGAGTTTTTATTTACCTGTAAGTACCTGCTAACAGCAAACATGTAAGGGAAAGTAGCTTGCACTGAAGGGGACACAGATGCTTTGTTGAAGGTCTGTATTAAAACAACACACTTTCAGTTACAAAATTTACATGCAAAAGTCACAAGGCGGTTTCAATCCAACAACATAGGCCATAATGTTTTAGCAATGAAGAAGCTTAAGATCCTTTTCAAATAAAGCAAGAAGCATTTTATAGGGTTTAGGCTTTAAGGTAAAGCACAAAAGAAAACAAAAAGCCAAATGTCAGAACCAGCAGCAAAACATTACAATTGCACAGTGAGCAATTAGAGTATGATATCTATATACTGTATTGATATACTCAGTATAATCACAAAATCAGTGTAGGGTCTAGCCTGAAAGTTAAAGACACAGCAAAATCTACATTGGTAACACACTCTGCCAATGTTTCTTAAACCAATCTAAATGCAAGTTCAACATCCATCTTCATATTATTGGGCAAAAATAATGAACTGCACTATCACTGTTAAAGCTCATTAAAGTAGGTAAGCAGTAGCAAGAGGAACACAAAAGAATCAGTCACAGCACATAAAACTCATCACTAGCCACATGTTTGATAATGGATATTTAAGACATTCAATAAAGATACCATAGATTTAGTCAACACCTTTTAACCAAGTAGACAACAAAATAGGATAAGCAGCAAATAATGATCTAGAAGAAAAAAAAAAACAATGAATGCATTAACTTAAAAAAAACTAAAAGCCAAGATATTCAATAATGTAAAGTTTTTAAATTAGGAAATGACAGAAATTAAGAACAGAAATCAATCAAAATGAAAACTGCACTAGATACCAAAGCATGAGTTTTAAAAATATTACCAGAACAATATTATGAAAACCTATGATTACCTGCGCTGTAAGATTTTGTACAAGCATTCGATGATCGAAAGGGAGATGAACACTTGCTTGGATTGCAATGATATTTAAAGGTGACCCCTAAGCATAAGAGAGGACTGGCATGGCTAATGCAAAACTGGTAAGCATTGAAATCTAGCAAATGAACTGAAGAAGGACAGATAAATTAACTTATTTCAACACATAACATCAAATTGCATTGTAAAAAGAGCCAGTAATGTTGTGAAGACAAACTAATTACCAACATTTTCCATCCCAACTAAAAGTTCAGTCTCTTCTCCAGCCACAACCACTGCCAAGAGAGAAGGGGGAAGAGGTTAACCATTTCCAATCAAATAAAAATGCACATCACTCACAAAATCATACATCGAAATGTTCTTACATTTCGCACTATTTTTGGGGAAAATGAATACAGTTTCAACTCCCGGCGCTGGGCCAAAATTCCCATCACCAAAATCCTGAACATCCTCGCCAACAATCCCAAGCTCACCTCCTTCAACAGCTTCAGCAACATCTACGTCTGCTTCTGATTGACACCTAGCAACTATCACACAAGAAAAAATTCAAGTCACAACATAATTTAAAACAATATTGACAATTTATTTATCTATTTATTAATTTATGATCAACAAAAGGTAAACAAAAAAATGCAACAAACAAATTCAACTCTGGAAATACTACTTCAAGAATGTTACAGAAAAGAGCATCAAAGTAGTTGACAAGCATTTTAGCCAAAAACGAGAAGTGCTTGACAAGAACGCTTTTCGTTGCCTTTTCTTAGAGCAAAAAAGAAAGCTAAATAACCACTTAAGTATCGGTAGAAAAGGTAGAAAAACGATGGCCAAGCTTGTCTGTTTTCTGAAAAAGAAATCAAATGAAAATGAAATGTCAAGGGCATGCAATGCAACCAAGATTTAGAAAACAAAGAAATCACGCCAAAATCACACTTATCGAATCATGAATCAAAAGAAAGAAAATCAATTCAGATCAAAACAATGGGACGTAAGAATGCAAGAGGAAAATCCAAAAGTAAGATCCAGAGTCGGCGATAGGTAAGCAGAAATAGCTATTTAATGTTTAATCAAAGAGGATAATAGATTTAGATCTGAAATAGTAATTTACAGACCTTGGAGAAGAGGAGAGGCAGCGAAGAGTAGAACAAAGAAGAAAACCCTGAAACTTTCCATAGCCATCTTCGAGAGTTTCATATTTGGTTAAAGAAAATGATGGTAATAAAAAGAAAGAAATGATGGTCTGCAAGAAGTATGTACCAATGAAGGGTGGCTGGCTGACGTTTCCAACGCCAATAAATTATATCAGACCCAAATAACAGAGAGCTGAACACAGATCAAGTCTGCCATTTTCTCAATCGCTGCTTTAAATAACACTGCCCACTAGAGGAAATTCTAAAAACAGCAAAAATTTATATTCCTTTTTGTATTACTTAAAATTTAATAACTAATATTATGTTAACTTTTAAGTCGTTAAAAAAAAAAGAAGAAGTAAAAACTGTTTATTGCAGTCTATCCTATCATTATATCGTCTAAATATTACATCATCAACAATAATAATTTTTAATGACTCAATTTTTGCTTATATGGAAGTAAATTGATCTGCAATATCTGAATTGACTGACTTATTTATGACTCAATAAAAAATAAAAATCTACATTAAATATAAATTTAAAACAAGATAATAAAACTTACACTTATATATGAGTTTCAAACAATATTTTTTGTAAAGAGGGTACTCCTCCAAGCACCAAAGTAGAAAAATAGAAAAAAGAGTAATAACAGTTTGACATTGACTTTTTTTTTTTTTTTTGTGTATACAATCGAGGTGAAAAGTAAATAAGACCTCTATAGATTACCAACTCTGAAAGAGCTATATCTCATAAGTACTCCTTTGAGCTCAAAGTACAGACAAAGTAATAGTTGTTTGATAGAAGTTTCCAATAGGCAAAGCACAACAACATGGAGGAGAAACCGATAATGGTGAAAACGACTTCAAATGCATTCAATCCGCTAATAACTATACATTAAGAACTAAGTCCTCAATAATGCACTTAGTTTCAATAATGACAACTAATTTCAGTTATACAAATAACAATTAATTTAATCGAAAATATTAACCCCTGCCTACTTATTGATCATGTTAAGATGACATTTAAAGAACAAGGTGTTTTTAATGCATTTTTTTTTTTAGAATTTGATAAAAATTGTATTAAATGTAAAAGAATTTTCTATAATAATTAACCTATGCTTATAACTAGACCCTTAATTTATGGACTAGATCATCTCCACTCTTTTTTCTTTCCTAGCTTGATAAATTAATCCCATTGTTCTTACAATTTCACTGCAATCAATAAGTAACAAGATTTATATACTAAAGGGAAAAATGTAGTAAATAAAGAAAAACCATTGATTCACTAATAATATGATTTGATAATTAAACACTTGCAATGACCTCATCTAAAAAGTCATATATTTGTATTATTAATTTATGATAAATCATAGTTCTACCTCTAATCATTCAGTGATAGACAAAATTTGTGGTTCACATACATGTGGAACAATGAAGAGGAAATGCTGAACATTTCTTTAATAATTTTCTTTTCAAAAGGAAGAAAGGGTGATTAGACTCAAACCATATTCACAATGTCTACAAGGAAACGAAGTATGCATCCGAAACCGACTTTCTCTATCAGCTTTTCATGGATCTTAAGGCACTGATCACATGTGGTGCGATCTCCTGTCGACAATCCTCTATATACATACTTGGAAGTATTCATAACAATCATATATAAACTACAAAACATGTGTACCTATAATGAAAGCAATTGTTTCCCCAAGAGCTATAACATCACTAGGCAAAATGTTCAACATTGAGGACAACAAACCTAGTAAAAGATTTAGTCACAAAATGCAAATTCATCAAGTGCAGATGCTTGAAGCTATTCATTAATCAATAATAATGTAGCATTCGATGCAACAACAATTGTGCATGTAACAACCCGCTTTTTTATGGTGTCAGAAATAGTGATTTCGGAGCCACAAATCTCACGACTGAGTCCGTAAATATTACTATTTAATATTTATAATAAATCTTGATTTGATAATTTATTTTATTTGAATGAATAATTAGGTTCAAGTGGTAAGTCCTTAAAGTAAAGTGGCTTTAGAAAATGAGATTTTGGGACCTCCTTTCGATAAACCAAGCTCGAAAATAATTTATTAAATATTTATAGGGTGTTATTAGGGTCATACTAAGATTTTGTTAAGAAATTTTAATGTTTAGATAATTAATTAATTGAAAAGGACTGAAGTGTAAAATATGTAAAACTTAATTGCTATAACTTTATTTGTATTAAATGAATATAAAAGCATGAATTAAAGGATTTATATGGAATTTACCTTTTTAGACCATAGTGGACGGTTCAAGGGTTTCAAATATGGAATTTTAGTTGTTTACTTTAAGGTTAATATAATAATTTAATAAATAGATCTAAAACAAAAGAAAATAAAGCATGTGTCTTCTTCATTTTCTATCTTCATCACCGAATAGGAAAATGGAAAACTCCATTGTTGGCTTCATAAGCTTCGGCCAAGCATGGTTATTTGCATGTAAATTTAATTTTCACCCAGTAAATTTTATGTTTTTGAGTTCGTGTTAGCTTAATCTAGTTAATCCGAAGTCAATTTGTAAAATTGATATATGTATTAGTTTAATCTAGCTATGCCATAGATGAATTTGATATATATTTTAAAGTTTTATGATAGATTGTTAAGCTTGGATGTTAAATAAATATATTTTGTTAGAAAATTTTTGATGATTTTAAGGCACAGTGACTTATAAAATTCAAGGAAAATAGTGTAAATTGATGATAAATATGGGCTGTTACAAGGCTAGGTAATAATCGGCTAGCATGAATTTTAATTAAAAGTGGTTAAATTATAAGTTTTGGGTTTAGGAATTAAATTGTAAAAAAGGTAAACTTTGAGGGTAATTTTATAAATTTTCATTGTTAAGGATTAAAATTTAACTTAATTATTTTAAATGTTGGAATGAGATTAATTGAAAAAATATAATTATTTAGATCAAGAAATGACTCGAACGGACATAAATCACAGAAAAATCAAAGTAGCGAATTAGGCGTTAGATCACGTTAAGACATCGTTTTGGTACAAGTAAGTTAGTATTATATATATTTTATATTAAAATCCTTGATTTTTTTTTTACTCTAGTTATGTTGTTTGTAATTATATAATGTTGGTTGATGGAAATTAATAATGCAATTGAGTTATACATGAGATATTCTGTCAGGCCTTGAGCCTAACAGGCTTCGTGCCAGAGTATTGTATCAGGACTTGAGCCTAGCAGGCTTTGTGCCAGTGTATTGTATCAGGCCTTGAGCCTAGCAGGCTTTGTGCTAGTGTATTGTATCAGGCTTTGAGCCTAGCAAGCTTCGAGCCTAGCAAGCTTCATGCCGGTGTATTGTATCAGGCTGTAAGCCTAGTAGGCTTCGTGTCAGTGTATTGTATCAGGCCTTGAGCTTAGCAGGCTTTGTGGCGGTGTATTGTGTCAGGTAATTTGTATTGAAAATATTATTTCAAGTATCATATGTAATTCAATATGGTTCAACGGGTAAGTAAAGATTAATGGAAAGACATGTATTAAATTTAATGTTACTAATGTTCATATGAAATGGAAAGATAGATAGGCATATATGAAATAAAAAGGATAAGAATTTATCGGTGATGGATGAAATATACATGGAATTCATTTCTTAATATATGCTATGTTTTATAGATGTTATGTTTACTTATTATCTATTAACTATGTTGATTCAAATGAGAAGAATGTGTAATGGATATATATATATGTGATAGATGATGTATAAAGCCTAAATGCTTATTATTTATATGCCATGATTTACTTGGAACTTAAATGTAATGTTATATTTACTAACCTTAAGAGGTAATGTGTATAGGAAAGGAAGTTTGGCATATGACATGGTGAAAGTATATTTGATTGTTTAATTTAATATGTTCGGTAAGTTTAAGTTTCCTTTTATACAAGCTTACTAAGCACTAAGTGCTTATATAGTTATTTTCTTTGTTTTGTAGATCATCGAAAAGCCTGATCGGTTGAAATTTTCGTCGGAGCACAATCACTCTATCCATTGACTATTTTGGTAGCTTTTGAATAATTTAGACTAATGGTTATAAATGGTATGTATAGGGTTGTATGTTAATTTGTAATGTTTTGAGCCTATGCTTAACATACTTGCGTATATATATATATATGTTTTGAAATTAGTTGGAATATGCTTGTGTTAACAGGTGAGTTTGGTCTCTTATGTGTGTCTTGTGAATGAATGTGACTAAGTGATATAATTTGAGAATGAAGTAACTAAATTGTGAATGTGTGATGTATGTTTTGGCATGTATAAGGCTTAATGAATAAGTGTTACATATATGTTATTTGGTCAACCTAGTTTGCTTATGCCTTTTGTGTAAATGTTTTTGTTTGGGTTTATAAGGTTTTGGCAAGATGTATTCTTGATTACTTTTAGGTGTATTGTAAATATATGGCTTGAGACATGCTTATATATGATTGAAATGACTACTGATGCATGGTTATAATAATGCATGTTTAAGGTAAGGTATGTTTTAGAATTAGATGAATTGGTGTGAATTGTGGTGCCTTTGAATGGCATATTGGTTAGAATTCATAGGTTGATTGATTTAGCATGAATTGAGAGTGATTTGGACAAATGAATACATGTGTAAATGATGTATCTTGTTGGCCAAGGATGGGTATTTAAATGGTTTGGTTTAAGGGTTAATTTTGGTGCACATAGCCTAAGATACGGGCTGTTACACGACAGTGTGCCACGCACAACCAACCCACACAGCTTTGTGTTTATTAAATTCTAGATGCAGGATGAATCACACAGTCACAATGAGTTACACGGCTATGTGACCAAACTTCAAATACCCACATGGCCTGAGTTATGTCACATAGCTGTGTGACCCGTGTTTTCAAATTTTTTAACTTTTTTTGAAATTTTCTGATTTGTTTTAAATTAGTCCTGGATTGTTCTCGAACTATTTTTAGGGCCTAGAAGGCTCGATTTAAGGCTCAAATCTGTATGTTTGCTAGGTTTATAATGAATTTTTGGTAATTAAGATTAAATGGAATTATTGATCTGTTTTGAAATTAATTATTCTGATTTGTACAGTAATGCTCTGTAACCCTAATCCGGTGACGGAGATGGGTTAGGGGTGTTACAGTGCACTAACAAACTAAAAAAGGAAAAGCATAAAAGCAGATTCCATGAGGACTTAAACATATTAGACCAGATTTCGTTTTGCTCAAATACTTTCAATCTTGTTTAAAAACTTTGAAAGAGACCCTATCATTGAATGAAATATACAAGTGAAATTCCAAAAGAAAAGAAAAGACTCACTTCATAAGAATATCATAGTATTAGGGATCTAAAGAATAGATCATTCCTTCAACATCTTTTATAGCTATTAATGCTTCATGCACACTTATCCAATTCATAGGCTGCAAATGCCAATATCCAAATTAAAATGAAAAAAATAGAAAAAAAAATTCTTTTTAGGGTACCAAACCTTGCACCGTTCGTATTGGGGGGGGGGATAACATTTGAGCATAGTTTTAATAGCTTCAATGGGTTTATACCTCAGATAGAAACAAATCAATCCTATAGAAATTTTTCATTTCAAAACTTTTAAAAGGAAAACTCAAATTCGTATTAGAAATTTCAACTGTTTAATTAAGCACTCGATTTTCAGAGATTTGTTTTCTATTTTTTTAGTATATCTTCAATGTTATTAGATCCCAAAAATTTCTCTGCTTCTACCATTATCGCTAATTCACTCACTCTCTCTGACCAATCACTTGGCAAACAAGAAATTTTCTTGTTTTATACAAGATTCTTCTTTAAAGTTAGAGGGATGAACCCAATATATAAACAAGTTTAGATTTTTAAGGAGAAAAGAAAAGAGATGAAATTGTAACAATGAAAGTGAGATTGAGGGGAATATTAACCTTACTAGGATCAACTTTGGGGAAGCTTCGAGGATCAACTCTGTCAATTACTTGAGGGTGTGGTGGCTTGAAGTGTTGGTGAGGTTGAGAGTGATAAAGGGCAACAATGATAGGTTAGGGTTTTTTTTCTTTATTCCTCAAGCTATTCTTTAGGTATTGTGAGGAATGCTTGTTACGGAGAAGTTGTAATAAGAGATGAGTGACGATTTGGTGGAATGAATGATTTGGTGAACCAAACGAAGGAATCACTATTTATCACCAAATTGACCAGTCATGGAATGGCTATTATAGCCAACCAAACATGACGCAAGGTTTTTAGGCATTAATAAACTTTTACAAAACACTACTCATCCCTTGTTAAGTGTTAGGTGGGTGTTTTTTTTAGGTTTATCTTGAAGATGTGTCATATTTAAAAAAGGACATAGCTTTAAATTTCCTCAATGATCTACCATTTCTATTCCTTGTCTTTTCAATATCATCAAATAATAATTCCTAATTCTTGAACCATAGTTTAGAAAAATTATCAACTTCATAAAACAAAAGATAATTACAAAAAAGTCATGTAATTGATAATCGATAGCTTGAAAAAATGCTTCACGTAATGTCCCATGCCTTTTTTGTAATTATCATTTTGTTTTATAAATTATTTCATGAGTGGCATGAGACATTACATGAAACATTTTTCCGAGCTATAGATTATCAATTACATAAATTTTTTTTGTAATTATCATTTTGTTTTACGAAGTTGGTAATTTTTCTAAATTATGGTCTAAGAATTAAGAATTATTATTTGAAGATATTTTCATCGTCAAAGGTTTGCTTATAGACTTTTTGACTTTGGGAATGATCGCTTTGATTGACATTAAAAACACAATGAATAGAAATGATAGATCATTGAGGAAACTTAAAAATATGTTTTTTTTTAAATATGATATCAGTTTGATTGATATTAAAAAGACAATGAATAGAAATAGTATACCATAGAAGAAATTTAAAATATGTTCCTCTTCCAAATATGATACGTATTCAATATAAACATAATTTCTTAGTTATGGAAGAAATTATTTATGATAGAATTGCTTTACTTCGTGAGCACAATGTATAATGACTTAAACTTTGACCAAAATCTGTTTATGATGCAGTTGTTAATTTTATGTATAATAAGTTTGATGTGTTCTTTTTCATATATGGTGGTGGTGGTACTGGCAAAGCATTTTTTGTGGAGATCAATCATTGTTTGGGTTACATTTTAAAAATGTATAATATGAAATAGAAAATAATTTTAAATGCAAAAAGAAAAAATACACTACCTAAAAACTAAATTTAGTAAAAGTAAAAATTATATTACATTAAATATTTAGTAATAAGAATTGCGTAAATTTTATAAGTTTCTATGTTATTTGAATTTTTTAATTACTTATGGTTTTTTAAATAAAAAACTTAGAGTTGGAGAGTAGATTAAATATGGATGGGTATATAATAGAAATTTTACGTCTTTAAAATGTGATGATGTGAGAAAATTTTATTAGGATGATCCTAATATAAGTTATTCCTTAAAAAATATATAAAAGTTGATATTTTTTAGTTTTTGAATGGTTTTGTAAAATATTTTTTATTATTTTGGAAGTCTTTTTAGGAAAATAAACATAACATATTATATTTGTTACAAAATCTTATATAAACATTTTTGAGAACTAAAATTTATTTTATAATAAAATAATATTTTGTAATAATTAATATCTTATATAGTTTTGATAATAATCAATATCTAATTAAAATTTAATTAACATATAACATATACGAGGGTAGATAATGACACATTGTAAACGGGTGTGATAAAACTTCATATTTATATTATTAAAATATTCGTATTTTATATTATGAAACATTTATTTCTAAATATTTATAAAGTGATTTATTAATAAAATATTAAGATAGAATATTTTAAATAAAATAATCAAAATATTATTAAAGTTAAATTTGTAATATTAAATAAATTTATGAAAATAATAATTATATTAGCAAACTTGTGTGATATTATGATATGCTATATATGTTGATGGTTTGCATTGCAGACTTTTAGTTAAGAATTATGATTGATTAATAATTAAACTTGGGGTTTATTCATTTTTGTTTTTTCAATTTTTATGCTAAGCTTAGGGCTTACCATGTGAGCTTTGTTTGGAATATTAATGTTGTCATTAGGTTGTGAGGGATACGGGAATGGTCACTAAGGAAAATAAAACAACTTATGTAAAGTATTGTTCTTCACCAGCCGAAGAATTGCTACTTACTATTGACGGGTATAGTAAAATTGTTGACTTTGGTGCTCAAGAAGCACTGGAGTAATTTAAGAGCCTAAACTTAGTTTAGAGAGAAGGGTAGATGCTTTCAGCCATTGTTTACAGTGGAGTCCAACTTCTCCTTGCATCTTGTTTTTGGAGTGAGGGTGATGATCATGATTCCTCGAGGAATTCTACCCACATTGAAGATTGCGATGTAGACACTCAATTTTGCCCGGACCCAGAAATAATCCAAAAATAATAAATCTCCCCCCCAAAAAAAAAAACGAAGTCCAAGTTCAGTACAGAATTACAAATATAATTTGGCCCGATCGAAATGACCCATTACTTGAAAAGATTTAAGGTCCATCTACAAGTTTGACTCATATGGAAATCTAATCTTCAATGATATGCAATCTTAGATGTGATATGCAATCTTAGATATGATACAATCTTAGATATGATTGCAATCTTAGATATGATACAATCTTAGATATGATTGCAATCTTAGATATGATATACAATCTTAGAAGATATGATTTTGTAATCTTGGAGATTTAATTTGTAGATATCCTTTAATCTTAACCGTTGATGTAATTGATCATGATCGTTGGATTTGGGGAGGCTCAACTATAAATAGAGGCCTCTCCCCTCATTGTAAAACAACTTGACTTCACTTAAGTTTTGGGAAGCAATAAGAATTCTTGAGAGCATTCACTCAAATTTCTCTCCTCTTGCGTTCTTATTTTCTACGGTTTGTTCTTATTTATTCTTTGTTCATCTTCGTTTTCAACCTTTTATTTAATCCCTATCTCCTTAATTTTTTAATTCTCTTTTATATTTTATTTTTAATAATTTTAGTATTTATATCAAATTATTTTTTATTAAATTCTATATTATTCATTGTTTTAAAAATATATTTCATTTAATTGAAAAAGTTTTTTCTTAAATAAGGCAATGTTTGGTGTTTTCGAAAAATAGTGCCCTAACATGCTGGGTTGCGATTTTTTTTCGTTTGACTAAATAACCAAATATCATTTTAATAAATTTTCAAAATTATGAGATAATTTTAGTTACGATGATTTAAAACATCGTGTCCTAACATGCTGGATGTGATGTTTGTATACTTTCGGAACAAAGGAATCTCAAGTTTCAACTTTAAATTGTTCAAGTTTTAAAATCTTTTCAAATTTTCTGACATTAAGACAAAAAATTATTCAATTTGGTACCAATTTTGGGCGTTACGAGGGTGCTAATCCTTCCTCGTACGTAACCGACTCCCGAACCTATTTTTCTCATAATTTCGTAGACCAAAATTAATGTTTTAAAATAAAACATTTTATAAGGTGATCCAATCACACTTAAAAAGATTGGTGGCGACTCCCGTTTTTGTTTTTCAAAAGTCGATCCCCGTTTTTCAAACACCCCCTTTAAAAAATGGTTTTGACAGCTTGGCGACTCCACTGGGGACCTATAAGAGAGTCAAGTCGAAAATTGATTATTTTCTGTCTTAATGTCGAAAATTTGGAAAATTTTTAAAATATGTCATTTTTACAGGTGTTAGTTGCATATGTTTGTTATTGTTTACACACAGATTGCATTTGCATGACCGTTGTGGTCACACCCTTAAGTGGGAGTGAGAAGCTATGCTTTCGTGAGGTTTTCACCTCCGCATGGGCTAGTGGATTGCTTCCGGGATACATCCGTACCTATGTCTTCGTGAGATTTTCATCTCCGCATGGCCATAGGGAAATGTGTCCCCCTGAACCGAACTTGGTCCATATGAAACTATAATTGGTGAGGATCGAAGAATCTGCTGGTTCAGGTACCCTTGCTTTAGAACCGAACTACATATAGTGAACTTTAAGTGCTTGCCCCAGGTAGTATGATGATGACCTTTAGTGCCTACCTTTATAAGTTCTTATTTATTATATTTTTTTTATATATGTGACACTGACTTGTTTTTCTTATTTTACTATCATTGCATGTCATTTATCATTAAAAGGTGTCGATTCAAAGTTCGATTTCTGAGTTAGAAAGTTTTGTAATGGGGAACAAATATCTTAATAAAATGGAGGACAACTCTTTCGTTTGTGCTTGGTCAGAGAAAACCCAGATAGAAAAAGGAAATAGTGTCATCGAAGGATACACATCAAAATTATGGGACTACACTCTCATTAGTGTGATGCAAAATAACCTCCAAGAGTTAAAGGAAATGGGATTAATGGAGTAACGAAGCCAAGCAGTTGTTCTACAACAGTTATGGGGAATTGCAGTATTTGCTTGACATGAAGATAGATGAACAATTCAAGGTGGGCGTGGGGAGTACTGATGGACACTTCTACCATTACAGATGAAGATAGTCACCTCGTGGATGGTAAGGGTTTAAAACCTACAAAATTGAATTGGATGGAAAGAATTTTGCTTATGATGGTAGAAAGACTCACTTACTATAGGACTACCAAACAACAAGCTGGAATTTGCTGTGGTACTTTAGGATGTTGTACTTATCAGAAATAATGGAAATGTAAGCCCTGATGACCAGGACAACCAAATGAGCATGAAAGAAAGAGATTAAAGAAGATCGTATCGTTTAAAGACCTTTAAAGTGGAGATTAGCTATGCTGCGAAGATACTCATGCAAGCAATTCAAAATGTTCTGTGGAGGCAGAAATTTAAAGACTCTCAAGAAGCACTGAGGATGTTTGATATCATTTTAAGGTAGTATGCTGTGAAGCTGGAATGCCTACTTGTTCGCTAATATTTCTTTCAAGGTAATCAGAGCAACTTCACAGACATTAGAGGAGGTGTCTTTGGCTGTAGAACTTACTTCATAAGTGAAGCTGTAATTCAAATTCAAGAGATAGCTGATCATTTATAGATACTGGTAGAAAGGGCAAGCATGTTGAACACCAATATGAGCTACAGTTCAGATAGAGGTCGAGAGTTAGCTTTGTTATTAGATAGGGTTAAGACTCTGGGCCTACGAGCGAAAGCGTATTTGTAATCCATTTTATGAAAAGACTTTTGTTCCTTAAATAACGTTTTCTAAAATGAAACTGAATCGAGATCGATACCTTTTTGCATTCATGCATTTTCATTACATTACATCAAAGAAAAGAATGTGTTGATTCGAAATTCGATTCCTAAATAGAATAGTTTGTCATAAGGAAACAAATTTCTTGATAAAGTAGATTATAGTGCGGTCGTCTGAATATAGTCCAAGTAAACACAAGGAGAGAAAGCTGGTAGTCCACGGAGGAATACATGATGTAATTGCCAGAGATTCAAGCCAACAAAGGTTATCCAAGAGCATGAGGAGAGAAAGCCGGAAGTCCACGAAGGAATACATGACTTGATTTAATTGCCAACAAAGATTATCCAAGAGTCGGCACTTTTTGATGAGTATCATGAAGATAAGCGAGCAAGAGATCGAGGCTCAGATTAAGCAGCAAGGAGCTAGCAAAGGCATCTTTTGGAGAATTTACAGGATTCGACCATGAAGAAAAGATCAGCGTTTACTTGGACTATGAAGGGCAAGATCGCATATGTAATCTATTTTCATGTAAAGAAATCTGTTTTCTAGAAAAGTTATTCTAATGGAATTGAATTCAAGATCAACATCTCCTTTTCTTTTGCATTCATGCATTTGCATTGCATCATATCAAATGCATTTAAATCCATAAAAAGACCCTAATTAGTTAAAGTTATTAAAAAGAGAAAGAAAAAGAGAGAGAGAGAGAAGAGGGTCACAGCTGAGTGAAAAAGAAGTTGAATGGGAATTAACGACGTTCCCTTACATATCCTCGACTTTTGTATCAGGAGGGATAGCTTATCGGAGAAGGGGGTGTTTGGAAATGAAAATCATCCCATCAATCTCATACATGGGGAAGGGACTGAACAAAGAAACCTTGAGGGCATTCGCCCTTATGAACCGGGAATTTCTTTAAACAATTGGACTGCAGAAGAACTTCCTGTAATCTTTAGGAATTTTACGGAGTAATATTCGAACACTCTTGTTGCTCTAAAGCCTAGGAGTAATGAGATTTCTTTTGAGAAGTGGGCTCATGTTCGAGACATTTTATTTTCAATAAAACATACTTTTATTATTCATCCGAGTAAATATTCTTTCATTCTGATTCTTTTGACCTTTGACATTCTTTATAAATTTTCATTTCATGTAAATAGTCATTTTTTAATTCATTTATTCCTTGTATATTCTTTTATCTGCCTATCATAGATTCCTAGATATCAATGACACGAGCAACGATACTACAGATTCAGAGTTCCTTTTGAGTACGATATGTGTTTAGAGGAATCTCAGTACTTTGAAGGTGACAGAAATTATGACTTGTTTCTGAATTTGTTGAAAATGGTTTTTACCCCATGAAGTGGTGGTAGGAAATATAGCCTTAGAGGAAGGAAAGATTGTGAAATTGGAATTAGCTGAGGAGACAAGACAAGACCTTGTTGAGACTATTATGGGAATTCAAAAATGTGGTCCAAAAACGCATGTAAGAGGATTTGCAATTGCCAGAATAAACATGAGGTTTTGAGGCATTGTTGGTCCACCATGAAAAGGGATCGCATCAGTTGTACAATGAATGCCAAATTTAAGGGAGTCAAGACTTATGAGGCATGTATGTTATGGGCCCGAGCTCGTCAAAAGTTTCAAGCTGACAATGACTCATCTTTGTGGACGTCAACTGCTCCATTAGGAGGGGAGATAGCTTCATATGCCAATATTACAAAGTCAAAAGTCATCCATCTCAAAAAAAAAAAGAAAAAGAAAAAAGATTATATATAACTGCACAATGCCAAAAGTTTGCAGTCTTTTCAAAGATAATGCGCCATACCACAGTACAACAAAGGTTGCCAAAAGAAAAGAAAAAGAAAAAAAATTACAGAAGATGACCGAGACTGGTAAAAATTGGCATAAGAAACTACTGCCTACTATCTATGTGTAACACCCCTAACTCGTGACCGACGCCGGTGTCGGACACGAGGGGTTAACGGCCAAATCCTCTCAAAATACCAACCAATTTGACATTACCAGTCAGGCTGGAAAACTGCGTCACCGTCGCCTTAAAAATCATATCTCGAGTTTCAAAACTCGGAAACTGGTTTCGTAAATTTTCCCTGAATTTAGACTCATATACCCATCCATGGATTTATTTTTAGAATTTTTGGTTGGCCCAATTGGTACAGTTTATTAGTTAAAGTCACCCATGTTACCGGGATCGACTGCTCTGACCTTCGTACGTTACAACTTGGATATCTCTCTGTACAGGGCTTTAATACTGGTGCCGTTTGTTTCTAATGAAACTAGACTCAAAATGGAATCTGTACATATAAGGCATGACTCCTAATTATTTCTGGATAATTTATGGAAAATTTTCAAAGTCGCGACAGGGGACCCAGAAACCGTTCTGGCCCTGTCTCACGAGAACTTTAATATTTCTCAGTATACTGCTCATATGATCGTTTCGTTTCGTCCATATAAAAATAGATTCATCAAGGTTCAATTTAATAATTTACTCACTATTTAATTCTACTTCTACTATTTTTAGTGATTTTTCAATCTCATCTCACTGCTGCTGTCCGCAACAGTTACTGCAGTAGACTATGCCAATTTCATGAATCTTTCCTTTGGCCTTAATCATCCATCATACATGACACAAATTATGGCCACCTTATCAAAATTAGAGTTTCTAAGACTCGTGGCTATAGGTTCTAGCATCCCACTCGACGACCACATAGGCCATTTTCACATGGCTTAAAGTTTACAACCCACAATTCGACAAAATATAATAGCCTATACATGCCAAATGTTCTTCAACAACAAAAACAATACCACAAGATTTCAGCCGTTGTGATGACTTCAGCGACGGTCCCGATCACGCATAAACAATACGAGTCCGAGAGACCTAAAATGGGTGACAAGAAAAACACCGAGTGAGTTTACAACTCAGTAAGTCATAAGCATTCATCAATCCATCGATAAAGTTACTACAACATGTACAACAAACGAGGCTAGGTACTCATCCATATCGAATCTATACCTTAATACCTCGGACCTTTCGGTCCAATCTCGTACCAAATCATACATCCACATTTCATATTTTACACAACAAGATAATCAAGCATTTTTACACATTAACTCATTTTCCAGCACAACCATACAATTTCAATCATCACATAGATTTAAGGCTTATCAAGTTCAACCCCAAGCATGAACGTATTCTCTATTCGTCATGAGCTCGAGGTACTTACCCTATCCGCTGTCCATACTCAATTCAATGGAGACACACCTCCATATATATAGAGTATGCACACACAGTGCTTACTACTCGATTTCGCACACTTAGTGCCACGTAATTTAAGCCCGCACACACAGTGCCATACCTCCGAGCTCGCACACCCAAAGGTCAGTATTTTTCCAGCTTGCACACATAGTGTCATATTTTTCCAGCATGCACACATAGTGCCTTATATTTCCAGCACGCACACTTAGTGCCATATATTTCCAGCACGCACACTTAGTGCCGATCTGTCACCGCATACACGTATTGTTCAAGACACTTAGTGCCGAAAGCAAACTTTCTACACATTTCACTATTTCTTTTACATTCAACAAATGTCATCACTCCATACACATACATTTTCATTTATATATATATGTATATCATCCCATTAAACACAATTGCATAAATTTTACAATCATTTAAGCAATATCAAATACGTGCTTAATGACTTACCTTGTTTGGGGTAGAACGGTTCCAAATCGGCTACTCGCTTGCTTTCTCCTTTCCTTTATCCAATCTAGTTCCCTTTGCTCTTGAGCTAAATCAAACAAATTTACTTCTCAATCTAACACATACATACGGCAACCATACACATTTTTAAATCAATTCATTCGTATCATTTGTCCATGCATTAGTTTTTAACACATTCGCCACTAGGGCAACCTATTTAACTTTTAAGATTCATTTCTAATTTTAGTTAAACAATGCCGAATGCCATTAACTACTAATGCCACACACACATATGCATAAAATTAACCCATACATGACCTATAGCTCATTCGATCATTCATCTTTCAAACCTATCAAAGCTTCATATCACACTTCCTTGGCGAACACACATACAAGCACAATTTAGCATTTTTTATTTATTTCATGATACATTCGGCCTTGACATAATTTCATTAAAAGTCCTATTAGCCACTTCACCCTTCAATTATATCATCTACTTATCATTTCTTAAGATTACCATCTTAATGCCCATTATAACCACTCTCATAATCTAAATCTAAAAATCGGCAACACCCACCTTTTAGCTATCTTAGCGAATACTTCTCAACACTTAGATTAAAGTATGCACCTTAACTTAATACAACTTTCATTATCCCATGTAGCCGAATGTACCAAGCATTTATCATTTGCACATAGATTCTATAGCATGGCCGAATACTCATGCACATACACATAACAACAAGAACTCAAGGATCTAAAAATCTCCTTTTATTAAACATTCATCTCACTTCTCTTCATGCTTCATCACAACAACATTTAAACAACCAACCAAAAAAGACAACCTCCATGGCGAACTTCATCTCCATCAAATAGCAAAGAAATCTAAGCCATGGGCTAGGTAGGTTTCAAACTAACAACTAAAACATGCATGAATCTTAAAGAATGACATCAAACATACCTCACTCTAGTTGCAAGTATGGCCAAGCTTCTCCAAACCCCCCCTCTCTCTCACTCACGGCAATTGAAAGAAATTTGAGGAAGGATGAGCATTTTTTTTTGTTTTTCTTGTTCAATTCACGGCAAATGGGGGGAAAGGCATCCACACACACTTTTTTTTTCTTTTCTATTTCTTTTATTATTTCCTTTCTTTTACATAAAATAATGACCACTTCATGGAAATTTACCACATATTGTAATATATGCTCCATCATGGCCGGCCACTATGCATAAGAAAAGGAGTATTTGACATGCAAAACCACTATTTTCACTACATGCTTTAATAGGTCCTCATAGATTAACCTATCACATTTCTACAATGTTTCATATAAGTCCATTTTTAATAAATTCACATAGAAATGATCAAATTAATGCATGAAACTTTCATACATGCATTTATTAACATCATAAACATAGAATATAACAATTAATTATTTATAAGACTCGGTTTCGTGGTCCCGAAACCACTTTCCGACTAGGGTCAATTTTGGGTGTCACAACTCTCCCCACTTAAGAAATTTTCGTCCCAGAAAATCTTACCGTAAATAGGCTCGGTATCGCTCTTTCATAGAGTCCTCAAGTTCCCAAGTGGCTTCTTCAATTCGTGTTTATGCCACAACACCTTCACTAACGGGATTTTCTTATTGCGCAACTCTTTTACTTCACGCATCATAATGCGAACCGGTTCCTCTTCATAGCTCAAATTAGGTGAATCTCAATCTCGGATGGAGCAATTACGTGCGATGGATCAGACCTATATCGTCAAGCATCGAGACATGAAAACATTGTGAATCTTTTCGAGCTCGGGGCAAAATCAAACGTTACGCGACTGGACCGACTCGTTCGGATACCTCATATGGCCCGATGAACCTCGGGCTCAATTTGCCCTTATGGCCAAATCTAAGCACTTTCTTCGTGGTGAGACTTTGAGAAATACCTTGTCTCCAACCCGATATTCAATATCTTTTCTTTTCAAATCCGCATCGACTTTTGGCGATCCGGCGACCTTCAAACTTTCACGAATTACTCGAACTTTTGCTCGGCATCCTTAACCAAATCAACCTCAAGATTTTTCCTTCACTAAGTTCAGTCAGAATAATGGGGTACGGCATTTACGACCGTATAAAGCCTCGTAAGGCGCCATCTTGATACTTGATTGAAAGCTATTGTTGTGCGAATTCAACCAAGGGTAAATACTGCTCCCATGCACCACTAAACTCAAGGATGCAACATCTCAACATATCCTCGAGTATTTGAATTATCCGTTCGGATTGACCATCGGTTTGGGGGTGAAAAGCAGTGCTAAAATGCAGTTTGGTACCCAAAGCCTCTTGCAATTTCTTCCAAAACCGCGACGTAAATCTTGGGTCTCTATCCGACACGATAGAAATAGGTACCCCATGCAATCGAACAATTTGGGAGACGTATAATTCTGCCAACTTATCGAGCGAAAAATCCGTGCGGACAGGGATAAAATGAGCAGACTTGGTCATCTATCAACAATGACCCAAACCAAGTCTTTCTTATTCGAGTCAATGGTAACCTGACACAAAGTCCATTGTTACTCGATCCCATTTCCATTCGGGTATCATGATCGGTGAAGTAATCCCGATGGCACTTGATGTTCCGCTTTCACTTGTTGACATATCGACACCTTGAAACAAATTGAAATGTCTCGTTTCATACGGGCCACCAAAATTGGCGTTTCGGTCATTGTACATTTTAGTACTACCGGGTGGATTGACATTCGACTACAATGGGCTTCATTTAGAATTATCGAAATAAGTTCAATTCTTTGGAACACACAGACGACTTCGAACCTCAAACAATCATCATCATCGATTTGAAACTCGATCCCTTGTTCGAACATACTCAAACCGCTTTTGCAAGCAACTCCTCATCAACTTTCGAGCTTCCGAATTTGATGAGCCAACAATGGTTTGGCCTTTAATTGGCTACTAACACATTGTCGGGTAGAATAGACAAGTGTACATTCATCGCTCAGTAAAAGCAAACGGTGATTTTCGACTTAAGGCATCCGCAACCACATTAGCCTTTCCCGGTGATAATCAATGACGAGTTCATAATCTTTTAACAACTCGAGCCATCGTCTTTGTCGCAGATTTAAGTCTCTAAGTCATCAAATATTTGAGACTTTTGTGATCCGAATACACATGGCACTTCTCACCAAATAAGTAATGTCGCCATATCTTCAAGGCGAACACGATGGCGACCAATTCGAGATCATGGGTTGGATAATTTTTCTCATGTGGCTTTAATTGTCTCGACGCATAGGCCACAACTCGACCTTCTTGCATCAATACGCAACCTAACCCAAGTAGGGAGGCATCACTATAGATGACAAACTCTTTGCCAGATTCAGGCTGTACTAGAACTGGAGCTTTCGTCAAATGGGTTTTCAATTGGTCGAAACTTTTCGACACTTTTCCGTCCATTCAAATTTGACATCTTTACAAGCGGTTTTGTCATGGGTGTGGCTATCATCGAGAATCCTTTCACAAACCGTCGGTAAGTAAGCAAGCCCAAAAAGCTCCTAACCGGTAACATTCCTTGGAGGTTTCCAATTGACTATGGTCGAAATTTTGTTCAGTCCACCCCGACACCGATGCGGACACCACGTGCCCCAAAAAGCTAACCTCTTTCAACCAAAATTCACATTTCTTGAACTTTGTATATACTCGCTTATCTCGTAAGATTTGCAACACTAGCCTCGGTGTTCGGCATGTTCGGTTTCATCTTCGAATAGACCAAAATGTCATCGATAAATACAACTACGAACCGATCCAAGTATGGCCTGAAAATTCTATTCATTAAATCCATAAACACCGAGGGCATTAGTGAGCCCAAACGGCATCACCAAGAATTCGTAGTGACCATACCTTGTTCTAAAAGCGGTTTTGGGTATGTCCGATTCTCGGACCCTCAACCGATAGTATCCCGACCTCAAATCTATCTTTGAAAACACCGAGGCTCCCTTTAATTGATCAAACAAATCGTCAATTCGTGGCAACGGATATTTATTCTTTATCGTCACTTTATTGAGTTGGCGGTGAGTCGATGCACAACCTCATGCTTCCGTCCTTCTTTCTCACAAACAATCTTTGAGTGCTTACGGAGAAAAACTCGGTCGGCGAAACCTCTATCCGTCAATTCTTGCAATTGAACCTTCAATTCTTTTAATTCGTTAATGCCATACGATCACGGGCTATTGAAATCGGCGTAGTACCGGTACAACTTCGATGCGAATTCCACTTCTCGAACCGGTGGCAATCCGGTAACTTCTCGGAAAAACATCGAATACTCACAAACTCTGGTACCGATTCGAGTTTCCTTTCCGTCTCTTTACTTCCCAACACATACGCAAGGTATGTTTCACACCCTTTTCACATATCTCCGAGCGGTCATAGAAGATATTATCATTGGCACTCCTTTTAAATCGAAGAGACTCGACTCGGACTACCTCATTATTTGCACTCCTCAAAACAATGGTTTTCCTTTTGCGATCCACCTTTCGCATCATGTACGGTCACCAATCCATACCAAGAATAACATCGAATTCATCAAATGGTAGAAGCATTAGATCGTCCGGAAAGCGAGATTCTCGAATTATTAGGGGCATCTCTTGCACACTTTATCAACGAAATGCGTATTGACCCAAAGGGTTTGACACTGAATTACGAACTCGAGAGACTCAACAGTAGAGTCTTCTTGGATGCTAAAGTTTCACATACATATGAATGAGTAGAGCCGGGGTCAATCAATGCAATCACACTAGTATCAAAGAGAGTAAAAGTACCGGTGATAACGTCGGGGAGGATGCCTCCTCTCGATGCAGATGGCATATGCTCTAGCAGGAGCGGGTCTCAGATCGAACAGTAGTATCGGTGGCTCCCCTCGATTACCACCCCTACCTCCTGAAACCCTCGGGGTCTACCTCTAGTGTCGCCCCACTAGATCTCGTGACCTTGCATCTTATTCTTCTCATCTAGCTCTGTGCAATCCCTAATGAAGTGGTCCTTGAACCACATCCATAATGAGCCGGTTAACAGACTTACCCCAACATTCACCTAGGTGTCGTCTTCCACATTGGGGACATTCAGTCTCTCTTGACGATTATTGCCCACACTAGCTATCGATGTAGCTCTGGAGTCCGTCAATGGTCGGGCTCTAATGGAAATTCCCGATCGCCTCGACTTACTAGTGTCCTCTTTGAACCTCTTTACGATCAAGAACGGAGCTTTACTCGTTGATCTTTTATGGTAATCTCTTGCTTCAAGTTCAGCCTTCTTCTTCTCCTTCCCAAGTTCTTCGCCTTGCGAGCTCGTTCGACTAGTGTCACGAACTCCTTTATCTCCAAAATTCCCACTAGTAACTTTAACTCTTCATTCAATCCTTCTTCAAATCTTTTGCACATAGCAACCTCATCACCACACACTCCCGAGCATACCGACTAAGTCTTACGAACTCATGTTCAGATTCGTAAACAGTCATACGGCCTTGCTTGAGTTCCAAGAACTCCTTACGCTTCGATCGATGAACCGTTGACTAATATATTTCTTCCAAATTTGCATTTGAAAGAAATCCCAAGTAACTTGTTCCTTTGAGACTATGGAAATCAAGGTCCTCCACCAATAGTAGGTGAGTCTGCAACAAAGATATCGCACACTTAAGACATTCATCGGTGTGCATGACAGTTCATCAAACACTCTAATGGTGTTATCAAGCGAACTTCGGCCCTTTCGGCATAAATCGGTAACTATGGCCTTAAACTCCTCGCCCCACGCTTCCTAATCAAGTCCACGGTGGTTTACTCAGCCTCACAGGATCGATGGCGATGGCATCACGGGCTCTTGGGGTGGATTATTTAAATTCGGGAATGGTTGGACACCCGGATTGGTTCGGGCATATTGCACGACCCACTCATTCATCATGGTGAAGAAGGCTTGTTTCGCCCCTTCATTTTGATTATTCGCGGATGACTGAGGCTCAACAGGTGGTGTCCCTTGCGCAGGAGCAGCCGCTACACTTTCAACGTCATCCGCCAAGGGTCTCTATCCGGGTTCCATCGCTAATCAAAACAAAAATTTCAACCGTCGAAGTCATCACATTATTAAGCACTAACAATTTGGCATGTATAGCTAGACTCACACGCTCTATGGTAGTCCTAGAACCGACTAAACCATAGCTCTGATACCAATAAAATTGTAACACCCCTAACTTGTGACCGACGCGCGTTGTCGGACACGAGGGTTAACGGCCAAATCCTCTCAAAATACCAACCAATTTGACATTACCAGTCAGGCTGGAAAACTGCATCACCGTCGCCTTAAAAATTATATCTCGAGTTTCAAAACTCGGAAACTGGTTTCGTAAATTTTCCCTGAATTTAGACTCATATACCCATCCATGGATTTATTTTTAGAATTTTTGGTTGGCCCAATTGGTACAGTTTATTAGTTAAAGTCACCCATGTTACCGGGATCGACTGCTCTGACCTTCGTGCGTTACAACTTGGATATCTCTCTGTACAGGGCTTTAATACTGGTGCCGTTTGTTTCTAATGAAACTAGACTCAAAATGGAATCTGTACATATAAGGAATGACTCCTAATTATTTCTGGATAATTTATGGCAAATTTTCAAAGTCGCGACAGGGGACCCAGAAACCGTTCTGGCCCTGTCTCACGAGAACTTTAATATTTCTCAGTATACTGCTCATATGGTCGTTTCGTTTCGTCCATATAAAAATAGATTCATCAAGGTTCAATTTAATAATTTACTCACTATTTAATTCTACTTCTACTATTTTTAGTGATTTTTCAATCTCATCTCACTGCTGCTGTCCGCAACAGTTACTGCAGTAGACTATGCCAATTTCATGAATCTTTCCTTGGCCTTAATCATCCATCATACATGACACAAATTATGGCCACCTTATCAAAATTAGAGTTTCTAAGACTCGTGGCTATAGGTTCTAGCATCCCACTCGACGACCACATAGGCCATTTTCACATGGCTTAAAGTTTACAACCCACAATTCGACAAAATATAATAGCCTATACATGCCAAATGTTCTTCAACAACAAAAACAATACCACAAGATTTCAGCCGTTGTGATGACTTCAGCGACGGTCCCGATCACGCAAACAATACGAGTCCGAGAGACCTAAAATGGGTGACAAGAAAAACACCGAGTGAGTTTACAACTCAATAAGTCATAAGCATTCATCAATCCACTGATAAAGTTACTACAACATGTACAACAAACGAGGCTAGGTACTCATCCATATCGAATCTATACCTTAATACCTCGGACCTTTCGGTCCAATCTCGTACCAAATCATACATCCACATTTCATATTTTACACAACAAGATAATCAAGCATTTTTACACATTAACTCATTTTCCAGCACAACCATACAATTTCAATCATCACATAGATTTAAGGCTTATCAAGTTCAACCCCAAGCATGAGCGTATTCTCTATTAAATCATGAGCTCGAGGTACTTACCCTATCCGCTGTCCATACTCAATTCAATGGAGACACACCCTCCATATATATAGAGTACGCACACACAGTGCTTACTACTCGATTTCGCACACTTAGTGCCACGTAATTTAGGCCCGCACACACGATTGCCATACCTCCGAGCTCGCACACCCAGTCTAGTATTTTTCCAGCTTGCACACATAGTGTCATATTTTTCCAGCATGCACACATAGTGCCTTATATTTCCAGCACGCACACTTAGTGCCATATATTTCCAGCACGCACACTTAGTGCCGATCTAAATCACCGTATACACGTATTGTTCGCACACTTAGTGCCGAAAGCAAACTTTCTACACATTTCACTATTTCTTTTACATTCAACAAATGTCATCACTCCATACACATACATTTTCATTTATATATATATGTATATCATCCCATTAAACACAATTGCATAAATTTTACAATCATTTAAGCAATATCAAATACGTGCTTAATGACTTACCTTGTTTGGGGTAGAACGGTTCCAAATCGGCTACTCGTTTGCTTTCTCCTTTCCTTTATCCAATCTAGTTCCCCTTTGCTCTTGAGCTAAATCAAACAAATTTACTTCTCAATCTAACACATACATACGGCAACCATACACATTTCAGAAATCAATTCATTCGTATCATTTGTCCATGCATTAGTTTTTAACACATTCGGCCACTAGGGCAACCTATTTAACTTTTAAGATTCATTTCTAATTTTAGTTAAACAATGCCGAATGCCATTAACTACTAATGCCACACACACATATGCATAAAATTAACCCATACATGACCTATAGCTCATTCGGTCATTCATCTTTCAAACCTATCAAAGCTTCATATCACACTTCCTTGGCCGAACACACATACAAGCACAATTTAGCATTTTTTTATTTATTTCATGATACATTCGCCTTGACATAATTTCATTAAAAGTCCCTATTAGCCACTTCACCCTTCAATTATATCATCTACTTATCATTTCTTAAGATTACCATCTTAATGCCCATTATAACCACTCTCATAATCTAAATCTAAAATAAGCAACACCCACCTTTTAGCTATCTTAGCGAATACTTCTCAACAGTTAGATTAAAGTATGCACCTTAACTTAATACAACTTTCATTATCCCATGTAGCCGAATGTACCAAGCATTTATCATTTGCACATAGATTCTATAGCATGGCCGAATACTCATGCACATACACATAACAACAAGAACTCAAGGATCTAAAATCTCCTTTTATTAAACATTCATCTCACTTCTCTTCATGCTTCATCACAACAACATTTAAACAACCAACCAAAAAAGACAACCTCCATGGCGAACTTCATCTCCATCAAATAGCAAAGAAATCTAAGCCATGGGCTAGGTAGGTTTCAAACTAACAACTAAAACATGCATGAATCTTAAAGAATGACATCAAACATACCTCACTCTAGTTGCAAGTATGGCCAAGCTTCTCCAAACCCCCTCTCTCTCACTCACGGCAATTGAAAGAAATTTGAGGAAGGATGAGCATTTTTTTGTTTTTCTTGTTCAATTCACGGCAAATGGGGAAAGGCATCCACACACACTTTTTTTTTTCTTTTCTATTTCTTTTATTATTTCCTTTCTTTTACATAAAATAATGACCACTTCATGGAAATTTACCACATATTGTAATATATGCTCCATCATGGCCGCCACTATGCATAAGAAAAGGAGTATTTGACATGCAAAACCACTATTTTCACTACATGCTTTAATAGGTCCTCATAGATTAACCTATCACATTTCTACAATGTTTCATATAAGTCCATTTTTAATAAATTCACATAGAAATGATCAAATTAATGCATGAAACTTTCATACATGCATTTATTAAAATCATAAACATAGAATATAATAATTAATTATTTGTAAGACTCGGTTTCGTGGTCCTGAAACTACTTTCCGACTAGGGTCAATTTTGGGCTGTCACACTATGCTTACGTTGGGGCAAACACCTTCAATTCCAGTTGTTCCAAAGGTTCCAACCATCATCATTGGAATGGGTGCATTGTTTGGCTTTCTTGAGCAGTCTGATGTGCCGTCAATAGCTACGATGGTTAGCTCCAGGCAGTGGCCATTGATTTCTAGCTATGGGGCATCAGGCCGTACACAGTCTCTGAAGCTTAAAATGATAGATTCTTTCTTCAAAACCAGTTTCTGACAAATTGGATGACGGTATCATGAAGGAAGCTCTCTTAGACTTCTATACAAGTTCAGGGAAGAAGAAACTTGATCAAATCATTATTTTCAGGGATGGGGTTAGCGAGTCTCAATTCAATCAAGTTTTGATCAAGTTATTGAGTCTTACAAGTTCCTTGACGAGAAGTGGAACCCTAAAGATTGTGATTATTGTTGTACGAAAAACCATCATACCAAGTTTTTTCAGCAGGAATCTCCTGACAATGTGCTACATGGTACTGTCATTGACAACAAAGTATGCCATCCAAAGAACAATGATTTTTACCTTGGTACCCATGCTGGAATGATTGGAATCATGAGGCAGACCCACTATCATGTTCTCTTAGACCAAGCTGGGTTTTCGGCTGATAATCTGCAAGAGTTTGTTCATTCTCTATCCTATATGTATCAAAAAAGCACCACAGCCATATTTTTTGTGGCTCCTATTTGCTACACTCATTTGTCAGCTTCACAGTTGGGGGCAATTTATGAAGATTAGGGATGCTTCAGAAACATCATCGAGTCATGGTGGGATGTATGCTCCTGGAGTAATCTCTGTACCTCAGCTTTCCAAGTTGAAGGATAAAGTCAGCAACTTCATTCTTGTCTGCTGAGAATCATTGAACCATCTTTTTGTAGGGTTTGACAAACAATGCCGGGGATTCTTGGGGCAATCCCTTTCATGGGTTTATGAATCAAGATTTTTCCTCCAAGCTTTGATGGAGTCAAGAATCGAATACCTCTAGTAAACTTAACTTGAAAGTATTCATCCTAAGCAAACGTACCAAGAATGGATGACACCGACTTATGGCAAAGAAGGTTTTTCCAAAAAGATTTCATAAAGGAAACCTTGTGTTGAAAGAGATCCTTCTCATGCAAAAGGATGCCGAATTGGGAAGGGCCATATGTTGCGAAGAGGGCTTTCTCTAGAGGTGCACTGATTTTGACAAGAAATGGATAGGAAGAATTTATCTAATCTAGTGAATTCAGACTCGGTCAAGGAGTACTTTGTCTGAAGGAGAAGGGAAGCCAAGGTGAAAACCCGCAAAGGGCACTTTGGGACTTCTATTTCAAAAAAAAAAGAAAAGAAAAAGAGAAAAAAAGAAAAAAGAAAAAAGAAAAAAAGAAAAAAAGAAAAATGGAGAGGCCAAGGTGAAAACCCGCAAAGGGCGCCTTGAGGGGTTTTGAGATGAAAACCCGAAAGGCAGCTCAAATTTGGAAAGTCATACAGTAACTTTGCTATTCCGGATTCGATGAGAAGTGAAGTATGTTACATATCGAGGCATGAAAGAATTACTTTGGATCTTTTAAACACATGTTGAACTCAAGAAAGTCTTCATAGAGCTGGTGTATAGACACTCAAGCGGCGATATTTAGGGCATCTGATTTCTATCCTATTTACTATCTTTGGATTCTTTTTCTTCACAAAGATATGTTCTCAGGTTAATCTTTTCGCATTCCTTCCAATAATTTGTCCAAATCTAATTATCCTCAGGATCCATTTATTTGTCTCCCATTATTCATAAAGCATGTTGCATTGAAATAATGATAAATGAACTAAAATATCTTCACAAACGAAGTTTTGCATATTACTCTGGAAATTTCTAGATAATACAAGAAACTAAAACAAGACAATTGTTTAAGGAATTCTCATATGTATGGGTTGGAGATACTCGAGAGATTTTCTTCTTCAGTCCAAAAGATGGTTGGACGTTTTAAGCAATATTGATCTTAAGAAAGGATCATTTCATAAACATCTTCAGTGGGTCGTAACATTCGGGGAATGATTCAGTAGGCCAAATTGATGGAGAAGATTCGAGGCATACGAGTAGAGTATGATTGATATGTCGAGAAGAACTAGGTGGAAAGCTCGATAGATGAATAAGTGATGACATCCGAAATAGGAGTTATTTTCATAAACATTTTGCATCATAATATGTCTAATTAGGAGTATTTGACTCATTTCGATCATGGCATATTAATTATTTGGCATAAGCATAAATTCCAGGAAATCAATTCTACAAGTGGATTCCCCAGTGGACAATGTAGCAAGATTGATTGAAAATTACAAAATTCAGCGCCTTAATCCCCTAAGCAGTAGGGTAACAGGTTAAATTTGCAGATCTTATCTCCCTAAGCAGTAGTAGAGCAGATCGAAGACTTGCCTTAACCCCCTAAGCAGTAGGGTAATAGGCTAAAATTGCAGATCTTATCTCCCTAAGTAGTAGTGGAACAGATCAACGACGACTCGCCTTAATCCCCTAACAGGTCAAAATTGCAGATCTTATCTCCCTAAGCAGTAGTGGAGTAGATCAAAGATGCGCCTTAACCCTCTAAGCAGTAGGGTAACAGGTTAAAGCATAGCAGATCTGACCTTCAGATGTTTATACTGAAGCAAGATCCAAGATGGTTTGGCATCCTTGTGCTTACAAGGAACAAATCGAAGACATAGCTGATTTGGTTTTCACGTGTTTACGTTGAAGCAAGTCTAAGATGATTTGGCATCTCTGTATTGTCAGAGAACAAATCGAACTTTGGCGTCTCCATATTCGACGGAGGGCAGACACATAGCAGATCTGGCCTTAAGATGTTTATACTAAAGCATGATCCAAGATGGTTTGGCATCGTTGTGCTTACAAGGAACAAATCAAAGACATAGCTGATTTGGCTTTCACGTGTTTACGTTGAAGCAAGTCTAAGATGATTTGGCATCTCTGTATTGTCAGAGAACAAATCGAAGTTTGGCGTCTCCATATTCGACGGAGGGCAGACACATAGCAGATCTGGCCTTCAGATGTTTATACTGAAGCAAGATCCAAGATGGTTTGGCATTTTTGTGCTTACAAGGAACAAATCGAAGAAATAGCTGATTTGGCTTTCACGTGTTTACATTGAAGCAAGTCTAAGATGATTTGGCATCTCTGTATTGTCAGAGAACAAATCGAAGTTTGGCGTCTCCATATTCGACGGAGGACAGACATATAGCAGATCTAACCTTCAGATGATTAGACTGAAGCAGATCTAAGATGGTTTGGTATCCTTGTGCTTACAAGGAGCAAATCGAAGACATAGCTGATTTGGCTTTTCGGCGTGTTTCTGTTGAAGCAAATCTAAGATGATTTGGCATCTCTGTATTGTCAGGGAACAAATTGAAGAAGCAGATTTAGCGTCTCTGTATTCGATGGAGAGCAGATCGAAGATATCAACATGACAGTCATGAGTTTGCAAGAAGCAGATTGAAGCCGTCAAGAGGCCATTTAAAGAAGATTAAGAACTCAAGACTCGGCAAGACCGGGCAAAATTAGTCTTTTTATAGTCTTTGCTCTATTCCTGTTACACAGCAATGAGCAAAGAGGGGCAGCTGTAGACACTAAATTTTTCCTGGGCCCAGAAATAATCCAAAAATAATAAACCCCCCCCCAAAAAAAACGAAGTCCAAGTTAAGTTCAGAATTACAAATATAATTTGGCCCGATCGAAATGGCCCATTACTTGAAAATATTTAAGGTCCATCTACAAGTTTGACTCATATGGAAATATAATCTTCAATGATGTGCAATCTTAGATGTGATATGCAATCTTAGATATGATACAATATTAGATATGATTGCAATCTTAGATATGATATACAATCTTAGAAGATATGATTTTGTAATCTTGGAGATTTAATTTGTAGATATCCTTTAATCTTAACCGTTGATGTAATTGATCTGTACCGTTGGATTTGGGGAGGCTCAACTATAAATAGAGGCCTCTCCCCTCATTGTAAAACAACTTGACTTCACTTAAGTTTTGGGAAGCAATAAGAATTCTTGAGAGCATTTACTCAAATTTCTCTCCTCTTGCGTTCTTATTTTCTACGGTTTGTTCTTATTTATTCTTTGTTCATCTTCGTTTTCAACCTTTTATTTAATCCTATCTCCTTAATTTTTTAATTCTCTTTTATATTTTATTTTTAATAATTTTAGTATTTATATCAAATTATTTTTTATTAAATTCTATATTATTCATTGTTTTAAAAATATATTTCATTTAATTGAAAAAGTTTTTCTTAAATAAAGCAATGTTTGGTGTTTAGAAATTAGGAAAATAGTACCCTAACATGTCTTTGGGTTGCGATTTTTTTCGTTTGACTAAATAACCAAATATCCTTTTAATAAATTTTCAAAATCTTGAGATAATTTTAGTTACGAGGATTTAAAACATCGTGTCCTAACATCTTTGGATGTGATGTTTGTATACTTTCGGAACAAAGGAATCTCAAGTTTCAACTTTAAATTATTCAAGTTTTAAAATCTTTTCAAATTTTCTGACATTAAGACAAAAAATTATTCAATTTGGTACCAATTTTGGGTGTTACGAGGGTGCTAATCCTTCCTCGTACGTAATCGACTCTCGAACCTATTTTTCTCATAATTTCGTAGACCAAAATTAATGTTTTAAAACAAAACATTTTATAAGGTGATCCAATCACACCTAAAAAGATTGGTGGCGACTCCCATTTTCGTTTTTCAAAAGTCGATCCCTATTTTTCAAACACCCCCTTTAAAAAATGGTTTCGACAGGCGATACTTAGAATTAATTGCATTTATCAATATGTGTTGTTATTGTTTTTAGCTGGATTCCATTCAAAGAAAATGAATCTTTCTTGCAAGCTTGTCCATTTGTGAATTAACCTCTACTGGTTCCACCATGAATCATTTAGGGATAGTCGTTTTACATGCTCATTTTGGAGTGTGTAATGGATTGGGATTGACTGAATCACACTTGTTGTCTAATACAATTATTGGAGCCGTTCTTATGATCTCAATTACAAAGTTATAAAGTCCAGCTTATCCAAACCAAAAGAACATTGATGATATTGTTACAACAATGCATGCTTTTCTACTTGTTTTATTTCCTTAAGCATGCCAATGAAAATAAGAGATTGAAAACCGTATATGCTCCGCTTCTTCTTTCAACATTATTGTTGACAAACTGATCAAGAATCTATTGATGAAGGAAAAAACCAGTACATTCAGTGGAAGACTGTTAATTATAATTTCAGACTCACTAGTCTTTTATAGATTACCTGCTAACTAACTAATAACAAACTAACTATACTAACTGAGTCTAACTACCTAGCTAACTATCTACTTGCTTCTCAACACTCCCCCTCAAGTTTAGGGGTGATACAAATCTTTAACCCCTAACTTGGACACCAAATATTCATGTTGCTTGATTCCAAGTGCTTTATTCATCAAATCTGCAAGCTGTTCAATTGTCTTAATATGCTGTATTTGAATCAAACCCTCTCCAATTTTATCTGGTACAAAATGACAATTAATTTCTATATGTTTGATGCGTTCGTGAAAAATAGGGTTTGCTGCAATCGATAGTGTTACCTGAGTATTTGAAAAAGTAAAGACTTGTCAAACTGACCAAGAAAGACCTCTTTCAATAAGCCATCCAACCAAATAGCCTCTGCTACTATTGCTGTCATACTTATGTATTCAGCCTCTGCTAATGATTGAGAAACAATAGTTTGTTTTTTTTTTATTTCCATGAAATGAGGAAATCTCCAAGCTTAACACAGAATCTGGTGATAGATCTTCTGGACATGGGATATTAAGCCTAATCTAAATCAAAAAATGCAACAAGTTATAGTTTACTAGATGTAGCCAATAGGATACCTTAACCAAGATATTTTTTTTGATATACCGAACCACCCGAAAAGCAACCTCTAGATGAGAATTTTTTGTTTTGTGCATGAATTGGCTTAAGTGTTGTATTGCAAACGATATGTCTGCAAATGATACTACAAAATTAGATATCAATTCATCACCATCAGCCCTTAGTTGTACAGATTCATCATACTCAATTGAAGTGAGTTTTTGATTTTGTTCAAGAGGCATACTTGCTGTTTTGCTTTTCCTAACCCAACATCAGCTATCAACTCCAACGCATACTTCCTTTGGTTCAACATAATACCTTCACTTGATATCATAACCTCTATGCCAAGAAAATATTTCAATTCTCCCAAGTTTTAAAATTCTGGTGCAGGACCTTTTTAAACTCATTTATCATACTAATGTCACTTCTTGTGATTAGTAGATCATCAACATAGACAAGTAGTATGACTATGTTACCCCTTGTATTTTTGAAAACAAGGAATAGTCATATTTGCTTTGTGTGTAACCTCATTGCAACAATGCCTCTGTAAGCTTTAAATTCCAATGTCAAGAAGCTTGTTTCAAACCGTACAATGATTTGAGCAAATGACACACCTTGTGCTCCATCTGTGTGTAAAAACCTTCTAGAATGTCCATATAGACCTCCTCATGCAAATCTCCTTAGAAGAAGGCATTGTATACATCCATTTGGAAAAGGGGCCAGTCATGCATGGCAGCTACACTAACAATAGTCCAAACAGTGGCATGCTTAACCATTGGGGAAAAAGTCTCCTGAAAATCAATACCAGCCTACTGATTGTATCTTTTCCTCACCATTTGAGCTTTAAACCTTTCAATAGAGCCATCAAAGTTATACTTGATCTTATAGAACCATTTTCACCCAATAGGAACAACACTAGCAAGAAAGAAACTACCTCCCACGTATCATTATTTTCCAAAGCTCAAATTTCTTGTTGCATGGCATCGACCCATCTTGGATCTGAGATGGCCTCAGCATATGTTTGGGGGTTCAGATAGGGAAGAAATATGGTCTGCAAACAACTGAGTGTGAACAGGTAAATGTGACGATGAATAAACATGAGAAATAAGGTATGAACCTGTAGCAAGAGAAGTGAAAGATTGGTTGGAACAGATGTAATCTCTCATCCATGCAGATGGCTTGATAGATCGTGTGGTGCATCGTAAGGGGGTTGAAGGGAAAGGAATTGATTCAGGAAGGATGCAAGGCTGAGTAGGTAAAGTAGTATCAGTTGGTAAAGTTTGGGAAGGAGGATTCATTGGCGAAATAGGTGATGGGGTAAGTCTAGGAATGGAAGGAAAAGGCTTCAGATCAAAGAAAAGTAGAGCTATCAGTTGTAGGAAAAATAAAAAATGTTTTGTAGGAAATTCAAAAGGAAACTTAATCTTATGAAATACAGCATCTCGATTACCAAGGAAATTTTTTGTTTCAATATTGAATAACAAGTAACATTTCTGACCATTAGAATATCCCAAAAACGCAGAAGGAATAGTCTTAGGAGAAAATTTATCATGATAATTAGGTGTGGTAGCATAGCAAAGACATCTAAACACTTTTATACGAGAAAGATCAGGAGGTTTTCGATATAAAATTTCAAAAGGACTCTTCCAATACGAGAGAGGAGTATGTAGTCAATTATAAACAAACAAGCAGTTAATACACCCCCCCAAAATTTACTAGGCATGTGAGACTTAAATTTGATAGACCTAGCAACTTCAAGAAAATGTCTACGTTTATGCTCAGCAACCTCATTTTGCTGAGGAGTGTGAACACGCAAGCTTTGATGTACAATGCCCAACATATTAAAAACTTCGTTGCACTCAGTCTTAAAAAATTCGTACCTATTATCATTACGAACAAATTTGATGTTAGTGGAAAATTGATTCTTAATTAGAGCAAAAAAACTATTTGAGATATACAAGAGCATCACTTTTATATCGCAACAAATACAACCATGTCATTCTTGAGTAATTATCAACAATGGTTAAAAAATACCTGTGGCCACTATGATAAAAACTCGATAAAGCCCCGGCAAATCTATATGAATAAGAGAAGAAATAGTATCGACACGAGATGTACTTATGGGAAATAATAGTCTAGTTTGTTTAGAAAGAGGACACATAGGACACTGTTGAATGCTATCATTATTCGAAACTATGTAGGGAAGATTAAGAACCTTATTCAATCTTGAAATAGAAGCATGGCCAAGTCTAGGATGCCAAAAAAGGATGGTTCAACTGATGTAACAAGTCACAACTACACTAGCCAGTCGAGAAGGTTACAAGATGTAAAGACCGCCTCGCTTCCTACCAATCCCCTTCATATTTCCACTTGAGAGACCCTGTATGAGGCAAAAATGAGGATAAAATGAAAGAACATAATTGAGATAATTTGTAAGCTTAGAAATGGAAAGAAGGTTATAACGAAAATTTGGAACATAGAGAAATTTGGTAAGCTAAAGATCAGGTTGAGCAGTGTAGGTGCCAATGTGAATAATTGAAACAGAAGAGCCATTTGGGAGTTGGACATAGGCAGAATGTAATACACATTAAACAGGAAATTCTAAGAATTGGTAATCAGAGAGCATGTGGTCAGTAGCGCCAGTATCCATAATTCAATTTTGACCTAGATCAAGTGTACCTGTTAGGCTTGTAACACCACTAACCCGTATCCTTCGTCGGAACAATGTTATGGAGCATTACCAGAGTTTACAGTTCAATTACAAATAATTCATGTCATTTACTATTAATTTCTGAAATTCAATCACAATCAATCATAATGTCCCTCATATTAAGTCATTGAGGCCCAAAATACATATTAGAATCGAGTTGGGACTAAACCGGAATCACAGAAATTTTTTTGTGAAATTTCAAAATTTTTCTCAGGTATAGTGGACACATGCCTGTGTGGCCAGGCCTTGTGGCTCACACGACCAATGACATGCTTGTGTCCCAAGCCGTCTGGGCATTTGATGTGAGACACACTACCGTGTTCCAGCCTGTGTCCTTACCCGTGTAACTCTCTGACTAGAGTCACACGGCCAACCACATACTCATGTGCTAGGCTGTATGGTCAATTTAATTTTTGAAAATTAGATGCAGGTTTCACACAGCCAAGACACACACTTGTGTTCTAGGCCGTATGAGACACACGGCTGAGACACACGCCCGTGTCTTTGCCCGTATGACAAATTCTGAGCATTCTGTTTCAAAATTTTTAAGATGAAGGGGACACACGGCCAAACCACATTCCCATGAGCATGGCCATATGCCACGCACGGCCAAGACACAAGCCTGTGTGTCTATCCGTGTGGACAAAATAAGGCCATTTTCCAGCCTTATTTCTCACCCTTTTTACCTTGCACCTATATAAACACTTAAACACTTTCAACAACCAATTTAAGACAACTTATCCAAGCCAAACACAAGAGTTATATATGATATATTAACACTTACATTCATGTATTTCCAAACTTACATTTTTGTGAAAACATGTAATTTACCATAATTCAATTTAACTATACCATACACACATTTATGTTAAACATATTATAGCCTTATAATTATGTACCAAATCATACCATTACTGGCCATTCCAATGGCTAGATTACAAACAACCATTTACATGTCAACATTGGCCAAGTTAGCCTATACATGCCATTATACCAAAATAAGTTTGTTATTTATACCAAAATGAGTTGAAGGATAATGTGATGATGCCCTTACTGACTCCATCCTTTACGAGCTTCCGAGCACTATAAAACAAAGAAAAGAAAAATCAAGTAAGCATTTCAAATGCTTAGTAAGTTCGTCTAGCAGGAAATTAACTTACCAATCATATTCATTTAAAGTTAGCATACAAACATGCATCCAAAACTATATGGCCGATTGCTTAGACACGTTCAATCCAAACAAGTTAGCCATGAAATTTTATGATTATCAAGAAAACAGAGATGAGCTCTTCATACTTCTATTTCTAGGTATTTTAGGGATATTCAAGATATAATTCATTTAATTCTCATATTTTCTCATATCAAGAGTTTTATCCGTTGAATCGTTGAAATATCGATGGATACCCAGGTAATACACACAGATGGACTTATCATTGATCCGTCAATTCATATACAAGGGTACTCTTTCGAGCACATAATTGGAAAGCACACTCTTGAGCCTTATAACGAAAAACTCACACAGAGCCATCTCGGGAAACTCATAAAGAGCCTATCAGGAAGCTTATTTGGGCTATATAACGGGAAGCTCATAAGAGCTATAATTAAGAAGTTCACAAAGAACCATATCGGAAAGCTCAAGAAGAGCCTATCAGGAAGCTCAATAAGAGCCATTTAACGGGAAGCTCTGGATAGCCATATATCGATGAGTTCAAGCGAGCACTGTCGGGAAGCTCACAAAGAGCCAATTTAATGAGAAGCTTATGAAGAGCCTATAATCAGGATTCTCATAAGAGCTAAGGTGTATCCACAACAAATGTAGGATCAAAACCTTACCTATCGGGACACTCCAAAGAGCTATAACAGGAAGCTCGAGAGGGCTAATAACGGGATGCTCTTTCGAGCTGTGGTGTGTCTGCAACATATGTAAGACCACAACCATTATAGGAAGCTTGTATCCATCGATTTTCATTTGTTCAAATGGGACTTAACATTTATCGGGCATTATCAGATATTCAATAAATTTGATATACATGAAAATTAATCAATTCACATTTACAACATTTAATTCAAACATATAAATGTACACAATTTAGTTACACGAAGTTACCTCGATACTTGTTTATATATGAGAATCTACTAATTTGAAACTTTTTATTTTCCTCGATCTAACTCAGTATTAGGTCTTTCCGGATCTATATAAATGAATTTAATGTCAATTTAATCCATTTCATATTCAATTTAATTTAATTCACATCCTAGGAAAAATTACCATTTTGCCCCTATACTTTTCATAAATGACAATTTCGTCCTTAGGCTCGAAAAATGAAATTCATGCAATTTAATTCTTATTCCAAGCCTAACCGATTTTTAGATATAATATTTACAGCACATATATTTCATAAAAATAAAAAATTTTCCATGAATTTTACATTTTTACAATTTAGCCCCTAAATCACAATTTCATGAAAATTCACTTTACAAAAGTTGTTTATCTATCAACAACCTTTCATTTTCTACCATAAATTTCAAAATTTCAGTATTTACATCCATGAAAAAATTTATATACTTTGATATCTTTAGAAATTAATCCTCAAAATAGATAGATTAAGTTATTCTGGTCTTGGAAATATAAAATTTACTAAAAATGGGACAAGATTACTTACCCAATTAAACCAAGAAAACTTGCTTTCTCTTTCCTAGGTTTCCATGTATTTTAGGGAAGAAGATGATAATAATATTATGATATTTCTATTTAATTTATTTGTCATCCATTAATTTTTCCACTTTCTAATTTAGTCCCTTTCTTTTTATAATTTTTCATGGATGATTCATCATAAATATCTACTAACTTTTTCTTAATAGTCTAATTATCATATAAGGACCTCAAATTTTGAATTCCATAGCTATTTTATTCTTCTAGCTACTAGAATTCAACTTTTGTATTTTTATGCAATTTGGTCCTTTCTATAATTGATCATGAAATCAGTAAAATTTTCTTATCAAAATTTCATATAACATTCCTATCATAATGCAGACCATGCAATAATTTTAAAATAATTTTTCTTTTTGACTCAGATTTGTGGTCCCGAAACCACTGTTCTGATTTCACTGAAAATGGGCTGTTAGAACTCTCCCCCTTAAAAATTTTAGTCCTCGAAAATCTTACTAGTAAAAAGGTTCAGGTATTGCTTTCTCATGGTATCCTCTGGTTCCCAGGTAGCTTCTTCAATCCCATGTTGTTGCCAAAGAACTTTTACTAAAGCTACCTTTTTATTTCTTAATTTTTTTGTCTCTCGTGCCAGGATTTTAGTCAGTTCTTCACTGTAAGTCATGTCAGGCTGAATTTCTACTTTTGTCTGTGATATAACATGTGAAGGATCTGATCGATATCATCGTAACATGGACACGTGAAATACATTATGAATTCTGTCAAGCTTTGGTGGTAATGCCAATCGATATGCAATAGGTCCGATTCTTTCTGTAATCTCATAAGGTCCAATGAACCGTGGACTCAGTTTTCCTTTACAACTAAACTAGAGAACTTTCTTCCAAGGTGATACTTTTAAGAATACCTTATCACCAACCTGGAATTCTATCTCTTTTTGTTTAAGATTAGCATAAGTCTTTTGACGATCAGAGGCTGCTTTCAAACTATCTCGAATTACTTTCACTTTTTCTTCAATCTCACGGACTAAATCAACCCCGTGTATATTTTTCTCACTAAGTTTTATCCAGTACAATGAAGTTCTACATTTACGACCATACAAAGCCTCATACGGTGCCATTTTAATGTTAAACTAATAACTATTATTTTATGCAAATTCAACCAAAGGAAAATACTTTTCCCAATTACCTTTGAATTCTAACTAAAATATGTATTACACATTCAGATTAACCATCAGTCTAAGGATGAAATGTAGTATTGAAATGTAACTGCGTACCCAGAGCTTCTTGCAAATTGCTTGAGAATCGAGATGTAAACCGAGGATCTCTATCTGAAATAATGGAAACTGGCACTCCATGTAGTCTGACAATCTCAGAAACATATAATTCAGCTAATCTATCCAAAAAGAAATTCATACGTAGCGGGATAAAGTGTGCAGACTTTGTTAAAAGGTTAATGGTTACCCAAATAAAATCTTTCTTTTTTAGAGATAAGGGTAATCTGGATACAAAATCCATGGTAACTCTTTCCCATTTCCATTTCAGTATTGTAATTGGCTGTAATAATCCTGAAGGCACCTGATGTTCAGCTTTTACTTGCTGACATATCAAACATTTAGATACAAATTCAAAAATATCTCGTTTCATTCCTTGCCACCGTATATCTTTTTCAAATCATTGTACATTTTGTTACTACCAAGATGAATAGACATTATACCATTGTGAGCTTCATACAGACTCCAACCTTTATGAGCTTTCGAGCACTATAAAAAAAAGAAAAGAAAAACCGAGTAAGCATTTCAAATGCTTAGTAAGTTAATATAAGAGGAAATTAACTTACCAATCATTTTCATTTAAAGTTAGCATACAGACATGCATCCAAAACTATATGGCCAATTGCCTAGACACATGCTTACACCAAACAAGTTAGCCATGAAATTTTATGATTATCAAGAAAACAGAGATGAGCTCATCATACTTCCATTTCTAGGTATTTCAGGGATATTCAAGATATAATTCATTTAATTCTCATATTTTCTTAGATCAAGAGTTTTATCCGTTGAATCATTGAAATATCGATGAATACCTAGGTAGTACACACAAGATGTACTTATTATTGATCTGTCAATTCATATATAGAGGTACTCTTTCGAGAACATAATCGGGAAACACACTCTCGAGCATTATAATGGGAAGTTTACACAGAGCCATTCCGGGAAACTTATAAAGAGCCTATAGTAAAGTTTATTCGGGCTATATAACGGGAAGCTCATAAGAGCCATAATCGGGAAGTTCACAAAGAACCATATCAGGAAGCTCAGGAAAAGCCTATCAGGAAGCTCAATAAGAGCCATTTAATGGGAAGCTCCCGATAGCCATATATCGATAAGTTCAAGCGAGCACTGTCGGGAAGCTCACAAAGAGCCAATTTAATGAGAAGCTCATGAAGAGCCTATAATCGAGATGCTTATAAGAGCTAAGGTGTGTCCACGACAAATGTATGATCACAACCTATTAGGATACTCCAAGGAGCTATAACGGGAAGCTCGCTAAACCTTATAATAGGAATCTTGAGAGGATTAATAACGGGATGCTCTTTCGAGTTGTGGTGTGTCTGCAACATATGCAAGACCACAACCATTACGAGAAACTTGTATCCATCGATTTTCATTTGTTCAAACGGGACTTAACATTTATTGGGCATTATCAGATATTCAATCAATTTCATATACATGGAAATTAATCAATTCACATATACAACATTTAATTCAAACATATAAATGTACACAATTTAGTTACATGAACTTACCTCGATACTTGTTCATATATGAGAATCTATTAATCCGAAACTTTTTTGTTTTCCTCGATCCAACTTAGTATTAGGTCTTTCCGAATTTATATAAATGAATTTAATGTCAACTTAATCCATTTCATACTCAATTTAATTTAATTCACATCCTAGGCAAAATTACCATTTTGCCCTATACTTTTCATAAATGACGATTTCATCTCTAGGCTCGGAAAATGAAATTCATGCAATTTAATTCTTATTCCAAGCCTAATCGATTTGTACATATAATATTTACAGCACATATATGTAACACCCCTAACCCGTATCCATCACCGGACTAGGGTTAAGAGGCATTACCGGGCATATCGGAACATCTCGCAATCATTTCAAAATCAAAAGACATGCATCATCATATAATATTCAAACATCAATATTAAGTCCCTTTTTTATGTCAATGAGACCATAAACATGCATTAGGAATAGGTTGGGACTAAACCGAACACATACAAAATTTTTCTGAAACTTAACAAATTTTTTCTAAATTACAAAGGTCACACGCCCGTGTGAACAGACTGTGTGCCTCACACAGCATTAGACACGCCCGTGTGTCTAGGCCATGGCTAAACAGGGCATACATATTGATTTATCCACACGGCCACAAGATACGCTCGTGTGTCTAGCCCATAGTCAAAATTGACTTGGCCACATGGCCTGGCACACGCCCATGTGTGCGCGACCGTGTGGTCTACCTAGGCTCATTTCAAAATGGCCCTCGAGCAACACGGTAGAGACACATGCCTGTGTCCCTGCACGTGTGGCCAAAAATAGGTCATTTACTAGGCCAATATGCCACCTATTTGGGTCCTCCCTACAAATCCAAAGTCAAGCATCATATATGCAACATTTTCAGCCAAATTCAACTCCAAACATGTATTAAATCAATTTATAATATCATCAACCAATTTCATGTTCATTCTTTATACCAAAACATACTAAAATCATATGTCAAACATTACCAAATTCTCAACTATGAACATACCAAAATGACCATTTCACTTGGCCATTTACGTATCACAAAACATATCACATTATTTAACTTAAAGTTCAAGCCGAATTATATAATCAATTACAACATACATATAAACCATGAAACATACTTCCCAAAATGAGCTTAAAGCATAACCAATCATACACAATATTAGCATCAGAATTAAGCCATTTTCGCATGGCTATATATATACACTTAAATCAAAATGAACCAACTCAAAACTAGCCTATACATGCCACATTACCAAAACTCAAAACTTTTATTTACCGAAGCGATAACCGAATAGTGTGATGACGTCTTCTACAACTTCCAATCCAAGCAAGTCTCTGAAACTCTATAGACATAGGAAAAACACACAGAGTAAGCTTTGAAAGCTTAGTAAGCCATAAACAAATAAATCATTTCAATGATATTTATAAACCAATATCACTAAACCAAATTTAACAAATCTTAATCATATATACATTCATTGTACTTGTAAATTCATATAACCACATCAAATAACTCTATTTATCTTATTTATCAATGAACGTATAATCATGCTTTCAAATTTGAATAACAACTGTAGCTCAATCATATAAATCAAGCTAGCACATATACATTACATCACTAGCCAAATCATAGTCCTTTATTACAAATCATACCTAAAGTTATATTAACTTCTTTATAAACACTTCCAAACTCGAATATCCACAATTCCCTTATTCACATAAACCAAATTCGCATACATGAATCATACAGCCAACTCAACCATTTTAAGTTCATTATTAGTTTAAGTTTTTGAACCAAGCAATCATACATAAAAGCTATTTTCGTGTTTCATAAATCTCATGTTCGAAGCATAGGACCACAATTTCATATAACGAGCGCATAGAACATATCATTCAATTCTAATCCTTGACCATTTATCATGTATATACAAATTCATCAAGCTTTATACACATAGTATCAACTATCACATAGGTATCATACATACCTGAACTTTTGTATATTTATTCATTTTTTTCTCACCTCTTTGTTCAATACATTAATTCGTTCAGGAGCCTTTCAATTCTCTAAAAATTATCACACTTAGTGCATTAATGATTAGCCAAAGCCAAATCGATCTTGCAAACCTAGTGCCATCTCAATAAACTGAAGCTATCTCGGAATCGCACACTAAGTGCCTCATATAGCCGAAGTAATTTCAATTTGCACACTTAGTGCTATTTATAGCCGAAGCTATTTTGAAACGCACACTTAGTGCCAAACATTGTTGATTTATCATCGTACTTAAACCATAGTCATGTATATATTTATTTACAACTCAATTCAGCACATATAATGCACATATATTTCAATTTAACAACATTTATTTACTTATGAACTTACCTCGTACTAACACGAATGGACCGAAACGACTATTCGATAATTTTTTACTTTCCCCGATCCAAATTCGATTTTCTCATTTCTTGATCTAATTCAATACAAAATTCAATTTATTTAATCATATATTCAATCAAATTCATCTAAAAACACATAAATGGGCTAATTACACTTTTGCCCTGACATTTCACATTTTTCGCAATTTAGTCCCTATTTCACAAAACACAAAAAATATTCAAAATTTGACCACACCCATGCTTGGCCAAATTCACATTGGGTCCCTAGAAGCCCATTAATTCAATTTATTTCACATTTTGACACCTCAATTTACAAAATTTCTCAATTTAGTCCTTAACACACATTTTTATCAAAAATCACTTAATTAAACATAATAATCTATCAACAAATATTTACTTTTCATAATCAAACAACAAATTCATCACATTATCAACAATGGAAAATCTCAAATTCATCATCAATTCCGAAAATTAAAGCATGGACTAGCTAATTTGCAAAGCAACAATCTTAAAAATGTAAAAATTATTAAAAACCAAACAAAATTCATACCTTAATTTTAAATTCAAAGTGTCGAACACTTAAACAATTTAAATGGCTTTCTTTTCTTCTCAAAACCGGCCATAAAAGATGAACACCCACTAACTTATTGTTTTTTTTTATTTATTTCTTATTAATATACCATTTACTATTTTAACCTTGGTAAATTAATTAGAAAACTATATAACATAAGCCTATAACCGTCCATCCCATGGTTTAATGGCCAAATTTCAGCATAAGGATCCCATCTTTAATAAATCAAAGCAATTAACCACTTTAAAAATTTGAATGCCAATTTTATATTTTACGCAATTAAGTCCTTTTTGCAAATTGAGCACACAAACGATAAAATTTTCATACAAAACTTTAACACATATTAATTCACATATTTTAAGCACGAAATATAATATTAAAATAATTTTTTGACTTAGATTTGTGGTCCAGAAACTACTATTCCGACTAGGGTCTAAACCGGGCTGTTACAATATATTTCATAAAAATAAAAAATTTTCCATGAATTTTTCATTTTTACAATTTAGTCCCTAAATCATAATTTCATGAAAATTCACTTTACAAAAGTTGTTTATCTATCAACAACCTTTCATTTTCTACCATAAATTTCAAAATTTTAGCATTTACATCCATGGCCAAACTTTACAAATTAATCCCCAAAATAGATAGATTAAGTTATTTCGGTCTCAAAAATATAAAAATTAATAAAAATGGGACAAAATTACTTAGCCAATTAAACCAAGAAAACTTGCTTTCTCTTTCCTAGGGTTTCTGTAACAGCCTATTTTTAGTCAAATCAGAATAGTGGTTTCGGGACCATGAATCTGAGGTTAAAATAATTATTTTATTATTATTTTAATGTCTACAGCATGATAGTATGATTTTGTGAAATTTTCATTAAGAAATTTTCTCGTTTGAGTGCTTAATTTGATAAAAAAAAGGCCTAAATCGCGTAAAGTGTAAAACTTGTGTTCTATAAGATAAAGGTGTCTAATAGCTATAAAACTTTAAAGTTGAGGCCCTTATACGGTAAATATCCCACTAAGGTGTTAGTGGATGATAATGTCTTGGCAATTTTGTAAATTGAATTAATTATAAAGGTTAATTAAGTATTTAGGTAATTAAATGATAAATTAATAAAACAAAAAGCCATTTTTTGCATTCATCATCTTCCTAACTGAAATTAGGGCATAGAAAAAACCATGAAAATAGCTTAAAGCATTCAGCCTAGTCTCCTTGTGCATGTAAGTTCAATTTTGATCCGTTTTTAATGATTTCTATGTTTTTGAGATCGTTGCAGCTTAGTCTAGCTAGCCCAGGGACTATTTTGCAACAATGTTAAAGGTTTAGGGTTTTTCCATTGATGACTATTGATGTATTTTGATGTTTGATGATAGAAAATGCATGCTTGTTGTTAGATAAACAACATTTATTAAGTGATTTTTAGTAAATTGTCCAAATAGGGATTAATTTGTGAAATGTGTAAAATTCATGGTTAAATTGTGAAATAAATTTAAAATATGGGCTGATAGGGACCTAATTGAAATTCGGATAGCATGGGCATAGGTTGAATTGCATGAATTTGTATTTTTATGAGATAAGGACTAAATTGTAAAAATTAAAAGTTTAAAGTTGCTATAATGTGCATTTTTGGGCTAAATTGAATAGGTTGATGATTAAATGAGTTGAATTTGATATTATAGAGATCAAGAAAAGTGAAATTTGGATTTAGATCGGGGAAAGAACAAGGTTTTGGACTAATCGATTCGTTTTGTCATTTTTGCAATTGAGGTAAGTTTGTATGTAATAAGCATTGTTATATTTGTGTTTTAAATGCTTTGGTATTGCATAAACTGTGAATACGACACTATGGATATGTTCGATGACAATTCGATAAGTGTGAAATCCCGGTTGAACCTTAGGAATAAATTAGGATAGAAATGACATGTCATTGGGGTTATGAGATTTGGGTGCTAGTCCGTACGTCCTACCGGTGGTTGAGTTATCCGGCATGTGTTGCGGATACTCATTAGCTTGTGTGAGCAGCACTATGTAGCTTCGTCATGACCGTCAGCTTGTATGAGCAGACCCGTTGATAGCTTGAGAGTGAGTATTAAATGTGATATGAGATTGAGATTGCTTCAGCTTTGTATGTGGCACTTCGGGTGCAAGTTTCCCGTGTATCCAATAGTATTCCAAATGGTTCAATTGGCATGTCAAAGACATGGATAAACATGAGACTAGTAAGAGATGGTACAGGTATGTACAAGAACCGTATAAATATTGAATCGATGAAACTTGTGAATTTCACAACTAATCTTGTGATTGATTATGTGGAATGTTTGTTAGCTAATATGAGATATGTGATGATATATTCAATTGTTTGAATTGTTTATTTATAATTAATTGAGTTTATTTCATACGAGCTTACTAAGCTTTATAACTTACACTATTTATTTTTCCGTGTTTTATAGTGATATTAGAGCTAGCTCGAATTCGAGAATCGTCTGAGACCTCATCACACTATCAAGCTGTCACTTTGGTGCTTTTGAATCTATGATTTTGGTTATATGACATGTATAGGAACTTTGGTCATTTTGGTATATGTGTTGGTAATGAATTTAGCCATTTGAAATGGCTTGTAAATGTTGAAATGGCTTGTAAATGTGAATTGGCTTATTTTGGTTTATTTGGTCAATATATGTGTAAATGACCTTTGTCTTGTGTTGATAATTGTTATGCTCATGCTTGTGGTGAATGGTAGATTTTTGAGAAGTTATATGCTTGTGAGTTTAGGCATAATAATGCATGTTTGAAAGTGTTTATTTAGTTGAAATGTGAATGTGAATTTGGTATAAATGAAATCGTCTATTTTGTTATTATGTGTATTGTGGATGATAGTATAGAACTAACATGAATTAGGCTTGATATAGTTGGTTTGATTGCCTATTTATGCCATGTTTTGGTGCCATTTGGTTAGGTGTCTGTGTATACAAATTTGGGTGGCAAATTGGCTTGGTAAATAGCCTATTTTTATCCACACGGATAGAGACATGGGCGTGTGTCTCAGCCGTGTGTGACACATGGTTATGTTACACAGTCGTGTGTCCCTTGGTGTTGAATTAAAAATCAAGTCAGTATGCTCCACAGGACCTAGCACACATGCCTGTGACTTGGCCATGTGGCATAAGTTAGTATACCCTACAAATTTGGCACGGCCTAGCACACGGCTTGGCACATGGGCGTGTGATGCCATTTCGAAGGGCATACGGGTTGGTCACACATATACAATATCATAATTAAATTCATCAAATACTTCCCTTTTTAATACTCGTATGAATCTCATACGTACCTGAGTCACTTAACTCATTCACACATTCTTTCTCTACTTGACTTTGTCGTTGAACCATTCAGAATCGTTAAGGATACGCGGAAGTCACATATATCTCGTACAACGCCATATCCCAGATATGGTCTTACATGTTATCACATATCGATGCCATTGTCCTAGACAGGGTCTTATACAAAATCATATAACGATGCTAATGTCCCAGACATGGTCTTACACATAATCATAATACAATGCCAATGCCCCAGACATGGTCTTACATGTAATCACATCTCGGTAATCCTAATGTCATGACATTTGTATCCTATACTATTCCTAAGGTTCGTACGGGACTTTCGGATATCGTAACTTTTTCGATTCTTGCTCGCATTTACTCGTTCAAAATTTATAGAAATTAAATGAAAAATGCTCATAAATAAATCAATTTAAAGGTATTTATTTGCATATGAACTTACCTTGTAATCAGAATAAACGGACTTGATCGACTATTCAACAACTTTCAATTTTCCCCAATCTAAATCTGATTTCGTTCTTTCTTGATCTATATATATTCAAAATTAACTCCTTTATTCATCAAATCATTCAATTCAATCCATAAACACATATTTGGGAATTTTTACACTTTATCTCCTAAAGTTTCATATTTATTCAATTTAGTCTTTACTTTACAAATACACAAAATTCACTTAATTCAATTTAACCCATGCTTGGCCAAATTACCATAGTGCCCCTAGTAGCCCATATTTCACATTTATTTCACATTTCAATCCTCAATTTATAATTTTCACAAAGTAATCCCTAATAGGCTTTTTTTCTCAAAATCACTTAATAAAACTTGTATAAATATCAACAAAAGCTTAGTCAAAACAGTGGTTTCGAGACCATAAATCCAAAGGTAGAGAAATTATTTAATTATTATTTTGTCGTTATAGCATGATTATATTAGTGCATGAAAAATTTGGCGAATTAATTTTAGCATTTGTAAGCTTAATTGCGAAAAAAGACTAAATTGTATAAAGTGCAAAAGTCCTATTTTGTTAGCTAAAAGTGTAAATTGAATATGAATCATATTGTGGAGGTATTTAAAGGGAAAATAGACCCTAGGAAGGTGCTTGGCTATCCATGAGACGAGGAAATTAGAATAGTCAAATGTTAGGTGAAGTTTGGTGACTTATTTGGCCAAAAAGAAATAAATAAAAGAATGATGATATCATCCCTTTTTCATCTTCTTCTCCACCGAAAAACACCAGCAAAATAGAGGTTTGAAAGCTTGAAAATTTCATCAACTTGTAACCCTCACAAGTGATTTTGATGGTCTTTCTTGATGATTTTTGTACTTTTACAACACTTGTAGCATGAGCTTTCAAATGAGGGGATTATTTTGTAAAATGGTTAAAAGTCTAGGGTTTTACCATGAGAGTGTTCATGTTGTTTTCTGAAATTTTATGGAAGAAAATGAATCATGGTTGTGAAATAAACAACTTTTGTGAAGCAGTTTTCATGGAAACCCTAACTAAGGACCATTTTGCATAAGTTGTAAAATAGGTAATAAATGTGTGGAATGTTTGAATTTGTGAGTTTCTATAAGTATGAATTAGGTTCGGCTAGGCTTGGTTAATGTGAAAATTTGATAAAAATCTATTTACGAGCCCAAGGGCAAAATTATAATTTTTTGAAAGTCTAAAGGCAAAATGGTCAATTTTTCCAAATTATGTATTGTTGATGTTTTTATTAATGTGGTGGTTAAATGAGTGAAATTTTATCATTCTAGACCTAGAAAGACGGAATCCAGACCTAAACCAGGAGAAGACCAAACTAGTGGAGTAATTCAAACTAGCTGCCTACTTTTGTATACCGAGGTAAGTTATATGTCAATAATGCAACTATATTGTTATGATGTAGGATTGAATTAATATTACATAAATTTTCATGATTGTGAATATGAGAATGCATGTAGAGAAATTAATGTAGTAAAGATTTCTGGTCGAACATTTGGAATAAACTTGGATATTCAAATCATGACATTGGGTGGTATGTGAGCCAGTGTAAGACATGTCTGGGACATTCATCGGCCACATGATGAGTGTCAGTGTAAGACATGCCTGGGACATGCATCGGCATTGAGACGAGAGCTAGTGTAGGACATGTCTGGGACATGCATCAGCCTCGGGATATACAAGCTAGTATAAGACCTATTTGGGACATGGCCTTAGCTTGTTGTGTGTCAGTGTAAGACCTGTCTGGGACATGGCATCGACCTCGATATATAAAAGTCAGTATAAGACCTGTCTGGGACACGGCATCGACTTTAATGCGCTAGCTAGTGTAAGACCATGTCTGGGACATGGCGTCGACATTTTATCCTATGTTCGGGCTATTGAGTATCCGATAGTATTCCAAATGGTTCAACAAAATATTTATGATTTATATCGAAATGAGAAAAGTTATGACCATGTGGTGAGTGGTACAGGTACCTATTTGAAATGTATGAGATATGGGCTCAATATATGCCATACGAATTGTATTGGATGGTAATGAGTAAGTCGTGCTTATATCTACTTATGGTATTCATGAACAAACTATGAAAGGTTATGAGCATATTGTTCTATGATAATTAGTTGATGTTTATTTTCATGCAACTTACTAAGCTTTATGCTTACCCCATTTCCTTTCCATTTTCTTATAATGCCGCCAAAGTAGCTCGTGGATCATCCCTACGTCAGTGAAGCCAGTCACATTATCATTTCCAAGCACTTGGTATAGTTAGTTACTTTATTTTGATTATGGCATTTAAGGGTCCTTTGATTTTGTTAAAGTGTTACATTGTTTTGGGGCCAAATGTGTTGGCTTAATTTAGTACTTGACTCATTTTGTATAAAGCCATGAATAATGGTTAATATTGAAATTTGTTTTATGAATGCAAGAAAGTCTTTCATGAATGTGAAAATTGTTGGCATGATATAAAAGTTTGGAATGATATAAAAGGATATAATAATAATAATAATAATAATAATAATAATAATAATAATAATAATAATAATAATGAGAGTCATGATAAAAAAATAAAATGAGTGAATATAAAAAGTAATAGGTAAATAAATAAATAAAAAAGAAATAATATAATAGTAATGAAAATAATAATAATAATAATAATAATAATAATAATAATAGTAATAAAAATAAAATAGTAGTAATAATAATAGTAATAAAAATAAAGATAATAATAATGTTAAAATTAATTAATTTAATAAAATAGTCGAAATAGCAAAAAAAAAAAAGGACTGGACAGAACTTAAAACAAAAGTTTGGGGCAAATCTGAAAATAAATAAAAGAGAAAAGGACTGAATCGAGTGCGTGAATAACAAGGGGGACTAAAGGAGAAAAATATCCTTGCCGTCCAAAACGCAGCACTTTACACGGGACTAAAATGAAATCAAGGCAAAATTAGAAATAAAAAAATTAATTGCAAAACCATAAAAAAGCCTAAAAGCGCAATTAGCCCTTCCAAGAAAAACACGTGGATCTTAGCTTGGCGGGTCAGGTTGGATTCGGGTCGTCCCAAAACGATGCCGTTTTGGCCTTTAAATGGCTAAAGCAAAACGACCGTATCAAGATTGCAAGAATTCAAAGATGTTTTCACACGATCGTATCAAGATACGCTTGGGCTACTAAGACGTGTGGATGCTGTTAAGGCTAAGAAGATCTTAGAAGAGATCCATAAGAGTGTTTGAAGAACACATGCTAATGGTTTTACAATGGTCAAACAAATGAGGAGGTTCGGGTACTGTTGGTCCACCATGGAAGGGGATCACATCAGTTATGTCGTAAATGCTGAATTTATGGAGACAAGATTCATGTGCCTCCTTCATTTCTTCATAGACTTTCTCGATGTGGGGCATGGATGTTATTGGGCCAATCTCATCAGACATCGTCATCTTTGTGGTCGTCAATTACTTCGCTAAATGGGTGAAAGTCGCTTCATATACCAATGTTACAAAATCGAAAGTCATCAAATTAAAAAAAAAAAAGGGAAATGAGATCATGTGCCGACAAGGAATGCCAGAAAGGATCATATCTAACAATGCACAACAGCATGATATCAAAAGTTTGCAGTCTGTTCAAGATCAGACGCCATATCACCCTAAAATGAACGGTGTAGCGGAGGCAACCAAATAAAAAAAATAAACAAACAAACAAACAAAAAACACAAATAATAAAAAAGATCGTGGGGAAAATGACTGAGACTTGTAAAGATTGGCATGAGAAGTTACCATTTACCCTTTATGCTTATTGAATGCCTGCCAGGACCTTCGTCAGGGTAACACTTTTCACATTGGTTTATGGAATAGAGGCAGTTCTACCCATCAAAGTTGAGATTCTTTCTCTATAAGTTTTGTCAGAGGTGAAAGTAGATGAAACAAAATGGATCCAATCTCGGTACGATCAGTTGAACCTAATAGAAGAAAAGAGACTAAGGGCTATCCGTCATGATGCGAACTTATACAAAAAGGTTCATCCTAGAGAATTCTGTAACACCCCCTACCCGTATCCATTGCCGAAATAGGTACGAGGCATTACCGGAGTTTACTGAATATTTTCAGATAATTCTGAGTCATTTATTATTCATATTTTGAAAATAATCATAACGTCTCTCTATTGGGCCCTCGAAGCCCCAAACATACATTAAAAATCAACCAGAATTAAATCGGGATCATAAAAAAAATTCGCAAAATCTTAAATTTTATTTTCATCTAAGTACTTACCATTTCAATACTTCCTATAATTAAACATGTTACCATTCAATTAATAGCTTGACACTTGTCTAAACGTCAAACAACATCATTGTTAGTATACTTGCATATATTTCATATAAATTCAACATTTATATACTTATTTTCTCGACATGTTACACTTGAGTTTAACAATTGTCTTTACTTACATAATTTCCTTGTATCAACATATCAAAGATAATCATATATGTACATGTCATGAAACATATCATTCTCTTACCATTTCTTCACAAGTATATATCAATCATTTCGTTATACCAATATTTCATGCACCATCATTTCCATATATTTTATGTATATTTGTTCCGTAAAGTTTATATCAAACTTAACATAAATTATATTCCATGTACTTATTCTTATTTTGTTTATCTATCTTCATAATTATTTCATACAACTATTTTGTACATATATTTCCATATGGCATGTTCTTGTAAACATTTCACACAACTATTTCATATAACTATTCGTCATCTGATACATATTACCTGAATATCAATTGTTCAATAGATGTCATCGCGTCTCCCATCCACGGTCTTATTTATCTTTGACATGATGCCATAGTGTCTTTCAACTATGGTCTTACTCATTTTCTGTCATGTTGCCATGGTATCTTTCAACCATGGTCTTATTCATTTCATGTCACGCTGCCATGGTATCTTTCAACCATGGTCTTACTCATATTCTGTCATGTTGCCATGGTATCTTTCAACCATGGTCTTATTCATTTCATGTCACGCTGCCATGGTATCTTTCAACCATGGTCTTACTCAGTTTCTATCATGTTGCCATGGTATCTTTCAACCATGGTCTTACACATTTCATATCAGGTTGCCATGGTATCTTTCAACCATGGTCTTACACATTTCATATCAGGTTGCCATGGTATCTTTCAACCATGGTCTTACACATTTCATATCAGAGAGCACACTCCCGCGAACCTCATCCTTACAGTGGGATTACCAGTCCAGGCTAAATCCCCTGTAATATAAACTCATAGAGTATTGTTGGGATTACCAGTCCAGGCTAAATTCCCTGCAACGAAAATTACTCTAATGAGCTTGGATCTGAATTACCAGTCCAAGCTAAATTCAGACCCTAATTTGGATTACCCGTCCGGGCTAAATCCCTTTACACGTATTCTTCGGGAGGGCTATATCAGGATAGGATCACCCGTCCGGGCTAGATCCTTTTTACCGTCAATTCCTTTTCAGAGATCCATCGAAATTTCCTTTTATTCAACCGAGATTTCTTCCCCTTTTTTATCAAATATATCAATGTTCCATCAATTTTCATACAATGAACATTCAAATTATTTTCACATCAATAACATACATTTCAAGCATTTAAGAATATAATTCAAGTTACACGAACTTACCTCATTGCTTGTTTGTGTTTATAATTTCATTAATCCGATAACTTTTCTTTTCTATGATCAAGTCTCATATTTGAGTTGTCCGGATCTTTATAAATAAATTTGATCATCATTTTCATTCATTTCATATTCTAATGCATTTAATTAATGCTCTAGGCTAAATTACCATTTTGCCCCTAAACTTTTAATTAATGACGATTTCATCCTTAAGGTCAGGGAAAATAAAATTCTTGCAATTTAATTCTTATTTCCAGCTATTATTCTCATATGTATTGATAACAGTTCATGAATTCTATAAAATATCAGAATTTTCCATAATTTCAACACTTTTCAATTTAATCCCTAAAACATGTTTTCCCCCGATCTTGAACTAAATTAATAATTTCATTCAATTTTGTAATTTAAATAAAAAAAATAATCATTTCATGCAATTTGGTCATTTCTGACATTTTTACAAAATTGCCCATAAAATTTTACTTTTATTCAATTTAGTCCCTGAGCCTAAAATATACAAATTAGCCATGCTAGATGAATACTCATACATATTTTTCGTCCTCCTCCTCTCCATTCCACATCCTTAATGTAGATAACACACTTGTAAGTAACATTATCCATAATTTTTATTATTTACTTTTATGAATATTCAAGCTGTCTATCCGCATCATAGTCACTAAATTATTTATATCTGGAGCTATAGAACTCAAAATTAAGATCTGCTAATTTTCCCTGAAACTAGACTCATATATATTCTTACCATAAAATTTTCAGAATTTTTGGTTTAGCCAATAAGTACAGTTTATTCTTTAAATTTACCCCTATTCTGCTGTCTAACAGTTGTGATCCTTCTTCACTAAAAATTAATTATCTCCTCGTACAGAATTCGAATGATGTTCCCATTTGCTTCTATTGAAAATATACTCATTAAGGATTATAAAAGTATAAATTTAAGCCCATAATTATTTCTATCCGATTTTTTATGATTTTACAAAGTCAGAACAGGGGAACCCGAAATCATTCTGACCTTGTCTCACAAAATTTATTATATCTCATGATTTACAATTCCATTGCTTACATAATTTCTTCTATAAGAAACTAGACTAAGTAATATTTAATTTCATATTTTATTCATCATATAATTTGATTTCGACAATTTTTGATGATTTTTCAAAGTTAGACTACTGCTGCTGTCCAGAACTGTTTTAGTACAAGATATTAATTACCATGATATAACACCCTTATTTTCTTTTTCTACACCATTTCTCATCACTTTCTCTTATTTTCTCTTAACTAACATATCAAGCACATAGGACCTTATATAAGAAAACTCTACTATAACATTATTTCCATGCTTTGTCAATAATAACAAACTTAAAAACATATTGAAATCTTGATATACTTACCTTGTTCTATTGATACTAATCTTTAACTTGATTTTCTCTCTCCTCCAGCTTCTATTTCTTGAATCCAACTTGATATTCTAACTCTCCATGGTCTCCTTAACATTTTTCTCTCTTAGTAGCTATGGAAATTCTTTTGATTTCTAGGTGAAAATGGTAAATTTTTTGTGGAATGACCAAATTGTAAAGAAAACAAAATTTCTTTCTTTTCCTTCTCTTCTAACGTTGGTTGCATGGGAAAGGAAATGTGATGTTAATTCTTCATCTTTCCTTCCTTTTATACTAAATAAATAATAATATAATAACAATAAACATCTCATAAAAATATTAATAAAATAATATTTATCTAATTAATTAATTTAAAATATCATCAATATAATCATTACATTCTAGAATTCTCTCTCTTACTAATTGACCAATTTGCCCTTCATGATCTTTTAGAATTCCATCCTTGAGTCATCATTAATTTGGTAAAATTGTGATTTAGTCCCTCATAATTTTTCACCTATTCAATTTGGTCCTAATTCATCAATTTTTCTTGGTTTCTAGATCATTCCACTCTTAAAATATTTGCACCATTAGTCCTTCAACTTTTTTATATTTACACTTCAACCCCTTAAATTTTGAGTATTTACTCTTGTGCAACAAGACTTTTCTCATCTTTGCAATTTAGTCCTTTCTTGAATTAATATATCATAATATACTTCCCAATATTGACATAACTCAAAAATTCCTTTTTGTCACTTTATTTCCTTATTTTACTATATCACGGATAATATTTTACTGTAAAAATTTTTGGGGTATTACAAATTCCATGAAGGAGACCTGGTATTGAAAAAGATCTTTCCCATACAAAAAGATTTTAGGGGGAAATGGACGTCAAACTGATAGGGGTGTTATGTGGTAAAGAAGGCTTTCTCTGAAGGAGCGTCGATGCTGACCAAGATGGATGGCAAGAATCTGCCTAATCCTGTGAATTATGATTCAATCAATGAATATTTCATTAAAAAATAAAAAAAATAAAAAAAAAGAAAAAAGAAGAAGGAGAGGCCAAGGCGAAAACCCACAAAAGGCATCTTGAGATCAAAGGAGTTTTGAGTTGAAAATCCGAAAAGGGCGGCTCAAATTTTAACCCAAGAATGGACATTTAGCCAAGAGGTACTCCACCTAAAAAATAATAATAAATGGAAAATGGAGAGGCCAAGGTGAAAACCCATAAAAGGCGCTTTGAGACCAAAAGGGTTTTGAGCTGAAAACCCGAAAACAGGCAGCTCAAATTTCAATTGAAAATGGGGTATGTGGTAGTCTTGTCCTTTCAGAATTAACAAGAAGGAGGTATGCTACATCTTGGGGCATCGACAAAGTACTCTAGATCTCCTAAACACATGTCGAGCTCAAAATGGTCCCCAAGAAGTTTGTATAGAGAAGTCCAGGCTGTGATATCTGGGGCACCTAGTTTTCATCTTACCCATAATGAATTTGCTATCCTTGATTATTGTATTCGTTTTGAGCTGCGCTCCCAATCAATTTCCTTCTTATTACATTTGCTATCTTTGATTAACTTATTCATTTCGAGTTTATTTCCTTTTTATTGCATTTGCTATCTTTGATTAATTTATTCATTTCGAGCTATGCTCCCAATCAATTTCCTTTTGTCCATTGTTATGATCTTTTTCAAGCACTTTGCATTAAAATAATAATTAATGGACTAATAATACTTTCACAAAAGAAGTTCTGCATATTACTCTGGAGGCTTCTAAATAGTACAAGAACCTGAAATAAGACTGTTGTTTAGAACTTACCAAACCTAAGGGTTAGAAATGTTTGAGAAAGAGGAGTCTAAATTCTGACTATTTCTTCAAATTTTCTATCAAAGATATCAGTTGAACAAGGAGACAAGATATTGCGTCAGTGATACAACCTCGACAAATAACGAGCAACCAAGCATTAAAATGGGATCATTCTCGAAAAAAATGATATTCTACATTCATGCAAATATCATGCATACACATCTGGTCATGATACCCAAAGAATAGTGTAACAGATCAAATTGATTGAAGAAGTTACAAATCCTATACCCCTTAGTTGCAGTAGGATAGATTGAAGAAGATACAAATCCTATACCCCTTAGTTGCAGTAGGATGGATTGAAGATGATACAAATCTCATACCCTTGAGTTGTAATAGGATGGATTGTAGATGATACAAATCCTATACCCTTGAGTTGCAGTGGGATAGATGGAAGAAACCAAATTTTATCTCCCTAATGTTGCAGTGGAGCAAACCAGCTGAGCAAATGTGATTGTTTCTTCGGGTTTTTTGTCAAAGATACCAGCTGAGCAAGAAGGTAGCATAATACGCTATTGATAAAACCCTGATAAACAATGAGCAATGATAACCTAAACATTAAGAAGGGATCATTCTCATGACATTCTGAATTCATGCAAATATCATTCATACACATCTAGTTAAGAGCATTTGATTCATTTTGATCATGACATCCTAATCATTTGGCATAAGCATAAGCCCATGAAACTGATTCTACAGGTCATGTCCCCAAGAGGACAGTGTAGCAACATCGGTAAATCCACAAATCTCATCTCCTTAAAGTAGCAGTGGAGCAAATTGAGGTTGTATATCTCATCTCCTTGAAGTTACAATGGAGTAGATCGAAGATGGCGGATCTTATCTTCCTAAAGTTGCAGTAGAGTAGATTGAAGCCACCAGTCTTATCTTCCTAAAGTTGCAGCAGAGCAGACTGAAGAAAGTGAATCTTATTTCCCTAGAGTTGCAGTGGAACAGATTGAAGCTATGAATTATGGCGGATCTTATCTTCCTGAAATTGCAGTGGAGCAGATTGAACCCACCAGCCTTATCTCCCTGAAGTTGCAGCGAAGCAGACTGAAGAAAGCAAATCTTATTTCCCTAGAGTTGTAGTGGAACTGATTGAAGCTACAAATTATGGCGAATCTTATCTTCCTGAAGTTGCAGCGGAGCAAATTGAAGCCACCAACCTTATCTCCCTGAAGTTGCAGCGGAGCAGATTGAAGAAAGCAAATCTTATTTCCCTGCAGTTGCAGTGGAACAGATTAAAGCTACTAATTATGGCGAATCTTATCTTTCTAAAGTTGCAGTGAAGCAGATTGAAGCCACCAGCCTTATCTCCCTGAAGCTGCAGCGGAGCAGACTAAAAAAAGCGAATATTATTTCCCTGGAGTTGCAATGGAATAGATTGAAGCTACAAATTATGGCGGATCTTATCTTCCTGAAGTTGCAGTGAAGCAAATTGAAGCCATCAGCCTTATCTCCCTGAAGTTGCAGTAGAGCAGGTTGAAATTACCAATTCTTACCTCCTTGAAGTTCCAGCGGAGTAGATCGAAGCTACAAATCTCTTCTCCTTGAAATTACATTAGAGCAGATCGAAGCCACAATCCTTATCTCTATAAAGTTGCAGTAGAGCAGGATAAAACTAGACAAACCATATCTCCCTAAAGTTGCAGTGGAGTAGGTTGAAATTACCAATTCTTATCTCCTTTAAGTTCCAGCAGAGTAGATCGAAGCTACAAATCTCTTCTCCTTGAAACTATACTGGAGTAAATCGAAGCTACAAGTCTCATCTTCCTGAAGTTGCAGTGGGACTACTTGAAGAAGAGGAGCACCAACGAAGTCAAGATTCGGCAAGACCAGGCAAAATTGGCCCTCTTTGAAGTCTTTGCTCTATTTTCATTACACGACAATGAGCAAAGAGGGGGGCAGCTGTAAGACCCAATTTTGGCTCGGGCCCAAAATCAAATAAATATAAAACAAAATAATAAAATCAAACCCAAATTAACAGTCCAAATGTCCATTACACCGGGCCCAAAACAACTAAATCCAAACAGGCCCAAAATTAAAAAGCTCTAAAAACCCAAAAGGGCGCAAAATCTTAACATTTTCAACAGCAAAAAAAGAACCCTAATGCTGCCGCATCCACCTCCACGTCGACGCGCCCACGTGCCTCTGTAGCACGTCCGTACCCTCCGTACACGCCACCACAGTTGGCCTCCTCCACCTACAAAAAAGGACAAGGGACAACAACAAAACAGCAAGCAAAGAGGAGCAAAAATTTTGTATTTATCTTGATTTTTCCTTTCATCTATAAAAGAAAGAAAAGAAGAAGGATTATGTAATTTTTTTTCCTTACGAATGCACACAAAGAGTAATCAAAAGCAAAAAAGTTTCTAAAGGTGGTCTTTTTTATTTCTTTTTATTTTCGTATTTTATTTTTTTAAAGAAACAGATATAACAGAAAAGAAAAGAAGTCGGATCTTACCTTTTTTGCATTTTGCGCCACCATAAGCGGTCGAGGTTCATCAATTCCGATGAAAATCGACATCTTGTAGGTTCGGGATTTTAAAACAAAAAAAGGAATTTTTTTATATTTTTGGCCACCACGGACGGCGGCGTGGTCGACGGTGATCAACGGCCGGCACGGTGGCTGAGCGCCGAAGCAATGACCTGAAATCGCCAAGGGAGGAGAGAGGTTAAGAGCTTTTTTTGTTTTTTTGAAGAGGAAGTGAGAAAATGAAGTATTAAAAAAAAATTGACTTAAATACATGAAGCAAAATGGCGTCATTTTCCTTAGGCCATTTAAAGGCCAAAACGGGGTCGTTTAAGGTTAACCTGTGCAACCCGACCCGCAAGCCTGAGGATCCGCGTGTTTTTGCGACCAGGGGGATATTTGTGCCCTTGGTCCTTCCGCTTTGTTGCATATTTTTAACCAAATCCTTTTTGTTTCTTTTGACTTTATAATTTTGCCCCATAACTTTCGTGCCTATTTCATTTTGGTCCACATCAGATTTGTGAGTTTCGCAAGGCAGGGAATATTTCCCATTTGTTCCCTCCTTATATGCGCTCGTTATAATTTAACCCTTTCTTTTCTTTATTTCGATTTGCCCTAAATCTCAGTTTTAAAATTCAAATTAGTCCCTTTGCTATTTTTTCTATTTTACTAATTAATTTAGTGTTATTATTACTCTAATTATATTTTCTTTTTATGCTTATTATTATTATATTATTATATCATTAATTTTATATTATTATTGTATTTCCTTTTCGTATTTATTTATCAACTATTTGAAATACATTTATTTCATTTTATCATTTTATTACTTATTTATTTATATCCTTCTATATAGATTTAAAACTTTATACTTTTGTTATATTATTAATATTATCTTCATTAATATTGGTATTATGATTTTTTTAATTTACGTTACACTATATTTATTTATTTTTTTTAACCCTTTTAATAATTTAAGTTCCTTTATTTATATTCTTTTATGTACTTTTATATTTTACCATTATTATTATTATTATTACTATTATTATTATTATTTATATATTTGATTTTTCAAATTATATCCATGATTTCATTTCTACTTTCACTTGTTTCTTTATTTTCAATCTTTTACAAATTATTTTCTTTTATATTTATTTGTGTAGTTGTTTCTTTGTCTTTATTATTCGACTGACATGGTTCCTTATGTGTATGTGCTGATGCTATTATCATCGTCATTGTTTATTTTATTTGATGGTGTTTGTTAATGCTAAAATAGTATACATTATACGATTCTCATACGTTGTTTTATTAACATATTCATTATTGTCCTTTGCTAATATGACACTTCACTCGTGAACCATTTTGAATATTATACATTTTTACCCAAACTTGTAAAAAATAAAATTTTGAAAACTGGCAATATTTTACATTTAGGAAATTCGAGAAATCGTATCCTAAATTACGGGGTCTCGATTCTCTCGTTAAACCTAAATAGCTTAATATCCTTTCAAATTTCAAAATACATGAATTTTAAATAAAATAAAAGCAATATTCCGCGTTTAGAGACTCGAGAAGGTCGCGCCCTAACTTACGGGGTTTCGATTTTCCTCGTTGGATCTACACAACCGAATATCATTTTAGAAAAAAAATTAAAGTATGAATTTTAAAATAAAACAATTAAAAGGAAAGCTTATTTTCGAAGATTCAAATGTCCTGTCCTAACTTACGAGATATGATATTTTGATATCTTGAGACGAGAAGGATTTTAAATGCTCGTTTTAATTTATTCAAGCATTTTTTTAAAGAGTATCATATTTAAAATTCTTTTCGAGTTTTCAACTTTCGACGTTAAGACATTAGTTAATCAATTAGGTACCAATTTTGGGCGTTACAAGGGTGCTAATCATTCTTCATATATAATCGACTCCCGAACCCATTTTCTTGAATTTCGTAGACCAAATTTGTTGTTTTAATAAATCAAAATGTTTTATTAAAACAATCAATCATAAGGTGATACGATTACACCTCATAAAAAAGATTAATGGCGACTCCCGTTTTCGTTTTTGTTTTCATAGTCAAAGTCGACCCATTTTTCAAGAAAAATGGTTTCGACAGCTATGATTGTATTAAATTTTATGTTGATAATATTGTATATGAGAAAGTTATGCCAAATTGTTAATAAGATTTATGTGTTGATTGAATGCTTAGAAATTTGATAGAATATGATATTCCATTGGAATGAGTAAGTTATACATAACTAATGCAAATTAAATGTTATCATGTATTATATCATTAGTTCGGCATGAATTGTTGAGTTGTGACGAGAACGTGAATTATGAGAATTAATGTAACAAAGACTTCATGCTGAACATTTGGAATAGACTTGATTATTCATACCATGACATTGGGTGATATGTGTGCTAGTGTAAGACATGTCTGGGACATGCATCGGCCACATTATGAGAGCCAGTGTAAGACATGTCTGAGACATGCATCGGCATTGAGACGAGAGCTAGTTTAAGACCTGTCTGGGACATGGCATCAGCTTGTTGTGTGTCAGTGTAAGACCTATCTGGGACATGGTATCGACATGATAGATGAGAGCCAGTATAAGACCTGTCTGGGACACGGCATCGACCTCGATATATGAAAGTCAGTGTAAGACCTGTCTAGGACATGACATCGACTTTGATGTGTTAGCCAGTGTAAGACCGTGTCTGAGACATGGCGTCGGCATCTTATCCCATATTCGGGGCCAATAAATATCCTGTAGTATTCCAAATGGTTCAACAGAAGATTTATGATTTATAATAAAATAAGAGAACTTATAACCATGTGGTGAATGGTATAGGTACTTATATGAAATTGATGAGATGTGAATTTAATTCATTTTGTATGATTAGTAAGGAATGAATATGAGCATATAGAGTAACACAAGTATGTATGCCAAGCTCATGAGAAATAATTTCGGTCTATGATGCACATTTGGTGAAGATGTAAATAGGTAATTCATGCCTATGAGAATGATTTTGTGATGGCCTTGTGATTGAAGGTCTATACTTATGATGTATAAATAT